>NC_091071.1:39500151-39803181 GCF_032405125.1 Capricornis sumatraensis
TGCCACGGAGTATTTGTTGGAAGCCCTTGGTACTGCTGTCGCATCACCATCAGCTGGACCGTGTTGAGCCATTGTTTGATGAGGGCCCGAAAGTCAGGAGCAGTAGGAGAATGATGATCGGTCCTGCAGCTCCGGGGCCCCACCCTGTCTGAAAGCCCCCTCATCCTGCACCCCCACCCCACCCCGCCAGCCCCCCCCAACCCCAGATTCCCTAGATGGCCCCGTAACTGGAACTTTTTCCAAAAGGCTGCCGAAGGATGAAGAGCAGGAGGAGGAGATGCGGAAGGCAGCTCTAAGTTTCCCTGGGCCCCCCGGAAAGAGCCACCTGCCAGGAAGCCCCTCGCCAGACCACAGCACATCCCCCTTGGAGCCCGCGAGATCTTGAGTAAAATGAGCAAAAGTCATCTGCCAAATAAAGCTTGAGATAAGGAACTTGCTAGCCTGTCAGGGTCTCTTTTGCATGAAGGCACAAACACATGGCTTCTATTCCCCACAGGATCAGGGGAGGGGGGAGCGGCCGGGGCAGGGGGCTCATCCCCCAGAGCTGTGTGCTGGTGTGTTCCCCTGAGCCTGGGGGCGTCCGGTCACCTGGAGCCATCAGGACGCTCAAAGCCATGCAACTCCACCCAGACCTTCCCGTTTCGGGTCAACTCCCCAGTCACCTGAAGAGCCTGAAAGGGCACTGGGCGGCGAGGGCAAATGGGAACGGAGACAAGATGGGAAGCAGGTCTGGCTGCTCCAGCAAGAACAAGGCTGGCGCTGGGAGGGGGAACAGAAGGCCAAAGGCAGAACTGGGTGAAGCAGCGTGGGCCACTAGAGTTCAGACAGAGTCCGTTTCTTCCTCCTCTGAGCTTCTGACAGCTGCTTATAACCTTTGGAGTCCCTCTGCTGTGGCCACATCTCCAGTCTCCGCTCCCTGTGCGAAATCTCTCAGCCTTCCTCTAACAGGGACACTTATGGTTGCATTCGGGGCCGACCCAGATAACCCAGGGTAATCTCAGAATTTTGGGAGGGCCCTTATTCAGCTGACCACAGCCACTAAGGGTTTGGGACAAGATCTCAATTATGGATCATGTCGGAGAACAAATTCCCAGTGCTCGGAAATGACCAAGGAGACTTAATCCCCTTCCTGGCTGAACCCGGGCTGGACGGACATGTGTAGCTAGAGAGACTGGTGACTCCAAGGGCTTATGAGCCGCTGCCTTTAAAGGGTGACTTTGGAGAACAGTAAAGAGTAGGGTTTTCTTGAGTTTCTTTTGTTTTAATCGTAAAAAACATGCGATTTAGGTATGTCTGTGAAGGCACCACCCGGGTCAAGAAACCAGACACTTCCAGGTCCCTGGGAAGGCTCCCTCCAGGCTGCCTTTCACCCCATACTGTCACCAGTTCTCTCGGGCTGGGCACTTCTGGGGTGTGGGGAGGAGCCTGTGTGCTCTCCTGCTTGTGGAAATTCTATCCCCAACTCTCACCCCAGCTCAAATGGGGGGACCCCTGCCAGGGCAAACGAGGCCGGATGGAGGCGGCAACACAGCAGGGTGAGGCAGCAGGGTGAGGCAGCGGCCACAGCAGGTGGCCCGCTGGGCCTCGGCGGGGCAGCTGGCAGCCCGGGTTGAGTAGGGTGTCGGCTCAGACTCAGGTCACCAAGGGCTGGAGGCTCCGGGGCAGGGGGCCCTTTGTGATGTCAGCGCCCTGCCTACCACCCTCAGCGGCCCCTCCGTACCCCGCCAGTGGCCTTTCCTCCCAGTCCAGAGAGGCAGCCGAGGAGGGTGACGGGTTCCCGCTGTGCCAAGCTTGGCATGGGCCACGGACGGGGCCACGAATCTTCCATGAAGAAGCTCGTGGCCTGCGTGAGCCAGGATAACTTCTCCTTGTCGTCAGAGGGCGAGGAGGAGGAGGAGGGCGAAGAGGAGGAGGAGGAGGGCCACCTGTCAATAAATGTTGGAAACATTATTCCACTCTTTGACTCTTTGCTTTGAGGGACTCGAGGTCGGCGGGGGCGGGGGAGGGGGGGATGGTTCATGTTGGATCTTGTTCCAAACTCAACTACCCCTGAGTCACAATCAAAACCTGCCTCCCAGCCCCCAGTCCTTTAGAGACCCCTTTCCACGGGGGACAGGAGCTGTGCTGGTGTATGGACACATCCCTCCCCAGTTCTGTGCTCAGTGGCTTTCTACTGACAGCTTGAGATGGGACACAGAAATTGGCAAATGCTTCCACTAGGGCTTGCTTGCTGTCCACCTCCCTGAGAGCCAAGAACCATTTCCCAGCTCAAGCTTGATTCACCAGCCATGGATACATCCCACCAATTCCTAAGGTGCCCGACGTTGAGGTTTCCCATTGTTTAAAAAGTTGATGTCTCTGGGTACAGTGAGTAACTTGTCCAGTGGTTAAGCTAAGCTATCATTTAATCAGGTACAATAGCCTCATCCCGGGTGGACAAAACAAAAGTAACTTGCTCCACTCAACCGTATGATTCTCTGAGATGTGAAGATGATTCACGAAACACTGCTGTCGCCTGGGCGCAGAACTGTCAGATCATTAACACGAGAGCTCGGGGCACGAGCTCACGGCACAGCAATTTGGCACAGGGCCAGTGACCAGAACTCTGACCCAGTGGCCTAATGACAGGGCCACAGAAACATCGTGGCCCAACTTCCATCTGTGAGCACCATGGAGCATAGGTACTGGGCATTCGCCACTCCCAAGCCTCACACCTAACCTGCAAGGCACTGTTGATGGCCTTGTCTTGGCAGGTGAGGCCACTGAGCCGGGAGATGAACTCGCTTCCATGACCCAACCACTCGATTGGTTTCATAGCCAGTCAGAAAGATGCTGGTGGGAGGGCTGAACGTGGACCCCCCTGGGTAGGCTTTTACAAGTAGATCAAGGGCCAGTGGTGGAGAGGCTGACTTAACAGGGTCTCGGGGTAAGGCCTGGGCATGCATATTTTGAGCAAGTGCCCTGGGGGAGTACTAAGAAGGATAGGAGTCCTCAAGTTTCCTATCACTGTTATAAATCACCACCAATTTCATAGCTTACAAAACAAATTTATTGTCTTACATACATGGGCCTTATGGGGATAAAACTCAAGGTCCGAGCAGGTTCTGAAGGTTTTCAGAAGCAAAAGAACCTTGTCTTTCCCAGCTCCTTGCCAGCAACTACATTCCTTGACTCAGGACCCCTGCCTCCATCTTCAGAGGCAGTGGCTTAGCACCGTCAGATCTCTTCCTGTGACCCTCCCGCCTCCCTCTTCCACCTTATAAGGATCCATGTGGTTTTGCAGAACCCACACTGAGCCCACCCAGATAATCTAGGATGACCTTTCCGTCTCCTTAAGTCACTCTTAAGAAAGTCCCTTCTGCATGTCCGCTCACACTCAGGGGCGAGGGTGTGAGGGCATTCGTCTGCCTGCCACGCCCTCCCCCCAGCTGCTATGGTTCTGATTCTGGATTTTCATGGCTCATCCAAGCACTGGGAGAGGCTCAGCAGGAGGCCAGGGGTGGAGGGAAGATGGGCACATTTTTGGGGGAGGGAAGCGTGTGCCCCAGGCTGGGGAGCGGGAGGAGGGCTGAGGGCATATGGACTCTGAAGCCTGGCCTTGGCTCCTTATCTGCAGGCACCATAAGCAAGTAAGTCACTTAACCTCTTCCTACCTCATTTAAGGAGTGAATGTATGGAATTTGTGGAATTCCTGGTGTAAGAAACGCCGCGGGAAGAAGGAACCACCCCTATGGACCGTTGAACAGGGCCTTTTATTGGGCGGTCGCTCTCGGGCAGAACTCCCGGGGGCGGGTAAGCAGGGAAGCGAGGAGGGGGGGTCTGCGAAGCAAAGGGAGTCTGCGGGGTAAAGGGAGTCTGTGGAGTCTGCGAGGTGTGAGGGGTGGGGAAGGGGTTTGATAGCCCGGGCCGGGGCTCCCATATAAGGAAGAAAACGCGGGCTCAGCGGTGATTGGTGTTCAAGGGCTCCGTGTCGGTTCCTGATTGGACGGCGAGGGCTTCGTGTCGGCTCCTGATTGGTCGGCTTGGTTGCTGGCCCATCTCCGGGGTGTGTCTGCAGCGCCCTCTGCCGGGGCATGCCTCAGCACGCCTGACCTTTCCCTGACCTTTCATCCTGACCTCGCCCTGACCTTTCACCTGGCACAGAGTGAGCATAAGATAACCCTGTGGACAGATAAGCCCCCATCCCAGCCCCCGAGAGGCCCAGCACTGGCTGCAAAGGCAGCAAGGAAGCTTCAGGAACAGCCACATGTGGCCCCCCAGGGGGAGGGGCAGGGTGCAGACTTGGACCCAGACAAGGAGGCTGGCCCTCGTCTTCAGAGGTTTTGTCCCCTGGTTTCGAGGCACGGGGGACACGTTTTACAGGGTGAGGAGTTGGCTGCCCGCGCCCTGTGCTGCCTTCACAGAAGGGCCCAGGTGGGGACAATGGTGGGGTGGGGCCGCCAAGTCACAGTGGGGGGCCCCCTTTATATACAAGTCCCCGCCAAGGGCTGTGGACAGACCCGACCAACACTATTAACAGCAAGAGCAGGGGGCAGGCCTCAGCCTCCTCCCCCCGTACCCCCAAAGCCAGCTCAAGTCGCCCACCTGTGACCCCCTCCAGCACGATGGTCCGATGCTGCGTGAAGAGTCCGACTGAAAGTCCACCCAGGCAGCAGGGCTCCGGGCAGCAGGGCGAGACGGAGAGCCCGGATCAGACGCGGGACCTGAGGCCAGAGGACATCCCGGTCCACGGGAGGACTCACAGAGGCCGCTACCACTACAGACACAGGAGCCACACGCGGCGGCGCCCCTGCCACAGGCACCGGAGAAGGGCCTGCAGGCACAGGAGGCGCCGCAGAGGTGCGGCGGGCCCCCCCTGCGCTCCCATCCCGGGCACCCCCCAGGGCTCCAGGCCAGGGCTTAGGTGGGCAGCGGGCGGCTCCTGATTGGTCGGCTTGGTTGCTGGCCCATCTCCGGGGTGTGTCTGCAGCGCCCTCTGCCGGGGCATGTCCCGACATGCCCGGGCATGCCTCAGCACGCCTGACCTTTCCCTGACCTTTCATCCTGACCTCGCCCTGACCTTTCATCCCAGCCTTTTTGATATAGGACAAGGGGCGCCGACTCTCTCTGGCTACTTCCTGCTGAATGGGGGCGACGAGGGGTAGGGTACGGCCGGGATGGGGTAGGGTACGGTCAGGATGACAGGGGGTGTCTGCCGTTAATCTTGCCACGGAGTATTTGTTGGAAGCCCTTGGTACTGCTGTCGCATCACCATCAGCTGGACCGTGTTGAGCCATTGTTTGATGAGGGCCCGAAAGTCAGGAGCAGTAGGAGAATGATGATCGGTCCCACTAGGGAAGATAGCAAAGTTGTCAGCCAAGGGGAGCTCTGGAAGCTCTGGAACCAGGATTCGAACCAGCCCTGCTGGGCCTCTCTCTCTCTCGCCTTTTGCCTTCCTTCCTGGCAGTTTCTGCCTTCGTCTCTCTCTCTTTTCCTTCGATTCTGTCTCTCTTTTCTGCTTCTCTGCCTTACTTTCTCCTTTCTCTTCTGTCACACTCTCGAATTCCTTTCTGTCTCTCTTTCCTCTCACTCTTTCAGTTTCAGTCTTTCTCTTCCTTCCTTTTCTCACTCTCTCCGCCACTCTATCTCCCTTTCCTACTTTCTTTTGCCTTCTCTCCTTTTCGCTCTTCAACTCTTCTCTTTCCTTTCTCTGACTTTCTTTTGCTTTCTCTGACTTTCTCCGCTTTCCTTCTCTGGTTCCATTTCCTCCCGTACTGGGGGACCGAGGAAGGCCGAAGCCGGAGGATCCGCACAGCCGTTCGGGACGTCTCCCTCCCGAGCTGGGGACCGAGGAAGGCCGAAGCCGGAGGCCGAAGCCGGAGGTCTACACAGCCGTTCGGGACGTCTCCCTCACGAGCTGGTGACCGGGAGGACCCAGTAAGTGGCCACTGGTTACCGGGTCCTAGGAAGTGGTCGCCAGGGAGGGCGGGCTCCAAAGCCGAAGGGACTTACCCCGTATTCTGCCGTCCGGGGGGTTGGTCAGCCGCCTGGGTCCGGGTGGCTACCGCGGCGGTGGAGCTCGAGGGGGCCTCTACGGCGAGTGCCAGAAGCCCTCACCTCGAGCCCCACGTTGGGCGCCAGATGTAAGAAACGCCGCAGGAAGAAGGAACCACCCCTATGGACCGTTGAACAGGGCCTTTTATTGGGCGGTCGCTCTCGGGCAGAACTCCCGGGGGCGGGTAAGCAGGGAAGCGAGGGGGGGGCGGTCTGCGAAGCAAAGGGAGTCTGCGGGGTAAAGGGAGTCTGTGGAGTCTGCGAGGTGTGAGGGGTGGGGAAGGGGTTTGATAGCCCGGGCCGGGGCTCCCATACAAGGAAGAAAACGCGGGCTCAGCGGTGATTGGTGTTCAAGGGCTTCGTGTCGGCTCCTGATTGGTCGGCTTGGTTGCTGGCCCATCTCCGGGGTGTGTCTGCAGCGCCCTCTGCCGGGGCATGCCTCAGCACGCCTGACCTTTCCCTGACCTTTCATCCTGACCTCGCCCTGACCTTTCACCTGGCACAGAGTGAGCATAAGATAACCCTGTGGACAGATAAGCCCCCATCCCAGCCCCCGAGAGGCCCAGCACTGGCTGCAAAGGCAGCAAGGAAGCTTCAGGAACAGCCACATGTGGCCCCCCAGGGGGAGGGGCAGGGTGCAGACTTGGACCCAGACAAGGAGGCTGGCCCTCGTCTTCAGAGGTTTTGTCCCCTGGTTTCGAGGCACGGGGGACACGTTTTACAGGGTGAGGAGTTGGCTGCCCGCGCCCTGTGCTGCCTTCACAGAAGGGCCCAGGTGGGGACAATGGTGGGGTGGGGCCGCCAAGTCACAGTGGGGGGCCCCCTTTATATACAAGTCCCCGCCAAGGGCTGTGGACAGACCCGACCAACACTATTAACAGCAAGAGCAGGGGGCAGGCCTCAGCCTCCTCCCCCCGTTCCCCCAAAGCCAGCTCAAGTCGCCCACCTGTGACCCCCTCCAGCACGATGGTCCGATGCTGCGTGAAGAGTCCGACTGAAAGTCCACCCAGGCAGCAGGGCTCCGGGCAGCAGGGCGAGACGGAGAGCCCGGATCAGACGCGGGACCTGAGGCCAGAGGACATCCCGGTCCACGGGAGGACTCACAGAGGCCGCTACCACTACAGACACAGGAGCCACACGCGGCGGCACCCCTGCCACAGGCACCGGAGAAGGGCCTGCAGGCACAGGAGGCGCCGCAGAGGTGCGGCGGGCCCCCCCTGCGCTCCCATCCCGGGCACCCCCCAGGGCTCCAGGCCAGGGCTTAGGTGGGCAGCGGGCGGCTCCTGATTGGTCGGCTTGGTTGCTGGCCCATCTCCGGGGTGTGTCTGCAGCGCCCTCTGCCGGGGCATGTCCCGACATGCCCGGGCATGCCTCAGCACGCCTGACCTTTCCCTGACCTTTCATCCTGACCTCGCCCTGACCTTTCATCCCAGCCTTTTTGATATAGGACAAGGGGCGCCGACTCTCTCTGGCTACTTCCTGCTGAATGGGGGCGACGAGGGGTAGGGTACGGCCGGGGTGGGGTAGGGTACGGTCAGGATGACAGGGGGCGTCTGCCGTTAATCTTGCCACGGAGTATTTGTTGGAAGCCCTTGGTACTGCTGTCGCATCACCATCAGCTGGACCGTGTTGAGCCATTGTTTGATGAGGGCCCGAAAGTCAGGAGCAGTAGGAGAATGATGATCGGTCCTGCAGCTCCGGGGCCCCACCCTGTCTGAAAGCCCCCTCATCCTGCACCCCCACCCCACCCCGCCAGCCCCCCCCAACCCCAGATTCCCTAGATGGCCCCGTAACTGGAACTTTTTCCAAAAGGCTGCCGAAGGATGAAGAGCAGGAGATGCGGAAGGCAGCTCTAAGTTTCCCTGGGCCCCCCGGAAAGAGCCACCTGCCAGGAAGCCCCTCGCCAGACCACAGCACATCCCCCTTGGAGCCCGCGAGATCTTGAGTAAAATGAGCAAAAGTCATCTGCCAAATAAAGCTTGAGATAAGGAACTTGCTAGCCTGTCAGGGTCTCTTTTGCATGAAGGCACAAACACATGGCTTCTATTCCCCACAGGATCAGGGGAGGGGGGAGCGGCCGGGGCAGGGGGCTCATCCCCCAGAGCTGTGTGCTGGTGTGTTCCCCTGAGCCTGGGGGCGTCCGGTCACCTGGAGCCATCAGGACGCTCAAAGCCATGCAACTCCACCCAGACCTTCCCGTTTCGGGTCAACTCCCCAGTCACCTGAAGAGCCTGAAAGGGCACTGGGCGGCGAGGGCAAATGGGAACGGAGACAAGATGGGAAGCAGGTCTGGCTGCTCCAGCAAGAACAAGGCTGGCGCTGGGAGGGGGAACAGAAGGCCAAAGGCAGAACTGGGTGAAGCAGCGTGGGCCACTAGAGTTCAGACAGAGTCCGTTTCTTCCTCCTCTGAGCTTCTGACAGCTGCTTATAACCTTTGGAGTCCCTCTGCTGTGGCCACATCTCCAGTCTCCGCTCCCTGTGCGAAATCTCTCAGCCTTCCTCTAACAGGGACACTTATGGTTGCATTCGGGGCCGACCCAGATAACCCAGGGTAATCTCAGAATTTTGGGAGGGCCCTTATTCAGCTGACCACAGCCACTAAGGGTTTGGGACAAGATCTCAATTATGGATCATGTCGGAGAACAAATTCCCAGTGCTCGGAAATGACCAAGGAGACTTAATCCCCTTCCTGGCTGAACCCGGGCTGGACGGACATGTGTAGCTAGAGAGACTGGTGACTCCAAGGGCTTATGAGCCGCTGCCTTTAAAGGGTGACTTTGGAGAACAGTAAAGAGTAGGGTTTTCTTGAGTTTCTTTTGTTTTAATCGTAAAAAACATGCGATTTAGGTATGTCTGTGAAGGCACCACCCGGGTCAAGAAACCAGACACTTCCAGGTCCCTGGGAAGGCTCCCTCCAGGCTGCCTTTCACCCCATACTGTCACCAGTTCTCTCGGGCTGGGCACTTCTGGGGTGTGGGGAGGAGCCTGTGTGCTCTCCTGCTTGTGGAAATTCTATCCCCAACTCTCACCCCAGCTCAAATGGGGGGACCCCTGCCAGGGCAAACGAGGCCGGATGGAGGCGGCAACACAGCAGGGTGAGGCAGCAGGGTGAGGCAGCGGCCACAGCAGGTGGCCCGCTGGGCCTCGGCGGGGCAGCTGGCAGCCCGGGTTGAGTAGGGTGTCGGCTCAGACTCAGGTCACCAAGGGCTGGAGGCTCCGGGGCAGGGGGCCCTTTGTGATGTCAGCGCCCTGCCTACCACCCTCAGCGGCCCCTCCGTACCCCGCCAGTGGCCTTTCCTCCCAGTCCAGAGAGGCAGCCGAGGAGGGTGACGGGTTCCCGCTGTGCCAAGCTTGGCACGGGCCACGGCCGGGGCCACGAATCTTCCATGAAGAAGCTCGTGGCCTGCGTGAGCCAGGATAACTTCTCCTTGTCGTCAGAGGGCGAGGAGGAGGAGGGCCACCTGTCAATAAATGTTGGAAACATTATTCCACTCTTTGACTCTTTGCTTTGAGGGACTCGAGGTCGGCGGGGGCGGGGGAGGGGGGGATGGTTCATGTTGGATCTTGTTCCAAACTCAACTACCCCTGAGTCACAACCCAAACCTGCCTCCCAGCCCCCAGTCCTTTAGAGACCCCTTTCCACGGGGGACAGGAGCTGTGCTGGTGTATGGACACATCCCTCCCCAGTTCTGTGCTCAGTGGCTTTCTACTGACAGCTTGAGATGGGCCACAGAAATTGGCAAATGCTTCCACTAGGGCTTGCTTGCTGTCCACCTCCCTGAGAGCCAAGAACCATTTCCCAGCTCAAGCTTGATTCACCAGCCATGGATACATCCCACCAATTCCTAAGGTGCCCGATGTTGAGGTTTCCCATTGTTTAAAAAGTTGATGTCTCTGGGTACAGTGAGTAACTTGTCCGGTGGTTAAGCTAAGCTATCATTTAATCAGGTACAATAGCCTCATCCCGGGTGGACAAAACAAAAGTAACTTGCTCCACTCAACCGTATGATTCTCTGAGATGTGAAGATGATTCACGAAACACTGCTGTCGCCTGGGCGCAGAACTGTCAGATCATTAACACGAGAGCTCGGGGCACGAGCTCACGGCACAGCAATTTGGCACAGGGCCAGTGACCAGAACTCTGACCCAGTGGCCTAATGACAGGGCCACAGAAACATCGTGGCCCAACTTCCATCTGTGAGCACCATGGAGCATAGGTACTGGGCATTCGCCACTCCCAAGCCTCACACCTAACCTGCAAGGCACTGTTGATGGCCTTGTCTTGGCAGGTGAGGCCACTGAGCCGGGAGATGAACTCGCTTCCATGACCCAACCACTCGATTGGTTTCACAGCCAGTCAGAAAGATGCTGGTGGGAGGGCTGAACGTGGACCCCCCTGGGTAGGCTTTTACAAGTAGATCAAGGGCCAGTGGTGGAGAGGCTGACTTAGCAGGGTCTTGGGGTAAGGCCTGGGCATGCATATTTTGAGCAAGTGCCCTGGGGGAGTACTAAGAAGGATAGGAGTCCTCAAGTTTCCTATCACTGTTATAAATCACCACCAATTTCATAGCTTACAAAACAAATTTATTGTCTTACATACATGGGCCTTATGGGGATAAAACTCAAGGTCCGAGCAGGTTCTGAAGGTTTTCAGAAGCAAAAGAACCTTGTCTTTCCCAGCTCCTTGCCAGCAACTACATTCCTTGACTCAGGACCCCTGCCTCCATCTTCAGAGCCAGTGGCTTAGCACCGTCAGATCTCTTCCTGTGACCCTCCCGCCTCCCTCTTCCACCTTATAAGGATCCATGTGGTTTTGCAGAACCCACACTGAGCCCACCCAGATAATCTAGGATGACCTTTCCGTCTCCTTAAGTCACTCTTAAGAAAGTCCCTTCTGCATGTCCGCTCACACTCAGGGGCGAGGGTGTGAGGGCATTCGTCTGCCTGCCACGCCCTCCCCCCAGCTGCTATGGTTCTGATTCTGGATTTTCATGGCTCATCCAAGCACTGGGAGAGGCTCAGCAGGAGGCCAGGGGTGGAGGGAAGATGGGCACATTTTTGGGGGAGGGAAGCATGTGCCCCAGGCTGGGGAGCGGGAGGAGGGCTGAGGGCATATGGACTCTGAAGCCTGGCCTTGGCTCCTTATCTGCAGGCACCATAAGCAAGTAAGTCACTTAACCTCTTCCTGCCTCAGTTAAGGAGTGAATGTATGGAATTTGTGGAATTCCTGGTGTAAGAAACGCCGCGGGAAGAAGGAACCACCCCTATGGACCGTTGAACAGGGCCTTTTATTGGGCGGTCACTCTCGGGCAGAACTCCCGGGGGCGGGAAAGCAGGGAAGCGAGGGGGGGGTGGTCTGCGAAGCAAAGGGAGTCTGCGGGGTAAAGGGAGTCTGTGGAGTCTGCGAGCTGTGAGGGGTGGGGAAGGGGTTTGATAGCCCGGGCCGGGGCTCCCATATAAGGAAGAAAACGCGGACTCAGCGGTGATTGGTGTTCAAGGGCTCCGTGTCGGTTCCTGATTGGACGGCGAGGGCTTCGTGTCAGCTCCTGATTGGTCGGCTTGGTTGCTGGCCCATCTCCGGGGTGTGTCTGCAGCGCCCTCTGCCGGGGCATGTCCCGACATGCCCGGGCATGCCTCAGCACGCCTGACCTTTCCCTGACCTTTCATCCTGACCTCGCCCTGACCTTTCATCCCAGCCTTTTTAATATAGGACAAGGGGCGCCGACTCTCTCTGGCTACTTCCTGCTGAATGGGGGCGACGAGGGGTAGGGTACGGCCGGGGTGGGGTAGGGTACGGTCAGGATGATAGGGGGCGTCTGCCGTTAATCTTGCCACGGAGTATTTGTTGGAAGCCCTTGGTACTGCTGTCGCATCACCATCAGCTGGACCGTGTTGAGCCATTGTTTGATGAGGGCCCGAAAGTCAGGAGCAGTAGGAGAATGATGATCGGTCCCACTAGGGAAGATAGCAAAGTTGTCAGCCAAGGGGAGCTCTGGAAGCTCTGGAACCAGGATTCGAACCAGCCCTGCTGGGCCTCTCTCTCTCTCGCCTTTTGCCTTCCTTCCTGGCAGTTTCTGCCTTCGTCTCTCTCTCTTTTCCTTCGATTCTGTCTCTCTTTTCTGCTTCTCTGCCTTACTTTCTCCTTTCTCTTCTGTCACACTCTCGAATTCCTTTCTGTCTCTCTTTCCTCTCACTCTTTCAGTTTCAGTCTTTCTCTTCCTTCCTTTTCTCACTCTCTCCGCCACTCTATCTCCCTTTCCTACTTTCTTTTGCCTTCTCTCCTTTTCGCTCTTCAACTCTTCTCTTTCCTTTCTCTGACTTTCTTTTGCTTTCTCTGACTTTCTCCTCTTTCCTTCTCTGGTTCCATTTCCCCTGGTTCTTTCCTTCTCTCTCTTCCTTCCTTTCTCTGTGTCTCCTCCTCTCTGTCCTGTTCCTTCTGCCCTCTCCCTCTGGTGCTCTCCCTAAGGTGTTCCTCCTTCTCCTCTTAATAAAGGATTTGGACGGTGGTGTCTCAGTCACTCAGGAATCGGCAACAGAGGGGTTCGGGTAATGGTCAGTTTGGTCGGCCCCGTGATGGTGGAGCGGTAGGAGTGATCAGGAGAAGGGGTCGGGGCCAGGGCCACCCCTGTCTCTGGGAGACCCGGGGGAGCTCGTTTGAGGCGGGTCAGGTGGTACCAAGGCTCGTGTCCCAGGAGTTTGGCTGCTGTAGGAGTGGTGAGGATTACAGTATGGGGTCCCGTCCAGCGAGGCTGTCGTGGGCGGGACTCAGGGTTTTCAGTAGTACCTGATCTCCTGGTGCCAGAGGCCGGGTGGGCCCTGCGTCGTCTGTCGGTTGTGGCAGGACCCGATCTGCGTGTTCCCTCAGCAAGGATCGTAGGAGGGAGAAGAGGGGGAGGTATCCCGCGAGTCGGGGAGCCTCTCCCTCGGGGAGGTGAGTCAGGAGATAGGGCCTGCCGTAGAGCAGTTCAAAAGGGGTCAAACCTGTTTTGGAGTGTGGTGTGGTGCGAATGCGAGTGAGTGCCAGAGGAAGGAGGTCGACCCAAGATAGCCGCAGTTCTGAGGCTAGCTTGGTCAGATGCGTCTTGATGATGCCGTTCACCCGCTCTACCTTGCCTGACGATTGGGGCCGATAGGGGATGTGGAGATGCCAGCCGATACCTAGGGCCGCAGCTACCTGCTGAGAGATCTGCAAGATGAATGCCGGCCCATTGTCAGACTGGAGAGAGTTTGGCAACCCAAACCTGGGGATGAGATGGGCTGTCAAGACCTCCGCCACTGCCGCTGCTGTCTCCCAGGCTGTGGGGAAGGCCTCGACCCATCCTGAAAAGGTGTCCACCAAGACCAGCAGATAGCGGTAGGCTCGATGTCTGGGCATGTGGGTGAGGTCTATCTGCCAATCCTGTCCGGGCATATGTCCCCTCAACTGGTGAGTCTCCTGTGGGGGTCGGAGCCCTCCCTGAGGAGTGATGGAGGCGCATGTTAGGCAGGATTGGTGGACAGCATATATGGTCTGCCTTCTGCTACGTGTAAGGCTCTAGTCAGGGCTGTTAGTTCAGCCTTCTGAGAAGTCGTCCCAGGTGGAAAGGGCTGAGCCTCCAGGACTTCCCGGGTGGTTACCACAGCATAAGCCGTCCTTCGGTTTCCATTGGGGTCTCGCTTTGAGCTCCCATTGACGAACAAATTTAGCTCTGGATTTGGTAGAGGTTTGGAGAACAGGTTGTGGGGTGGTTGCATAAGGGACTCAAGGACCTCCGAGCATGAGTCGGTTGGGGGTTCTGAGGAGAGAGGGAGTGAGGGTAGCGAGGAAAGCGGGTTTAATTGTGGGGAGCGGCCCACGGAAACCTGAGGATTGTCCAGGAATACCAGGTGAAATTGTTGGAGCCTGGACTCGCTGAGTTCAGAAAGAAATCTAGAGGCAAAAAGGTCACCGAGACGGTGAGGCGAGAAGATGGTCAGGGGTTGGTCATGAATCAGCTTTTTTGCATCGGCGTACAACGTTGTCGCTGCCGCTAGTGCCCGCAGGCAGGGGAACCATCCCCTGGCTGTGGGATCAAGTTGTTTGGATATGTAAGCAATGGGCAGCAATTCGGGGCCAATCGGTTGTACCAAGGCTCCAAAGGCTATGCCTCCTTTCTCATCAGTGTATAGATGGTGTGGATAGTTGGGGTTTGGGAGAAAGAGAGGGGGTGCAGCCAATAGAGTTGAGCGTAAAGTGTGGAAGGCCTGAATCACTTTGGTGGGGGAAGACAGCGGCCCTGTGGGAGTCTCTTTGGCTGCCGCATATAGAGGTTTGGCCAGGGTAGCATAATTTGGGACCCAGTGTCGGAAGAATCCCGTCAGTCCTAAGAAGGACAATATCTGGTTTCCGTCGGCCAGAGGGCAAATGGACCGGAGGAGGCTACACCAGTCGGCTGTCAGGGCTTTAGTGGTCAGAGTGATTTGGAGACCCAGATAGACGACAGAAGTCTGAGCCAGTTGGGCTTTGGATTGTGAGGCTCCGTAACCCTGGGAACCAAGGAAATTGAGGAGGGTTGCAGTATGTTGTCGGGAGGTCTCTTCTGAGGGGCTGCAAAGGAGCAAGTCGTCTACGTACTGCAGGAGGGTGCTAGGGCGGAGCGAGCACCTAGCCAGGTCCCGGGACAGGGCTTGCCCGAAGTAGTGGGGACTGTCTCTGAACCCCTGAGGGAGTACGGTCCATGTGAGTCGTGTGGTCAGCTGGGTGTCGGGGTCAGTCCAGGTGAAAGCAAAGAGAAATTGGCAGTCGGGGTGGAGTGGGATGGTAAAAAAAGGCGTCCTTGAGGTCAACAATGGTGAAATGAGAAGTCTGAGGAGGTATGGAAGAAAGAAGGGTGTAGGGGTTAGGGACAAGTGGATGGGCAGGGATCACCGCCGCGTTGATCAGGCGGAGATCCCGCACTAGCCGGTAGTCTCCTGAAGCCTTCCGAACAGGGAGGATAGGCGTGTTACAGGGGGAGGTCGTGGGGATCAGGAGACCCTGTCCCATGAGACGGTCGATGATGGGCTTTAGCCCTCTGAGGTTGCAAGTAGACAAAGGAAACTGGGACCGGGCTGGGAAACAGGTGGGGTCCCTTAGCCAGATGAGGACTGGAGGGTGGTGTTGAGCCACCACCGGGACTCGGGTGTCCCAGACCTCAGGATTAACAGAAGGGGTTGGAGGGTCAACAAGTAGCATTAGGAAGGCTCCTGACGTGGGAGCTGATCCTGGAGCTAACTGAAGAGTGGCCTTCAGCTTAGCAAGTATGTCTCTTCCCAAGAGAGGAGTAGGGCAGGAGGGAATGACCAGAAAGGAGTGGGTAAATAGACAGGAATCTAACTGACAGGATAGTGGTTGGGTTTGGAGCGGACACGAGGGTTGGCCGTCAATGCCCATAACCGAAACCTGGGAAGGACGTAAAGTGCCTCCGAAAGAGGGAAGGACCGAATAGGTAGCCCCCGTATCAACCAAAAAATTGATGGACTTACCCGCTACCTGGAGCGTTACCCTGGGCTCGGCTTGGGTTATTGGGGTCCCCGAGTCTGGGCGGCGTCAGTCACCGTCGAAGTTCAGCAGCTTCAAAGCCGAAGGAGGGCAGGAGGTCTCCCTGGGGCGCTCTGGTCCCCAGCCCCTAGAGGTCGAGGCCGACAGTCACTAGCCCAGTGTCCTCGTCATTTGCACAACGGGCACGGCTTGGAAGGAGGTCGCGGATCGGGGCACATCCTGGCCCAGTGCCCTTCTTGGCCGCACTTGAAGCAGGCCCCCGGAGGGGGGTTTTGGGGCCCCGAGCCCACCGCCGGCCACAGGGCCGCTACCAAGGCCTGGGTTTGCTGGTTTAGGAGGCTTGCCTGAAATTCGGCCTTTTGCTTGAGCCTTGCCTTTTGGCTGGCCTCAGCAGTTTCCTCGCGGGCATGGTAGACCTTAAAGGCCATTTTTACCAGGTCTCGGATAGGGGTCTGAGGGCCGTCCTCGGCCTTGGCCAACTTTTTTTGGATATCGGGGGCAGACTGGGAGATAAAACGATTGGCCAAGGTGGCCACCCCGATGGGGGACTCAGGTGACAGCCTGGTGTATTGGACGAGGGCCTCAGTCAGCCGATTAAGGAACATGGCTGGGTTTTCGTCGGGCCCCTGGGTCACCTCATCTAGTTTGAGGAGGTTTACAACCTTATGAGAGGACGTTTCCATCCCGTCGAGGATACACTCGATCATATAGCGTACTCGCGGCTGGCCACCACCCCTCTCCTGGTAGTTCCAATCAGGGTCAGTGTCAGGAACCGCCTGGGCCCCTGGGGGGGCGCTCGGGGGAGGGGTTGGCATAGTGCCGCTGGTCGGCCTGAGCCTTGGCTGCCGTCCAAATGGCCTGCCTTTCCTCAGGGGTGGTGGTAGACCCCAGGATGACATATATGTCCTGCCATGTCAAGGCGTAGGAGCGGGTCAGACCAGTAAACTGCTTAATGTACTGAGTAGGGTTGGAGGAGAAGGAACCCAGTTTGGCCTCAATCTGTGCTAAGTCTTGGAGAGAGAAGGGGACATGGACTTGGGCTAGACCCTCAGCTCCGGCTACTTGTCGGAGAGGGAATAGCGGGGCTGGGGGAGGGGGAAGGGAAGCTCCCAGAGGGTTGCTATGGGAGCGAGTGTGGGAGCTAACCGGGGAAGGGGAGGGAGTGACGGGGGAAAGAGGAGGATACAAGATAGGGTTAAGGGCCGGAGGATCCGGGACCGGTGGTGGAGTCTTGGGGGCGGGAGCGGCCGGAGTGGAGGGGGTGGCGGCCGTGGGAGAGGTATAGGGAGGAGGGGCCACCAGATCTTCCGGGGGAACAGAGAAAGCAGAGGACTCAGAGATGGGAGGAGCTGGTTTGGCCCGGGAGGGTGGAATAGGGGGAGCCATGGTAAGCAGGATTTGGCGGGGAGTGCACGTGGTGCACAGGGTGGGGCGAGAGCGCAACGCCCAAAAGGCCTGAACATAGGGGGCCTCAGACCATTTTCCCGTTCTCTGGCAGTAGTTATCTAAATCACGGAGGACGTCAAAGTCAAATGTCCCTGTGGCTGGCCATTGTGAGCCATTATCTAGGGGATACTGAGGCCAGGCTTGTGAACACAGAAAAGTGAGCTGCTTGGGGCGGATATATCCCTTCAGTTTTAGGGTCCGCAGGTTAGCCAGCAGGCACTCTAAGGGGGTGGAGTATTGGGGATCGGGTTTGGAGGCCGTCGATCCCATGGCGATCACTGAGCGTGGAGGCAAACCCCCACTGCCCAAACGTCTTCGGGTGCCAAGGGAAGCCGGAGGTCCGTGCAGCCGTTCAGGACGTCTCCCTCCCGAGCTGGGGACCGGGGAGGCCGAAGCCGGAGGCCGAAGCCGGAGGTCTACACAGCCGTTCGGGACGTCTCCCTCACGAGCTGGTGACCGGAGAGCCCAATAAGTGCGCACCCGTTACTGTGCCCTAGGAAGTGGTCGCCAGGGAGGACGGGGGCAAAAGCCGAAGGGACTTACCCCCCATCCTGCCATCCGGGGGGTTGGTCAGCCGCCTGGGTCCGGGGGCTACCGTGGCGGTGGAGCTCGAGGGGGCCTCAACGGCGAGTGCCGGAAGCCCTCACCTCGGGCCCCACATTGGGCGCCAGATGTAAGAAACGCCGCGGGAAGAAGGAGCCACCCCTATGGACCGTTGAACAGGGCCTTTTATTGGGCGGTCGCTCTCGGGCAGAACTCCTGGGGGCGGGTAAGCAGGGAAGAGGTGGGGGGGGTCTGCGAAGCAAAGGGAGTCTGCGGAGTCTGCGAGGTATGAGGGGTGGGGAAGGGTTTTATAGCCCGGGCCAGGCTCCCATATAAGGAAGAAAACGCGGGCTCAGCGGTGATTGGCGTCCAAGGGCTCCATGTCAGCTCCTGATTGGACGGCGAGGGCTTCGTGTCGGTTCCTGATTGGACGGCTTGGTTGTCGGCCCGCCTCCAGGGCGTGTCTGCGGCTCTCTGCCGGGACATGTCCCGACATGCCTGGGCATGCCCAGGCATGCCTCAACACGCCTGACCTTGCCCTGACCTTTCACCTCCTTCCTAAATCCTACCTCCAGCCCTCAGAACCCACTCATAACCCCACCCCAGCGGTCAGATACCTTTTCCAACAAGCTCTTGCCTCTGATATTTCTAGCTTTTCTCAGCATTCCCAGACTGAGTAAGGTAGTAGCTTTCTGGCTTGGCCTGAGATGGGCTGTCCTGTTGTTTCAGGGACCAGTGTTGTTTGAGGACCTGGCTGTCTGTTTTTCTCAAGAGGAGTGTGTAAGTCTGCACCCTGCCCAGAGGTCCCTCAGCAGAGAAGCAACACAGGAGTGTTTTGAGGACAAGGCCTTGATTAGTAACACAATTGTTTCCTGTGTTTTGGAACTTTCTAGGATTCAGTTCAGTTGAGTTCAGTCGCTCAGTCGTGTCCGACTCTTTTCGACCCCATGAATCGCAGCACGCCAGGCCTCCCTGTTCATCACCAACTCCCGGAGTTCACTCAGACTCACGTCCATTGAGTCGGTGATGCCATCCAGCCCTCTCATCCTCGGTCGTCCCCTTCTCCTCCTGCCCCCAATCCCTCCCAGCATCAGAGTCTTTTCCAATGAATCAACTCTTCGCATAAGGTGGCCAAAGTACTGAAGTTTCAGCTTTAGCATCATTCCTTCCAAAGAAATCCCAGGGCTGATCTCCTTCAGAATGCACTGGTTGGATCTCCTTGCTGTCCAAGGGACTCTCAAGAGTCTTCTCCAACACCACAGTTCAAAAGCATCAATTCTTCGGCGCTCAGCCTTCTTCACAGTCCAACTCTCACATCCATACGTGACTACTAGAAAAACCATAGCCTTGGCTAGATGGACCTTAGTCGGCAAAGTAATGTCTCTGCTTTGGAATATGCTATCTAGGTTGGTCATAACTTTTCTTCCAAGGAGTAAGCGTCTTTTAATTTCATGGCAGCAGTCACCATCTGCAGTGATTTTGGAGCCCCAAAAAATAAAGTCTGACACTGTTTCCACTGTTTCCCCATCTATTTCCCATGAAGTGATGGGACCGGATGCCATGATCTTTGTTTTCTGAATGTTGAGCTTTAAGCTAACTTTTTCGCTCTCCTCTTTCACTTTCATCAAGAGGCATTTTAGTTCCTCTTCACTTTCTGCCATAAGGGTGGTGTCATCTGCATATCTGAGGTTATTGATATTTCTCCCAGCAATCTTGATTCCAGCTTGTGTTTCTTCCAGTCCAGCATTTCTCATGATGTACTCTGCATATAAGTTAAATAAGCATTGCATATCTCATCCACTTGTTGGTATGGGAGAGTGGGACCTATCCTTGAATTATTTATGTGGAAATGACAATAACTTGAATGAGAGTGTGATTTTTCAAAGGGTGAGATGAGTCTTAGGCAAAAATCAGTAATTCCCTGGTGGTCCAGTGGTTAGGACTGCCCAGGTGGAGAACTAAAATCCGGCAAGCCAAAGGGTGTGGCCAAAAAAGGGGCAAAATTCCTGGCTATTACAGTGACTATGGTTTTGCATAGGACATGGCAGTACCTGGTAATCATTCCAAATATTTGTTATGGTCAATTCATAATTTTACTTATGAAGTTCCATTAGTATGGGTTACTATTATTTGGAAATTTTTAAAAAGTTGGAAATTGCTTTAATCGTAGGGAATGGTGTGCCTTTCTCACTTAAAAGGAGCCATATGTAGAAATGTCCCCATGCCTGAGTAAATTTTATCCTTGACTGGGGTTGCCTATTTGAACTTCCCATAACTCACATTTTATATTTTCTACTTCTTTCTTCATCATGTTGTTTTCCTCTAACTTCTTGAACACATGAAGCACATTTATAATAGCTCTTTAAATGTTCTTTCTACTAGTTTTGTCATCTGTCATTTCTGGGTCTGCTTTTGTTGATTGATTTTGCTTCTAGTTCAGTTGAGTTCAGTCGCTCAGTCGTGTCCGACTCTTTTCGACCCCATGAATCGCAGCACGCCAGGCCTCCCTGTTCACCAACTCCCGGAGTTCACTCAGACTCACGTCCATTGAGTCCATGATGCCATCCAGCCATCTCATCCTCTGTCGTCCCCTTCTCCTCCTGCCCCCAATCCCTCCCAGCATCAGAGTCTTTTCCAATGAATGAGTCAACTCTTCACATGAGGTGGCCAAAGTACTGGAGTTTCAGCTTTAGCATCATTCCTTCCAAAGAAATCCCAGGGCTGATCTTCAGAATGCACTGGTTGGATCTCCTTGCAGTCCAAGGGACTCTCAAGAGTCTTCTCCAATACCACAGTTCAAAAGCATCAATTCTTCAGCACTCCACCTTCTTCACAGTCCAACTCTCACATCCATACATGACTACTGGAAAAACCATAGCCTTGACTAGATGGACCTTAGTCGGCAAAGTAATGTCTCTGCTTTTGAATATGTTACGGGTCATATTTTTCTGCTTGCTTCCATGCCCGGTAATTTTTTTATTGGATGTTGGCCATTGTGAGTTTTATGTTGTTGGATGCTGGGTTTTGTTGTTTTTTCAGAACAGTTTTCGGACTTTGGTGTGGGGTGCTAATTTAAGTTACTTGGAATAAATATGATCCTTTCAAGTCTTGATTTATGTTCTGTTAGGGTGTGTTCAGAGCAATCTTTAATCTAGGGCTGATTTGGCCTCCTGCTAAGGCAGTGTCTAAGGATACTGCCTGATGCTTTGTGCAGCAAGGACTGTCTCCACTTTGGAAGATGAACTACTGAAGTGTTTTGTGAACTCTGGAGATTGCTCTTTCTATTCCTTTTTGGTGGTTCTTTCCTGGGCCTGGGGTTGTTTCCTCACATGCATGTACAGATTAATATGCAGCCAGTCTTAAGGGGACCCCATCTAGATGCCCAGAGCTCACTGCCTGGACATCTGCCCTCTTCTCTGGTATTTTGCCATCACATTCTAGCTGCATTGACTTTCCTGAATTTGGTTTTCTTGAATCAGCAAAACAACTGAGGACTGGGTTTCCACACACTGCCCTGCAGCCCTGAAATCCTTTCTAGGCAGCAAATTGGGGCAATCGTAGGGCTGTTGCTTTGGAAGGAAAAGAAAATCCCTTTTGTATTGACATATTGGCTTTATAAATTATGGATATTTGGGAGAACACTAAAAAGGAATGAATTTTTTTTTCTTTCTGGCAGGCCTGAGTTTTGTCAGCCATCCTACAATTTCCTGGTCCTCTGTGTAACTATCAATAGTTTGTTCTTACCCTAGTACTACTTGAGAGTGTTTATATTTTGTTTTGTTTTTATCAGCAGAAGATGATAAGATTGAGATTAATCAGCAGCTACGTCTAGAATCTATGGGACTTGAAGAGCTTGCCCTAGAAAAATGTTCACTTGCTATACCCCTCATCTATTACCCAGAAAAATGCTCTGAGAATGGAGCTGGAAACTTTGAAGGGAAAATAGCAGGTGGAACTTCTGCTTGCAAGAAAAGGTTCAGAAGCCTTTTAGTTACCATTGAAAACCACACCCCAAAGATAAAACTAGCTCAAAGTTTAAGAACCAGAGCCCTTCTCAAAATTCTTCTATTTCCCAAAGAAGAAACCAAAAAGTCATACAAGTGTCCTGAATGTGACCAAAGCTTCAGTGATAGTTCATACCTCGTTTGGCATCAGAAAACACATATAGGAAAGAAAAAGTGTAAATGTGATGACCGCAGGAAGATTTTCAATCACAGATCCAACCTGAGAGCTCACAGGAGAAACCACACTGGCAAGAAGCCATATAAGTGTACACAGTGTGGCAGCAGCTTCCGCCAGCCCTCACACCTGTCTCAGCACAGGAATACCCACCTGAAGGAGAAAATCCATAGGTATGGCATATGTGGAAGGGGGTTCACGCAGCTCCGGGGACTGTCACAGCATCAGAAAACCCACACTGCCACAAAAGCCAGCGATAAATATGTTGGTCAGAAAACAAATCTTGCTTTGCCTGAGGAAAAGCACAGGTCAGCCGCCCAGCAGCTGTGCAGTCTCAGCAGGAAATGCTTTGGGCAGCCCTCGTATCCCTTCCCGGGAGAGGCCACAAAGACAATCTGAACACTACAGCAATTGAGGGGAAATTGCTTTCATTCTCAAAATTCAAACCCTTAAAGTGTCCCGAGTGTTCGAAGACCTTTCATTCTACCTCTGAGCTTATCTCTCATCAGAGCACTCACAGAGGGGAAAAGCCCCATAAACCCAAAACATGCACGGAAAGTTTTATTTTGGACTCTGAGCTTGCATGCCACCAGATGAGTCACACGGGAGAGGAACCTTTTAAATGCACCAGGTGTGGGAGAAATTTCAGGTTGAAAACACATCTTACTCTCGATCAGCAAACCCATTCACAAAACACTGTGTAGATGTAGCAAATTTTCATTAACGTTTGTGTTTCTCAGTATATGTACTGAAAACTGGGGCACAATTACCCTTTATGTGCCAGGCACTGTTCTAAGCACTGTACACACATTCCATGTAATATACCATTTAATTTTCACCACAGCCTTGATTTAGACACCAAGGTTTCTGTTTTATAACCAAGGAAGCCTAGTCAATTTCACAGCCACTGAAGGAAGGCAGAATTCTAACTCAATTACTATCCAGATTCCATTTGTATGAACCAAAGAATGATACACAATTTCTAACTCTTGTTTAGTCTGCACACTCGATACTTTATGTTTATCATTTAATTTACTCTTCAGAATAAATCTGACAGTAAAGGACTATCCTCACTTCATAAAAGGGAAGTAGAGCCCACAGAGGGTAAAAGCAGTACCTTGCCCATACACAAAAATAGCAAGGTACTGAAGCTAGCATTTAACCTTGGGTCTCTCAGCCACATTGTGTTGTAAGTTGGCATTTGCACCAGGTGTTAAAACTGCAGGCAGCTGGGGACTGAGACAGGCGGGTAAGGATGCTCATCATGACGGCTGCCCTGTGCACATGCTTCACTCCCTTAGCACTTCATCCCAAGCCTGACTTACATGTACGGTTACAAAGCAACAGAGAGACTCCCCAGGACTTCAGGTTCAAACCCCATCCCTATAATTAGAGATTTCAGACTCTACAGAGTACAGCCCTTAAGGTTTTAGTTGAGTTTTGGTTTTTTAAAAAAAGGTTCTCTTCCTCAAATCTAAAGGAAGATACATATAAATTGTTTAATCAAAATACTTGAAAATATATAGGTCTCTAGATACTACTGTTACATATAAATACTGGAGCAAAATATTGTTAAATGGAATTGTTGTTAACGTTAAAGAACCAGAGGTTCTGAGCCCAAGGAGTTGAAGGAAGCAGTCCGTGTCCATCAGTGAGACACATGCTGTTTTTATGATGATGGCTTTTTTACCCTTCTGTTTGCAGTGTTAACTGACAGAGTCCACAGATGGTCATTAACGCAGAGATATCATTAGCCTACCATGTTAGTTTTAATGAATATTTGGATGAAAGTTAAGGATGAAAAACTAAGTGCAGAAGTTTATTGCTAGGAACAATTGATTCACAACATTTTGCCGCATGGATATTGACACATGCAGAATGAAAACTTTGTACTGAGGAAATCAACCATTGAACAAATGTCATGGGTTTTGTTATTGATGTAGCGGTGAAAATGTGTGTCAAACAAGTCCTTAATGTGATTGCTAGAATATCAGGTTTGTAACAGCCATCACTGATGGAAACAGCATTATTCCAATAACATTCAGATGTCAACGTTTGACATTTTGTAATTTAAAAAACTGTGGAATTGTTATTCTTGAACTAAAAATAATTTTGTTTACAGCTTTACTGCAGTAGGTAATAGTCTATTCACATCTCCCCATTTAACACAGACAATGATTAATGCAGTAATTCAGGGAGTTAAAATTAAAAACAAGTGACATTTCACCACAAATGACATTCTGAGTCTGACCTTGCAGTTCTGTATAATTAAGTAGCATTGTTCTGATGACTACAACATGATGTATAATGATACTGCAGATTTTGCTCAAAGTAATCTGCCAATTTACTGCATATATGTGCTAAGCAGGTTACAGTTTATCTAAATAAAGAGTCTATTTGAAATTGTTCATTAAACTTGTTATGCCTATAGGATTTCAGTTGGAAAGTGTTTTTGCTTGGACCATCTGTTTAAAACGTGAATAAATTATCTTCATTAGAAATGTGTATATCCATTGTTTTAGTTTTGCAGGTTGAGAACGCTGTTGATCTGATATCAAGATGACTTGATATTTGATCCATCCTTTCAGGGCCCAATCTGACTGCAGGAGTTCTGTCTTATTTTTTAACATCTTTCCTTGTGTAGTCTGAGGAGGGTGGGGAAATGACTATATATATATATAAATGACTATATATATATATGACTATATATATATGACTATATATATATATGACTCTATATATATATATATTATATAAATCTGAGAATATGCTGCAATCTCTAGTTCCTCTGGACCCCTTAGAAGTATGTCTGTTGGAGGCACTTGTGCTGTTTAATATTTTGACTTTTACAGTTTTTGGTGTATTCGCATCAGTGCAGGCTCTCACTGGGCAGTGCCTGTCTTATCTGATGTGCAAATTTGACATCTAATAAATGGTTTTTTTAAATGAACGTTGGCAATGAGGTGAACTTTAATAAAAAAAATTTTCTTTACACTTCCATAGTTTTAGATGGCAATGAGATGAATTTTGAAGACCGGCGGGATTGTGGTTTGCAGGGGGTTAACGAATGACTTCGGGCCATTTAATAATGGAGGTAAAACGGAAGTCAGAAGAAAATTCCAGAGCTACTCCAGGAAACTGCATTAGAAGTCAACTTCCTTTGCAGTCTCTGCTCCACGGCGGCGGCACCTCCGACCCCGCAGGCCAGCGAAGACCCGCGTGCGCCTCCACCTGGAGCAAGGACTAGAAGCAAGACTCGCGAAGTGGGGCTCGCACGTGGGTTTGCGCGGGCTCGGAACAATCTTGCGGCCTTTAACCCGAGCTGTGCAAGCCCGCTGCAAATACCAACGAGGCGAGACGCGCTAGAGCGGCCCACAGGCTGGGAACCGGAAATCGTGCGCTTACGTCCGGCGCTCTCTTTGGGCGGTACATTTGCGCGCTCCTAGAGCAGCCAGAGTGTGGGGAGCTGCAGGCTCAGTGAGCGCTTTGCCTGGCTGTCGGCCAACCCCTACTACCCAGGGAGAGGAGGCCTCTGCTGGGGCTGGGCGGCCGGGTGAGAGTGTTTGCCGAGGTTCATGGTGCCCAGGCACCAGCGAGAGGGTTAGGCGGGTGTGACTATCCGTCACCCCCAACCCTGGATCTCGCACGACTGTGCGCCGACTGCCCCGGGGACGGGAGGAGCTTGATGCCACCTCCCTGGCCCTGACACCGTTTTGGCAACGCGAAGTTACGGGTGCTCCCTGCCTGTTTGAGTTGTCAAAAGGCATACTTTGACCTCACTTGCCCTGGGTATGGTGTAGTCAGCCAGCTAAGGAGTATTGCTGCCTGTCCAGTGCTACAAATCTTGAGTGTTTAGCCAGGGTAGTCAATGACTTTGAACAAGCCCTGAAAGGAATTCAGGGCGGAGCTCAGGAATTGGGCACTCTGCTATGGGAAAACTGGCAGAACAAACCTTCAGATAATTAAGATATTTTTAGGAGAAAATTCTATGAATCCAAATTCTTATATCTTACCGTACTTAGAAAAACACTAAAAACATTAAAATATCTGTTCCTTTCGAATTAACAGTACTTTCTAAGAAGGGGTGTGCTGCATACCCCTGTGTTAAAATCATATATATCGTGACCTCACCCCTGATTTCTCCAGAACAGTTTCTCAGAGCTGAGAAGCTGTTTCCCCAGCTGTAGTCCTTAGTAAGACACTGAATAAACTTGATTCACAACTTTTAAGTTGTGTCTTGTTTTAAAAGTTGACACTTCTTTCTAGAATTAATGCCAGTCTTGCATGACTTCTGTGTGCTCCCAGCCGACTTTTAGCATCCTTCTGGTTTGAATGTAGCCTGGGATCACCTGCGTGCATGGTTCCCTGCTTCCATGACTACAAATACCTCCCTTTATGTCTAGCTCCAATTATTCTTGTGTCCTGCACCCTAAATCCCTGTATTCAACTGCCAATAAAAGATCTTCCTTTGGGGTCTCTGAGGCATCAAAACACATGCCCAGTGGAGTACTACTCTGCCATAAAAATGAAATGTCATTTGCAGCAACATGGACGGACTAGAGATTGGCATACTAAGTGAAGTAAGTTAGAGAAAGACAAATGTCATATATTACTCATGTGGAATCTAATTTTTTTTTAAATGATACAAATGAACTTATTTAGAAAATAAATGTTACATACTCACAGATGTAAAAAATAAACTTATGGTTACCAAAGTTTGTGGGGGGATAAATCAGGAGCTTGGGATGTGCATACACACATTCAGTTCAGTTCAGCTCAGTTGCTCAGTCGTGTCCGACTCTTTGCGACCCCATGAATCACAGCATGCCAGGCCTCCCTGTCCATCACCAACTCCCGGAGTTCACTCAGACTCACGTCCATCGAGTCCGTGATGCCATCCAGCCATCTCATCCTCGGTCGTCCCCTTCTCCTCCTGCCCCCCATCCCTCCCAGCATCAGAGTCTTTTCCAATGAGTCAACTCTTCGCATGAGGTGGCCAAAGTACTGGAGTTTCAGCTTTAGCATCATTCCTTCCAAAGAAATCCCAGGGCTGATCTCCTTCAGAATGCACTGGTTGGATCTCCTTGCTGTCCAAGGGACTCTCAAGAGTCTTCTCCAACACCACAGTTCAAAAGCATCAATTCTTCGGCGCTCAGCCTTCTTCACAGTCCAACTCTCACATCCATATGTGACTACTGGAAAAACCATAGCCTTAACTAGACGGACCTTAGTCAGCAAAGTAATGTCTCTGCTTTTGAATATGCTAGCTAGGTTGCTCATAACTTTTCTTCCAAGGAGTAAGCGTCTTTTAATTTCATGGCAGCAGTCACCTTCTGCAGTGATTTTGGAGCCCCCAAAAATAAAAAGTCTGATACTGTTTCCACTGTTTCCCCATCTATTTCCCATGAAGTGATGGGACCAGATGCCATGATCTTTGTTTTCTGAATGTTGAGCTTTAAACCAACTTTTTCACTCTCCACTTTCACTTTCATCAAGAGGCTTTTTAGTTCCTCTTCACTTTCTGCCGTAAGGGTGGTGTCATCTGCATATCTGAGGTTATTGATATTTCTCCCAGCAATCTTGATTCCAGCTTGTCCTTCTTCCAGTCCAGAGTTTCTCATGATGTACTCTGCATATAAGTTAAATAAGCAGGGTGACAATATACAGCCTTGACGTAGTCCTTTTCCTATTTGGAACCAGTCGTTGTTCCATGTCCAATTCTAACTGTTGCTTCCTGACCTGCATACAGATTTCTCAAGAGACAGGTCAGGTGGTCTGATATTCCCATCTCTTTCAGAATTTTCCACAGTTTATTGTGATCCACATAGTCAAAGGATTTGGCATAGTCAATAAAGCAGAAATAGATGTTTTTCTGGAACTCTCTTGCTTTTTCCATGATCCAGCGGATGTTGGCAATTTGATCTCTGGTTCCTCTGCCTTTTCTAAAACCAGCTTGAACATCAGGAAGTTCAGGGTTCACGTATTGCTGAAGCCTGGCTTGGGGAATTTTGAGCATGACTTTACTAGCATGTGAGATGAGTGCAATTGTGCGGTAGTTTGAGCATTCTTTGGCGTTGCCTTTCTTTGAGATTGGAATGAAAACTGACCTTTTCCAGTCCTGTGGCCATTGCTGAGTTTTCCAAATTTGCTGGCATATTGAGTGCAGCACTTTCACAGCATCATCTTTCAGGATTTGAAATAGCTCAACTGGAATTCCATCACCTCTACTAGCTTTACTATATATAAAATAGGTAACCAACAAGGACCAACTGTATAGCACAGATAACTCTACTCAATATTCTGTGAAAATCTATTTGAGAAGAGAATCTGAAAAAAATGAATATATGCAGATGTATAACTGAATCACTTTGCTATACACTTGAAACTAACACAACATTGTTAATCAACTATCGCCAATAAAATTTAAAAAACAGCAAAAAAAAACCCCAGATATCCAAAACCAAACTCATGCTATTAGCCTTTGATCTGTTTGCCTCCAGTACCTGGTGCCATGTGCATACAATTGCTCATGCTACCAACCAATACTCCTTCCTTTGTGCCTTAAACTTTCAATCATCAAGTCCTGTGAATTCTACCTCAAACCTATCTCTCAAATCTAACTTCTTCGGTATCCACCCTTATCCAACAGCACTGGCCTGGGCCGACAGGAAGGCAAGGACAGGCTTTCAGAGTTGTGGGGTTGACTGTAGCCAGATGCTGCAGATTAGCACAAGCCCAGAGATAACAGACACTCAGGAGATTACTGCAACAGAGTGAGTGAAAGATGAGGGTCTGAAGGAGGGGTCACTGGAATGAGGAAGATGGCGTGGCTTCGAGACAGATTGAGGAGGAAAAAGTGATGATTTGGTGGAGTGAGAGAGCAGGGAGTCAGAGATGACTCGGAAGTTTTTGGTTTGGGTGACTTGGTGGTTGGTGGCTTTGTGGAGAGAAAGGTTGCTTCTCATGAGTTTACAGTTTCTCTAAGCTTTCTAGGGAAATTGTTAATCACAAACAAGGGGGACAGCATAACTGTGTTCAGTGCGATAGAGAAGAGATACGTTATGCTGTGAGAGAGGTTGCACCTGGCCAGCAAGACGAGCTGACAGCTAAACACTGACTTGACATCATAATTGAAGGATTCTGGAAAGGGCACAGGGTCGTGATGGAGAACTCTGCAAAGGTCTTAGCTAATGTGTCAGCTGACTCCATGTATAGTAAGCTTTTCCTGATCACTTGTACTGTTTTTGGTGAAAAAGAGCCAGAAATGGGAGAACCTATATGCCCAAGCACACCCGACAGAGAGACCAGGTTCAGTCCCAGCTGGTACGAGGCTATCCCTTGAGCCATAAGATGGTTGCAAACTCCGATGCCCTGGAATTCCATTCCCCGGGACTGGAGAGCCTCCTGATAAAAGATACCACCTGGGGGCAGGAATCCAACCTGCAAGCCCACCATCCTGGTCCTGAAAGGCTCCTGTCAGTGCATTAGGCCCCTTTGCCAGGATAAGGCAACTGGGCCAGAGAGGCTCTTAGTCACCTCCGGAGACTGTGCCATCAGTGGCTAAGGCCAGAGATGCCCACCCAGGAGCAGATGCTGGAGCTCCTGGAGCTGGAGCGCTCTGGCCCGTCCTAAGAGATCCACACGGGTTCAGTGTCACACCCAGAGGGTGACAAGAGGCAGCAACCCGGATGGAGGATCTGCAGTGACAGCCCAGGAACCAGGATGCTGGGCGAGAAGGGCCAGAGACCCAGAGAGTGAACACAAGGTGGGCGACAAACTCCTCTCCTTGGGATGTTACCCCTCTGCTTTCTCTTCCCTTGGGATCCTGTGTCCAAGGCCTCCAACAAGAATCTACACCATTGATTTGAGGGTCACCTTCATTTTGGTCCAAGAAAGAACCAAATTTTTGAGGTTTGATGGGCAGCTCAGAGTAGACCTGAAAAGAAAACTAGGGAGCATTCTGTTTACACCCTCATTTTACTGATAAGGCAACTGAGGTGCGAGCATCACAGAGCTCAGTAAGTGGCTGCCTGCAGCACTGGAAATGGCCCCGGGCTCTTCAGCCTCCCCTAGTGCTAACCTTATTGTCCCAGGCTGTCTCCTGGTCAAGTTCAACTGCAGCAACATGTGTGTGATTAGCCAACTCCCTGTGAAGAAGCAACTTCTGCATCTCTCAGAGACATGGATCTGGTTGTACAACTTTGTGACTATAATTTTTTAAAAAACCCACTGAACTTCGTACTATAAAAGGATGAATTTGGGGCTTCCCTGGGGTCCAGTGGCAATGACTCCATGCTCCCAAAGGAGGGGATCCAGGTTCAAACCCTGGTCAGGGAACTAGATCCCACATGTTGCAACTAAGAGTTTGCATGCTGCAATGAAGATTCAAGATGCCGTGTGCTACAACTAAGACCCAGTGACGCCAAATAAGTAACTATTTTCAAAAGAGGATGAAGTTATGGTATATAAATTATATCTCAATTGAAAAAATTTTCTTTGAAGTAAAAAAAATTGAAATAAGTATTTTAAAGCTGCAGTAAAATATTTAAATGTAATATACAAAATAGTGTATCAGAGACATAAAAATAATTTATGCTATCAGCATGAGATATTTTTGTATTTTTGTGCATACCTGATAGTAAAGCTGCTTTTGGCTTTTCTGTGCAGAGTATCTTGTAAGATGAGCTATTAGAACCATTAGCATTTGCAACTACTGATCTATGTGCATTGCACTTTTCTCAACAGTATGCAACCAAACTAAAAATTAAATAAGCCGGATGTTAATATAAGAATGCAGTTCCCAAAAGGACTTTAAAAAATACTGAAAAGACATGTGTCCTGGTTTAGGCACTATTTCCTTGAGTAAAACCCACCTGTTGCAAGGGGAAAGTGTCTTATAGTTTCAAAGGACTGCGCATAGGAGAGTTTTCCCTGGGGTTTGCGGCAAGGCTTCAGACTGAGCGGGAAATCAAGATGAAAGAGGAACAGGTGCATGAATACGCTGTGGGGGAGCACTTCCCACTCAGCTCCTCAGCAGACTCAGGGTGAACAGTCCTTTGGGATCTCACTAGTTGCCCCCACCGCCTCCGCCCACCCCTTACTCTTTATTCTTATTTTTTTTAACATTTATTTTTATTTATTTATTTTGGCTGCACCCGGTCTTAGCGGCATGCAGTATCTGGTTCCTTGACCAGGGATCCAACCCAGGCCCCCTGCATTGGGAGCTTAACCACTGGACCACCAGGGGAGCCCCCCTGTGCCCTTAACTCTTTAGAAGCAACTTCTCCATCAGAATTTTCTCCTTAGCTCCGATTTCTCCCCGTGAGGGCATGTGTCTGACTTCTGGTGTGATCCTTGACCTCCGATTCTCACAATCCTGGATCAAAGAGGATTCTTATCATCTCTTCCAGAAGAGAGCCTGTTTCCCAGGAAATCGTCCTAATCAGTGTGGTAAGTGCCTCAGAAGTGGACACACAGAGGCATGTGCTCTGGAGGTGTCTGGGTCACTGAGGTACCCTGAAGACACATTGCGCTGGTGGACTTCTTCCCTGCATTCAGGAGTTCAGATGGACCGATGTTTATGGAGCCTTCCTGTGGGTCTGTAACATGAGCCCCCTCCTTCCTGACCTCTGCAACGGCCCATCCCCTCTCCAAGGTATTCACAGAAGCAACCAGGGCTCCAGGTGCACAAGCCTGAGTGGCTGGAAGTCCAGCTTCTTAGAACTTAAAGCAACTAGGATGCCCCTCCAAATAAAATGTTGCACCTGAGTTCCCCTGTCCATGAAAACTTCTAACAAGAGCTCAGATGACAGCTCATCAGGGTGTGGAAGAAGAAACTACGCAACAGGCAGTTTGGAGAATCTTTGTTTTTCCTCCAGTAAGATGCTGTGATTTTTGAAAAGGTTTGTAAAGAGGAGTATGGAATAGTTCATCACCTCCCACTTTTTCTGTTGGTCAATTCTGCCAGGGACAACCGTGCCCACTGGTCCACACTGCCATAGTGGCTGGACCAGACCTCAGAGCCACCCTGAGGGGTCCAGATCTCTTAATGGGTGAGGCATTTATGCCCCATGGAGACTTTTGCCTTCGAGTGTGGGGGCATCCACCATGATGGAGGCAAATACCTCGGATCCTTGCATTTAAACTTTATAAAGTTGAAGAAACAGGTTTGAAAGGGGAACTAAATTTGGGGTTGAATCTAGGTCTGCCCAAAGCCAAATTTCATGCACACTAGGTGCTTTGATCTGAATGTCTGTGTTTCCCCTAATTCTTATGCTGAAAACCTAACCCCCAACATGATGGTCTTAGGAGGGAGGTCATGAGGACGGAGCCCTCATGAATGGGATTAGTGCCCTCAAGAGAGATCCCCTAGAACTCCCTCAGCCTTTCCACCATGAGGAGACAAAGCAAGAGGACAGCCCACCTGTGAACCAAAACGTAATGTAAACACCTGAAAACTCTTCTGAACACTGTCTCTAGCCTGGACAGCCCCATTTCATATGAACTATGCAGCTCTCTGCAGCATCACCTCCTGGGCTCTGCCATTTCCTGAGACTGTGCCTCTCACAGGCTTTTGTGGCTCTGGCCTCCCTTCCACTACTGAAAACACTGCTCCTGTTCTCCCAACAAGGCTGATGTAATTGCTGAGAAGGGGACCTCAGACTAGTCTGAAGGGCCACTGAAAATGATGGGACAGACCACTGGGCTCCCATTAATTATCTCTTAGCCCAAGAGACAAAGTGTTTTGTCCTCTTGCATTCAACATACTGCCACCTTTTGTCATTCCTGGAAACTTAACTGAGACATAATTTACATGTCGTAAAACTAATGAACGTGTCAGTAATTTTTTAGCACATGTTCTGAAATAATTTGGTTTTAGAATATTTTCGTCATTCCTATCATTTTGTTGTGCTTAAACTACTGGCCTGAGTGAGAAAAGACACTAGGAAGGACTCCCTTTGCGTCTCCTTAGCAGTCGTACTTCTGGTAGCTTCTCCCTATCGCTACGGGTGGGGGCTATGGCAGCCATGATTTTATTTCACCAAATCAACAGTGCTTTGATATAAAAAGATCCCTCAGTGTGTGTGTTTATTTTGTTAACATCACCAATACTTGAAAACCCCTCCTCACACAACCAGATCCACACTTCCACTTCACGCATCTTTGTTATGAACAGCCAGGAATGACAGGAAGAATATTAGGGGATTTACATTCCAATGAACTTCTGCTTTGAAATTCTTGCGGATCACTCATTTTTATTAAAAGAGTACACGCATGATAAAGATTGTCAGGTATGGAAGCAAATGCATAACTATATGTAAGATTTATCCTTGAACACAGTTAGAGGATATATAAAGCAGCAGGGGGAGAGTTAACATCAAGGTGTGGGGCACACCTGCAGGATTGTCCTGATTCTCCCTCAGTGGGACTCCCCGCTCTCCACCAGACACCCCATTGCTCTCTGACCCAAGGCCCAGATCTACCACTTCTTCCCCATCACCAGACATGTCAGGTCCCCTTCAGCCTCCTCCTGGACAGGCACCCCTTGCTTTCTTCCTCGTAAGTCACACAGACAGTCTTTGTGATTTACATGCGAGCAAGGGGAAGGAGGAATGCAAGTACCTTCCTCGTGAACAGCGAGGACTCAGGCCTGCCTGCCCTCAGTCCCCATGGTGAAGCCTGTGATGCTGGTGAAGGTTGGAGCTCTGGCGAAAGCTTTTCCCACACTGACCACACTGGTATGGCTTCTCCCCGGTGTGGATCCGCTGGTGCAGCTTCAGGGTGGATTGCCGGCCAAAGCAGTTCCCACACTCTCCGCACGTGTAGGGCCTCTCCCCCGTGTGGACTCGCTGGTGCCTTTTCAGCTCTGAATTCCACGTGAAGCTTTTCCCACATTCATCACATTTGTAAGGTTTCTTTGCCGAGCGGGCCGGCTGGTGACTGAGACGCTGCAGGCGGCTGCTCAGGCTCCTTCTGCTCCCCTTGCTCTTCTTCAGCTCTCTCAGTGGGTGGCTTTTCAGTGGGGCACCAATGTACTCCAGTTCCCTGCAATGTCTCTGGTAGTGAGCAAAGGGCTTCTGGGCGCTGGGGGGGCTGACCTGCCTCTGGGACAGCCGGGGCTCACTCAGACTCGCTCCTCTGGGTTCGGGACTCTGCAGGCCACTCCCTTTCGGTCTGCCCACTGACAACACACATGGCTTTGCCCCTTTAGCCCCTTCCTGCTGTGGATTCTCCTTGTTGTCACTTTTCGTCCTGGGGGTCTCTACAATTAGAAAGAATATGCTTCATTTCTGGGCTTTGAAGAAAGAACCTTAGTAAAAGAGCTCTGAATACACACAAAGTTTCTCGATATTCGGTTCTCCACTGGGCTGCTCATATTAGATGCATCTGGGGCACCTGTCAACCAAGCAGGCTGCCCCTGCTTTCCCACAGCTGCCAGGTCAGAAGCTCTGGAGGTAGGACCTGGAAGTCTGCAGGTAACAGGGGGAGCCTGGGGGTATTCTGATTTATACTAAAGTTAGGGACCATGTTCTCCAACCCCTGCCTCCTTCCTACCTTTGGGAAAAGGTTTAGGAAAGGAGAAATAGGGGGAAGCAAGCCCATCAGAAACTTCAACACTACAAATACACCCTCACTTATATGGACACTGACCACCACTCTCTCTTCAAATAATGATAAATCTAGTGAGTGTGGTGTTTTTGCTCATTACAAGGTTGACAGATAGCATATGTCAACTGGGATATGGGCCAGTCATGTACCCTCATTACAGAAATTCTGTAACTTCTGACTACCAGGATTAGTGGGCAAGTTGGAGGATTCCTGCCATGTGGAAGACCTATTCAACATGGCAGCCACTAGCCACATGCGGCTACTGAGTACTTGGAATATGGCTTGTGTGACTGAGAAACTGAATTTTTATATAACTTTAAATTAAGATTTAAAAAGCAGCCCGCACAATTATGGTCAATTGCTTTTCAACAAGGTTGTCATGGTAATTCAATCGGGTAAAGATGTCTTTTCAACAAGTGGTGCTGGAACAACTGGATTTCTATATATAAAAGAATGAAGTTGGACCCTGACTCACAACACAAAAATTAACTCAAAATGGATCAAAGATAAAAATGTAACAGCTAAATCTCTCTCTCTTTGAATAGAACAAAGGTGTAAGTCTTTGTGACACTGGATTAGGCAACAGTATTTTAGATACATCACCAAAAGTACAAGCAAACAAAAAGATAAACTGGACCTCCTCAACATTCAAAACATTTGTGGTTCAAAGGATACTATCAAGAAAGTGAAAAGATAATCCACAGAATGGGAGAAAACATTTGAAAATTATATATGAGGGGACTCCCTGGTGGTCCAGTGGTTAGGACTCTGTGCTCCTAACGCAGGGGAGCGCAGGTTCGATCCTGGGTAGGAGAACTAGAGCCCACATGCTGCAACTAAGACCCAGTACAGCCAAGTAAAAGAAAATTAAAAAGAAAATTATATATGAGAGTCTGGTGTCCAGATTATGTAAAGAACTCGTAACAACAATAAAAAGACCAACCTAGTTTAAAAATGAGCAAAGGATCTGAATAGACATTTCTCCAAAGAAGATATATTAATACAATTGGCCAATAGGCACACAAAAAGATGCTCAACAGTGGTAGTCATGAGGGAAATGATTCAAAATCTCCAAGAGACTCATTTCACACCTAACAGAATGGATATAATCAAAAGCACCAACAATAACAAGTGTCAACAAGGACGCAGAGAAACTGGAATCCTCACAGACTGCTGGAAATAAAATAGTGCAGCCACCTCGGAAAAGTCCAACATCAAAAAGTTAAACAGAGAGTTACCACAGGACCTGGGCTTCCCTTGAGGCTCAGCTGGTAAAGAATCTGCCTGCAATGTGGAAGACCTGGGTTCGATCCCTGGGTTGGGAAGATCCCCTGGAGAAGGGAAAGGCTACCCACTCCAGTATTCTGGCCTAGAGAATTCCATGGACTGTATAGTCCATGGGGTCACAAAGAGTCAGACACAACTGAGAGACTTTCACTGTCACTTTCACCATGCTGGTAAGTTGCTTCAGTCATGTCTGACTCTCTGAGACCCCAGAGACGGCAGCCCACCAGGTTCTCCCATCTCTGGGATTCTCCAGGCAAGAACACTGGAGTGGGTTGCCATTTCCTTATCCAATGCATGAAAGTGAAAAGTGAAAGTGAAGTCGCTCAGTTGTGTCCAACTCTTAGCAACCTCATGGACTGCAGCCTACTAGGCTTCTCTGTCCATGGGATTTTCCAGGCAAGAGTACTTTCACCATAGGACCCAGCAATTCCGCTCCTGGAATTGGTACTGGAATTTCTCTTGGTATAGACCCAAGAGAAATGAAAACAGACACCTACACAAAAACTTGTACACAAATGTTCACAGCAATATTATTCATAACAGCTAAAATGTGGAAACAACACAAGTGTCTGTCAACTGAAAACAAACAAAATGCCCGCAGAGTGGAATATCATTCAGCCCTAAAAAGGAATGAAGTACTGACACATTCTGAATATGTTAATTGCTCAGTTGTGTCCAACTATTTACAACCCCAGGGACTGTAGCCCGCCAGGCACCTTTGTCCATGGGATTCCCGAGGTAAGAATACTGGAGTGGGTAGCTATCCCCTTCGCCAGGGGATCTACCTGACCTAGGGATCGAACCCGGATCTCCTGCACTACAGGCAGATTCTCTGCATTGCAGGCAGGTACCATCTGAACCACCAGGAAAGCACACTGCTATAACATGGGTGAACCTTGAGCATTAGACTTCATCCACTCTGGAATCAAATAAAAGGAGATAGAGACAGCTTGCAACCCAGCTGCCTCTGCTAAGGCAGAAGGGAGTACATATGGTCAACTTTCTTCAGGATCATGAAGGCCAGGTTATGAGGCAGAACCTCAGCCTGGACCACAGAGCCTTCTTGCTAGATGCCCTAGGTCTCCATTCTTGAGTTTTGAGAATAATCAAATCAAAGTGTTTCATTAACATCACAGGAGGAGGAAGGGGCAGAAAATAATACCAACAGAGTCTTTTTTCTCTAATGAGCAGAACCTTGTTTAGGGCCTTTCTAAACACGGGACCGTTTTAAGTGATGAAACTCAGCCACAGCTTGAATGGAAGTTCATCAGTGGTCATATGTGAATTTGTCTTCACTATGGCATCATTGACTCAATGGACATGAGTTTGAGCTAACTCCAGGAGTTGGAAGTTGGTGATAGACAAGGAAGCCTGGTGTCCTGCAGTCCATGGCGTCACAAAGAGTCGGACATGACTGAGCAACTGAACTGAACTCATCAGCAGCTCTGAAAGGGACCAAAAAGCAGGCACTAAAACAATCCTCTGTGTACTGGACTGTCAAAGAGTCATGAGAAGAAAATGGTAATAGCACACTTACATATAGTATTACTACAATTCCAATTAATGAAGTTTGTTAGGGAATCAAGGTCTACTATTACATACCATGGAGCAAGCGTCTTTTCTCCAGATGCTTGCTCCATATTGCTCCATACAATATTGAAGAAAAGCTCAATACCTAGTCTGCGGCTTTTCAGAACCCTGAGATGCTTTGATAGAGACAAAGCGCTGATGAGAGGGAGAGAAGACACACAGAGTGTTTACCTGTCTCAGCCAATCTGGAGGTTGGTTCCTGGAGGAGCAGAGATTTTTCCCAATGAGGGGGACTCTGCTGATCCTGAGATCCTGCCTGGGATGTCTCCTCCCTGGGATATCTCCTTGGAGTTTGTGGTTGAAAGTCTGGCAGTTCCTGTTCTCCCAGCTGGGATCCAGTTTTCTCCAAAAGCACCTTCTGGCCCTCCATACAAACAGCCACCTAGGAACAAGTCCCTCGCGTTAAGAGAATAACTGGAGGACTGACTGAGGGCAGCTTGACCTCTCACTGCTCTGTAATGACTGTTGTTCCCTAGAAATTTCTGATATGTCCAGGGCGGGGGGTGGGGGGGGCGGGGGTATGTGGGGGGAAGGTGTCAATCTTGATAGAGACTGCTGAAACTCTCTAAGGAAACAAAGGGAAGGATGTGTAGAATGACCAAAAGGAACCTGCTCCAAATCAGCCGATACTTCTGAGTAAATGTCCCCAAAGCTTGGCCCGTTCTCAAGGTCTGGGTCAAAATCATCAGAGAGCAGGCACAAATATGAGGGTCAACCATGACACCCATCCAGCAGGTTCCTACCCTATAGTGCCCTGCTTCTGCTGGAAACAGGCTCTGTAGGATTAGGAAACAGTATGGGAAGAGGCATTAAAAATCACCCTTATCTATAAATTATTCCGCCCAAGACACTCTTGATTAAGGAAATCTAAGTAGTGATAGGGCTCTAAGAGAACTGCCCTAACCCTGTTCCCTAACTGCTTCCTCCCTAGGCCCCTATTGGGGTCTAACTTGGGGGTGGGAGTTGGAAGGAATACTGCCCAATTGAGCTGGAGTTCCCTGAGTCAAAGGCAATATGCTGGGACAAGAGCTAATAAAATGCCCCCAAAATCAAATTCCTACCAACAGTATGACCCTTGTCTACCAAGAATCTTGATTGTAGGAAAGCTTCAAGAGGGATGGGTTGGGGGAGATCTGTCAGCAAAGATTCAAGAGCTCTACTTTCTCACTGGAATGCCTGTGGCTGCGTTTTCTGAAAACTTGTTACACTTCCCCTCCCAGTAGGGGTGAGGGGAGTAGGGTTCCAAACAGAGGCCAGAAGCAACGTTTGAAATTCTGGACTCCTCTCTCTAGGGAAAGGTCCAGAGACCAAACACGAACCAGATGAAAAAGAAATCCTGGGGACGACAAGAAAGTACCCTCCTTACCCACTGCTTTGGTCCCTTGGCTGCTCGATGAAAATCTTCCACAAGGGTCACGATCTCCTTGCTGCTCACTGGACATCGATGCCTGGCCCGAGCCTGGATCTCCGCGGGCAGGATGTTCAAGAACTGCTCCAGCACCAACAGCTCCAAAATCTGCTCCTTGGTGTGCACCTCGGGCTGCAGCCACTGACGGCACAGATGCCGGAGGTGGGAGAGTGCCTCCTGGGGTCCAGACGCCTCTTGATAACAAAACCGTCTAAAACTCTGGCGGGAGAGCTCAGGATCCGGCCAGTCTTTTTGCAGAGCGGGCTCCCGTTTTTCTTCTAACTTTGCTATTATATGTCTCTCCTGCTTGGAGGAAGCCTGAATATGGGACTGTGAGCTCAAAGTTATCTCCATCTTAGCCGCCATTTTTGGGCTCAGGAGCCAGCGTCTCTCTCCTTGTAAACAGGTCAAGCCTTCGAGACCATGGCCCTGAATACTAGAAAGATGCTAGCAACGAAGGTCCTCTGAGGATGTTGGAAAGGAAAGGATGCAGACAGAGGCTCCTCGTTCGCTGGCCTTGAGCCCAAACTTCTGACGACAACACAGTCCCTGGGAGTGGGAAGTTTTTGTTTTCCTGCCAGCGTCTTGAACTGTCTTGCAAAGGCGAAAATTCATAATGTCCTAAAAGGAAACTGGGGGAAATACTGCTTTCATTTTAGCGACAAGCACAACAGGTCTCAGGGGAAATGCGCAACGGAACCAAATGGGCTAGCAGGAATTCCTGGGAAAACTTCAGATTGTCATCCAGGTAGCCTACACCAGCTCTCTCGCATCCTCCTCAGGCCGACCTCCAGCATCTCGCCGGGAGCTACAGGGCGAGCCCAGGCAAGCCCCGGCGTACGCCGAGGGTTGGGAGTTAGCGGAAACCTCCTGCGGGCGAGCAAGGTACCCGGAGGCGCGCCGGCTGCTCGCCCCCGAGGCACTGAGGCCCAGCCGCTCCGGCCTCTGAGGACGCCGGGCTTCGCACCCCAGCTGGCCCGAGCTCGGCGAAGCTGCAGCACTCTGGCGCGCGGCTCGATTACGTGGCCGGTACGAGCTGGGGGTGGCGCCTGCGACGGCAGGGCGATCAACAGCCCTGCAACCCGCGCCCACCTGCACGCAACTCACCTCTCTGGGGACCCGGGAGCCACGGCTGGGGGCGGGGCAGAAGCCTCTCGTCGCGGACACTCCCACGAGCTGCTGTGGAATTCTGTCACGGGAGGGCCCGCCTCCTCCGCAGAGGGATTGGCTCCTCTGAAGCGTCCTAGCTCATCTATTGGCTTCTGAGTCTACCGATGCTGGCCGCTGTCGCAGTGCAAGCCGGGAGTTGCAGTCAGTTTGCAAGACTCGCGAGCAAGCGCAGTGGACCGATCCGAGCCCGCGCTCTGGGCACCGACTTCCGGCCCCGACGCTGAGCGAGTCTGGGGAGTCGTGGGTGTGTCTACCCGTGATCGCTCCGCTTCCTGGCGGCCCGGGGCTCTTCGCTGGCAGTCGTCGCAGAGGCGGTTGGGCCGGGACTGTCCCGATCCCTGTGCTCGAGCGCAGACTCCCTCCGGCCAGTGACCCTGCCCGTCTCGCCCCCGCTAGTGCAGTGGCCGTCTGCGGTCTTGTTTCCTAGTCTTCAGCTGCAGGTCCTAACCCAGCACCGAGTGCACCAGGAGTACTCAGGGGGGCATCCTGGATGACGAGTGAAAAGTTAATCGGCCCGACTCCACATCCTTATTCTACTTTCCGCGGAGCGTTTTGGCTGTCTCCAGAGAGAAACATTTTTGAGAGAGTATTTTTAAATGAACTAAGAATGGGATATTAGGAATCAATTAGAGTGCAGGCTCCGCCTTCTGCATGGAACTAGAGTAGCATTCATTGAATTATTCTTCATCGAGAGGTGTGGGGTGTATGGGAAGGTGTAAGACAAGGAGTGTAGTTTCTAGTCCTGGCCTTGCTGCCGAGGGACTATGCTCGGTGATGCTCCTTCGTTAAAAAGCACTGCTCACAGTACAGTGCTTTGGAAGAAAGGCAACCTGAATCCGTTTTTTACTCCTATAAACAGACTTGGGCCTTTGGAGGAGGCGTGGAATGGAAAGTGGCACATAATTGTAGAAAGCTTCTACCTTACATCCTCCCAATTTAGCAATTTCCAGGAAATTTGGAAATTTTCTCACCCCAGCTGTATGTAAAATCCCAGAGAATTCTGACAGGCCCAGCCTATGTGAGTTGCCCACTCCTGGGGTTGAAGGAAGGGTACTGTAATGATAGCCCCACCAGAGACAGTGGAATAGAGAGGGACTTTTTCACAAAGGGAGAAGATGCTTCTGTCAGAAGTGGGGAAGGAATGCTGGAAAGTAAATACGTTTCTTATCCACACTGTGTGTGTAGTGGTGGTGGTGGTTGGAGGAGGGTGTGATATTAATGAAGAGGTTAATACTTTTCCCTCCTAAGAAAATGAAGACTTGGGAAGCTGGGTCCAAGCCTCTGGGAGTAGGCAGGATAGGGACAAGCCACAGGCACGTGGGGAGCATGAGTAGGGACAGATGGATGACACTGTGAGGAACCATTTGGGGAATTCATCCACAGAAATCGGGCTGGTGAGAAAAGGATGCTTTTTGATATTTTTGGTGCTTTGGCTCCTTGGCTTGGATTGGAGAAGGAGTAAAGGAAAGGACAGAAATAAACAGTAAGAACCAGAGTGAAGGAATAGGGGGTGATTTTATGTTGTCTTTTCTTCTATTCTTCTCAGCCTCGCTTCAAAGTTGAGCCTTTTTCAACTATGAGTCTGAGTCTGCCCATCTATGACAGGCTCAGGTCTCTGATTCCAGAAAGACACATTTCACTGGTATCTAGGAGACCTGCTTCCCAATGATAAGAGATGGAATCTGAACTGCAGGATGGCAGTGACAGCCAGTGAACCAAGCAGGTTGAAGCAAAGCATGATTGCAATAAAGACCCCCCAGGCACAACCATCCCCACAGAACAGCAATCAGCCCTGCATGGCAAGCCAGAGCCCTATGAAGCTTGCCATCAGCACTTTGGGCAGTGCTGCTTCCAGGAAGTGGAGGTGAGGAGCACCTGGTCCCCACGAGAAGGTAGCTGGTCCCCATAAAGGTTTTAGCAAACCCTGAGAACTCTGCTGCCAGTGGCTGAGGCTTAAGACACACTCAAAAGAGCAAATCCTAGAGCTGCTGGTTATGGAGCAGTTTCTGCCAGAAAAGGTTCAGAGCTGGATGAGGGAGCAGTGCCCAGAGAATGGTGACAAAGTTGTGGCTCTGGTTGAGGATGTACAGAGAGCAGCCAGGCAACAGGTGAAAAAAGGCAGTCAGAACCCTGTGGTTTTCGTCATGAGGAAGTTGGTGTGAGCAGCACAGGAATCCAGTTACTGGAGAGGTGCTTAGTTGAGAAATTCCAGAATTCATCTGCTGCCCAGAGAGTATTATTAATAGCTATATTGCATTGATCTTATGCCCTTCGTCAATGGGAAGAATTTCTCGAATTTCTCATTTGCTGAAATAACTTAGACATTCATATATTCAGTGAATGCTTAGAGTCACTAATTAAAGTGGTAAAACACTCATCAGAGTTCTCCAAAACAAGGCCAGGGAAAGAACAATTCTTCACTCAGCAAGTCAGGAAAATTAGAGATGTTTGTGAATTTAAATCTAATCTCTCCTGCTAGAAGGTTCCTTTAAGGAGTGTGCCATGTGTTGTACACTAAATAAAGTCACACTAGAGCCAGTCCCTGCTGTCTGGATTAAGTGGTCAGTTTGAAACAGTGATGAGTTTCACATGATACCTGCGTGTGGAGGGAGAGATTCAGTCTGAGATCTGATCAGTGTAACATTCTTGTATATTTCAGAAGAAGGGGGCAGTGTGAAAGGCATAGGAAAAGGAAAAGTAACATGAAGCCTTCAGTTGTGGGTCAGGGGAGGGCTAGCCTGAGTGTGACTGTGTCTAGAGCAGGAGGCAGCCCACTGGCGCTCCAAGTCTGCATGGCTGTATTGGGATGTGCTTGTGTTTTCCAGGGAGGAGGCGGATGTGCATATCAGCCATAGGAGGAAGAGTTGGGGGGTGGGGTTGTAGATAAAATTTCATAAGATTGAGGACTGAGAGGTTCTGACATAATTTGGAGGGAGGAGCAGTGTGGTGACAATACATCAGAAATGGGGGAGATTAATATAAAATGCGTAGCTGGGGGACTGTTGATAGTAACTAGGCTGAGTGTAGAAGGGCAGGAGAGCATCTGTATGAAGTCAGAGTTTGGAGAGGAGACTAAGCATGGCAGAATCCCACTGTTATCACAGTCATCCTAGACACCTTGCCACTTACATATGGACCATCTCTCTCTACTGTCCACCACCACCTCAGAACCACACGCTTCATGTGAATGACAACAGCGCAGGAATGTAAGCATTAAAACAGCTCTTTGAAACCCCCTAGGGAGGGGAAGGGGAGCAGGAAGTAGAAGTGAGACTCCAGCTGCCTCTCATCATCTCTCCTCTGTCACTTTAGGCAGGAATTTGTAGTGACAGGTGATGGGGTCTGTCCCCAGGCCCTGGAATCGGGGAAGGATCTGAAAATGCCCATCGAGGAGACACCTTTCTTGGGGGCAGCAGAGAATCACTGAGATCCCACCCCAAAAGAGTTGGACTCGACTTAGTGACTAAACAACAAACACCTGAACAGGGGGTTCATCCAGGGGAATGGACTGTGAAGGGGTCATGGAGCTCAGCCCAGAGACTGTGGGGGCAGTCAGAAGCTTAAGCAGGAGCCTCCGCCCTCCCCTGGGGCAGGAGGGATGATCTTCTACCGGAAGTGCAGGTCTGAGCTCCAGCTGGACCCTGGCCTCTAGGTTAATGCCTTAGAGATACATCCAAAAATCAATACTTCAAATTTTAGTTGATGATACTAGCAGTTAAAATGGGGGCAGAGATCTTTTGTGTGTTAACTTAATTTTTTTTATTACGGTTTAATGTTACTGCCTCTGAATCAGGTATTATTAAAGCATGTTGACCTCACCTTCTGCAAAGCAGTTCTTCATGAACTTGAGAACATAACCCCCTTCTTCATCTAGCTTAATTTCTTCCTAAATACATTTCTTCTACTTTTTTTCTTCCATTGCTCTCTTTTTTTTAATTTGTCTTAGTGTTTTAGAAAAATTTTAATCAAAAATTTAACTAAAATTAATTGAGGTGAAATTAATCACCTAATGTAAAATCAGTCATCTCAAGTGAACTATTCAGTTGCATCTAGTACAGTCACAATGTTGTACTATGATCACCTCTATCGTGTTCCAAAATAGTTTTCACTCCCACCCCCTCCGCCTCTCCCAAATAAACCCCATGCTTATTAAGCAGTTGCTCCTCATTCTCTTTCTATGGATTTGCCTGATTTGGACATTTTACAGGAAGAATCCTACAATACATGACCTTTTGTTTCTAGCCTCTCTCATTTATGTTTCCAGTCTACAAAGTATCACTTCTTGGTCTGTTTTTAGGGCTGTGTAATATGTCACTGGAGAAGGAAATGGCAACCCACTCCAGTATTCTTGCCTGGAGAATCCCATGAACAGAGGAGCCTGGTGGGCTACTGTTCATAGGGTCACAAAGAGTTGGACACGACTGAGTGACTAAGCACAATATGCCACTGCATAGCCAGACCAAGGCTCTGTCTTTGTAAGTCTCCTTCCGTGAAGCACTTTGGCTGCATACATTTCTAGATGACCTGAAGACTACTGCTGCCTTTTCTGCTTAATTCAAAACTGTCATTATAGGTTACTAAGTAATTTTTAAAAGCCACCTCATCTTTATGTAACTCAGATCCTAGAGAAAAACACTGTGTCTTCATGCGGTTTAAAAAGGCAAGCTTCTGTTGATGAAATGGAAAACCTTCTAAGAGTTTACCTGCTTTGGTATTTTTCAAGCGAAGTAAATACACTATCAGTACCTCTGAAAACTTTGCCATTTAGAATTTATTTTACTTTGAATCCTTGGGAACATCTGTGCTCTTTGGTGGCTGATTTCTGAGGCTCAGGAGTCTCAGTAAAGGGGACAGGACTCACCATGTTCTATGTTCGGCTCTGACAGCTCGCTGTACCCACAGGCGGCTCAGATCCCAGGTGGTGAAGCCTCCCCAGGGGTCACAGAACTCTGAGTGTCCTCTGAAGTTCTGCTAGTAAGTTAGTAAAATGTACCATTTCCTTTGTAGTATTCTTGAAGGTGGGGGTCTGAGAAAGAGTTCATTCTCTTGGTCTGAAAAAATAAAAGGATTGAGTTCCTGTGGTATTTTTAAGAGCATTATGATTATCTCTGGGTGGTTGGGCAAGGAAACATTCTCTCCCCCCGCTATATATATATATACCATGCACATATTTCTTTAAAATGAAACAAAAAAATCTTTTTATTTTAAAAAAGCTATTGTGTCAGCAGGGATCTAGTAAAAGGAACTTTTTAACACACAGGCAGGCCATTGGCTATGGCAGTGGTCCTGAAATCTGACTGTGCACCAGACTCACCTGAGGGCATGTTAAACAGAATCCCAGGCCTCACCCCAGAGCTGCTGATTCTTTAGATCTGAGGTGGAGCCCAGGAATATGCATCTCTGGTGCACTCCCAGGTGCTGCTGGGGCTGCAGGCTTTGGCACCCCAGTTATAACCTCTGCTCTGTGACTGTTATGTGGAGACTGCCCTCTGGCAGTGGCTGTTTTCTCCCCTAGTACTGGGGTCCAGCCCCAGTTGGATCCAGGGTATCTGAAGCATGGACGGCATTGGCGATGAGAGATTTATTTATTTAGAGATATAGAAGGAGATAAGGATTTACTTAAAGATATATAGAGAGATAAATAAAGAATGTTGCAGTTAAGAAAATAGAGGAGAGAAAGAGGCTGATATTCCTTGGTTTACACAGAAAGCCAATAAAGTCCCAAGTCAAGGGACTTACACTGTTCACATAGGCCACAGGTGCCTGCTTGAATAGCAGAGGGTGCCCCACCTTGGGCTCCCTCTCACGTGGGTCTTAGAAGCCAAGGCAGAGAAGTGAACACAGCGAGCCCCTGTGCTCCAAGGGATCAGCTTGAAAAAGAGAGTAAGAGAGAGAAAGAAAGAAAAAGAGAATTGACACGGGGAGTCAAGCAATGATGAGGCGAGGCCCAAAATTTTATTTTTCCAGGAGGCTTATTTACCTTAAGCTGTACATAGAGAATAATGGAAAATACAAAGTCATGCAGGTTCAGCAGCCCTGATCCTTATTGAGACCAGGCTTTCTCTCTGCATACCTATCTGTATACACAGGTCTTAAGTGATTTACATCATCTTCTGGCCAGGAGGCCTATTAGCATTTTATGGACCTTTTCTGATAAGGGTCCATCAACCAGAAAATTTATTTGTCCTTAAAGTGTTGTTCTTTCCAAAGTCTGGTGCCACTCTCAGAAAGCACTAAATAAAGTTACATTCTTACATAGCAAGGATACAATGATTTACAACAAAGAAAGAGGAGTACAATGATTTATAACAAAGAGAAAATTCATTAACTCAAAAGTCTATTGCTAACATCAAAACTACTATATTCCTATTTCTGCATCCCAATTACATTGATTGATATCCTCCCAGGTGCCTAAAAGATAAAGGATAAGGAGGCCTGGTGGCAATCATTAACTCAACAATGAAACCCTTCACCAATATAATTCTTAGCTCTAAAAGGCTCTATATCTTTAAGATGTTTTAAGCTTCCCATGCCTCTCCTGGTTGGGAGGCTGTAAACAATCACATGCGTAGTTGTAAAAGTCCGGGGAAACCTGTCAGGCAAGTTAGAGAGCCTTCAAAGGGGTTTGAGCTGAGACACTCCTTTTATATGCAGGAGACTATTAACTGGAGCTCTAAGTTAATTCTCCAGAGAAAGGTGGTCGGGGATAGCCCCTTGTTAATGTCAGAGGGGTTGGTGAAAGTCATGAAATAATAAAACAGATTCTGGTTTTGGGGTATTCCCTCGAGACCTGTCTTGCCTTGCCTACCAGGTCTCTCTGCATGACCTTGTCATGGGTGGGATCTCCCGTGCTGGCTCCCGGCACCCTAGCCTGGCTTACTCCAAAGGTCTCTGGGAACCTTCCACAGAAGAGGGGTCTTGGAGACCAGGAGACAGGTGCTGGGGCCCAGGTGAGCTGTGTTTGACACCTTTTGTCTCTTTAAGTTCACATTTCACCTTGCACTCCCACTCTCCCTAAAAATCTTTTTTCCTGGAGATGTTGGAAAGATTATCATGTGCTTCACTGAGTTTATCTTGGGTTGTCCCCTTGTTCTGTCCACTGACATCATGACATGGCTCTTTACCCACCCTGATCCTTTTCTGGGAGGCCTGACCTCCCCCTGCTTTGCTCTGTCCCTGATTTGATAACCATGGTCCTGTCTCTGCCCCAGTGACAACCTAGCCTGGATCAGAGAACACGCAGAGACCCCAGATACTTATCAGAGAAGGGCAGCAGGGAGAGGGAAAAGCCTAAGACTTCTTCCACAAGGGAGACTAGAGTGAAAGTCCACAAGACACCAGCAACTGGGGAAGAAAAATCAAGGGTGAAGCACAAGAACCTGACTCAGCAGATGGGACAGAGGCAGGCAAGACAGAGACATCAAGAACAAAAGAGAACTGGAAATGGGATGATACAAAGGAAGAAGAAATGAATGAGCCTCTTCTGAGGTCCAGGTAAGTGTTTGGGCACTCCGAGCTAAAAAGAGGCTGGGCAGGCATGCCAGTGTCAGGAAGGCAACGAGGAGGTTCTCCAGGGAGAGTAAGGAGAAACCTGCATCCCAGCAGAGGAGGAACCCCTGGAGGCTTCATACTGGGAGGAGACCTGCAAACATCTCCTGTGTGGGAAAAACTGCTCTCACCACTCTCAGAGTTGTCTCTTTCACCACCATCCAGTCCCCAAAGTGGAAAAGGCTTCTAAATGTCACAAATGTGGGAAGAGCTTTAGTCAAAGTTCTTATCTTGTTCGACACCAAAGAATCCAGAGAGAAACTTCCCAAGTGCAGTGAGTGTGGGAAAGGCTTCAGCAAGTGCTTCAGCCTCACTGCCCGCTTGAGAACTCACACAGGGGAGAGATCTGACCAGTGTGTGGAATGTGGGAAAAGCTTCAACCAGAGCTGCAGCCTCACTGTTCCCCAGAGGACCCACATGGGGGAGAAGCCATATTAGTGTGTGGTCTGTGGGAAAAGATTCAACAACAGCTTCCAGTTCATCACTTACGGTGAGTCCACGTTGAGGACAGCCCCATAGTTGTGGGCAGTGTGAGAAAAGCTTCAATAACAGCTCCCCCTTGAGAGCCCACCACAACCCCACATGAGGGAAAAGCCTCACCAGTGCTCTCAGAGTGAGAAAAGCTTCACCAAGAGTCCTGCCCTGAATGGTCTCGTGGTTTTCCCCACTTTCTTAAAGTTAAGTCTGAATTTGGCAATAAGCAGTTCATGATCTGAGCCACAGTCAGCTCCTGGTCTTGTTTTTGCTGACTGTATAGAGCTTCTCCATCTTTGGCTGCAAAGAATATAATCAATCTGATTTTGGTGTTGACCATCTGGTGATGTCCATGTGTAGAGTCATCTCTTGTGTTGTTGGAAGAGGGTGTTTGCTATGACCAGTGCATTCTCTTGGCAGAATTCTATATTAGCCTTTGCCCTGCTTCATTCTGCAGTCCAAGGCCAAATTTGCCTGTTACTCCACGTGTTTCTTGACTTCCTACTTTTGCATTCCAGTCCCCTATAATGAAAAGGACATTTTTTCGGGATGTTAGTTCTAGAAGGTCTTGTAGGTCTTCATAGAACTGTTCAACTTCAGCTTCTTCAGCATTACTGGTTGGGGCATAGACTTGGATTACTGTGATATTGAATGGTTGCCTTGGAAACGAACAGACATCTTTCTGTTGTTTTTGAGATTGCATCCAAGTACTGCACTTTGAACTCTTTTGTTGACTATGATGGCTACTCTATTTCTTCTAAGGGGTTCCTGCCCACAGTAGTAGATATAATGATCATCTGAGTTAAATTCACCCATTCCAGTCCATCTTAGCTCACTGATTCCTAGAATGTGGATGTTCACTCTTGCCATTTCCTGTTTGACCACTTCCAATTTGCCTTGATTCATGGACCTAATATTCCAGGTTCCCATGCAATGTTTCTCTTTACAGCATTGGACCTTGCCTCTATCACCAGTCCCATCCACAACTGGGTGTTGTTTTTGCTCTGGCTCCATCCCTTCATTCTTTCTGGAGTTATTTCTCCACTGATCTCCAGTAGCATATTGGGCATCTACCGACCTGGAGAGTTCATCTTTCAGTGTCCTATCTTTTTGCCTTTTCATACTGTTCATGGGGTTCTCAAGGCAAGAATACTGAAGTGGCTTGCCATTCCCTTCTCCAGTGGATCACACTCTGTCAGACCTCTCCACCATGACCTGGGCGTCTTGGGTGGCCCCACACGTCATGGTTTAGTTTCACTGAGTTAGACAAGGCTGTGGTCCATGTGATCAGATTGGCTAGTTAGCTGTCTGTGATTGTGGTTTCAGTCTGTCTGCCCTCTGATGCCCTCTCTCAGTGCCTACAGTCTTACTTGGGTTTCTCTTACCTTAGACGTGGGGTATCTCCTCTTGGCCACCGCCCCTGACCTTGGACATCAGGTAGCTCCTCTCGCCTGCTCCTGCACCGTCGCACCCTTATGACTATACAGTGGAAGTGAGAAATAGATTTAAGGGACTAGATCTGATAGACAGAGTGCCTGATGAACTATGGACAGAGGTTCATGACATTGTACAGGAGACAGAAATCAAGACCATCCTCAAGAAAAAGAAATGCAAAAAAGCAAAATGGCTGTCTGAGGAGGCCTTACACTCCCACTCCTGGGTGTGTGGTGATCAGGGAAACTGGGATGCAGCTGCTGGACTCCTGGAATTCTTTGAGTGCCTCCACCCTCCAAACCGCCTTACCCTCTATTCTGCTAGACAGGAGAAGGAACCCAGAATACTAGAGCACCCCAGCCCTTGCCTGTCAGTGTTTTAGGAGTGTCTGGAGCAGACAGTAAGAACTGGAGAATATCTTCAGTTATTCATTCTTTCAGAAAATATCTGATTGCCTATAAAGTACCAAGTATTACACAGAAGCCAAATAGAAGGCAGTGAGTGAAACACACTATATTTTCCTTCCAGAACCAGCCTCACTGGGCCCCTCAGAAATAGAGTACATCAGGCAGCACCACCCAGCCCGCAAGCTCCAGGATCTGAGTCCCAGCTCTGCAGGGCCACCCTTCCAAGCTTCGAAGTTTTGATGAACCAAAACCTTTCTCCTGTAATCCCACCACTCCCTGTGTGGTCACAGCTTCCTATGGTTACCCCCTCTGTTACCTTAGTGTCTACATCCCACTGACAAATCAGCCTGATCACTGCACCAGCCGCTTGAGAATAAATTGGAAGTAGGCTGTACAAAAGGCAACATCCCAGGTCTATCCATTTCCTCAGGTGTGTAACTTATACTCTTGGTTTGCTTCAGCCCCCCAGATACCAATTAAAAAGCCCATTTTCCCCCGGTACGTTTATTACTGGGTCTCTCCATATAGTGTCTATACCTTCCTTCCTCACTGAAACATTTTAACTAATTGATACAATTTTTCAGTTGACAGTATTCTTTTTATCCCAAGGACTGCTAACCACTTCCTACAGACAAGACTGAATAAATATTCTCACAGCCCAGAGTACACTGAAGTCTACACACCTTGCCTTTTCACACATCTGCTCTGGTTCCTCAGCCTAAAATGGAAGACGGGGTCACAGCCAAAGCCAGAGCCAAGCTTTCAGGCCTCCTACCAGACTTCTCTTGTCACCTCCCTTCTGCCTCTCCTGTGAGGGACTGCCTTACCAGTCAGTTTGGGGACACCCAGGACTTCTGGGGTCCTGGGCCAGACTGTGCCCATGTCATTGCTGACATAACAGGCAAATTCTTGCTTTCATCATCATCAGCTCCAGCTTCCACTCAGCTCGGCTTCTGGCTAGAGACCAAGAAGAGGGGTTTCACAGGTGCTGCTCACAGGATGCTAGCATAACCTGGCTACTCTCTGTGGTACAGAAGTTACCCGGTAGGACTTTGAACTTATGCCACCCTGTTCTGGCATCTGGAGGAAGCTGTGCTCCTGAAACTGCTTGGGCATTCCCTGTACAGTTGGCCATTCCAGTGGTACTTCTGGAGTTTTCCATAAATTGGGGATTTGCTGAGATTTGCAAATAAAGTCTGGGTTTCCTTGTAGTCCCAATGCACACCTGCTATCATGGGTTAAGTGACTTGCATAGTGACTAAGTGAAAGAGCTAGATTTTGAACCTAAGTCAAATCAATTTCAAAACCTTTAATTTTTCACTCTCTCAATGTTCTGGCTACCAATTTCTGTGAAACCTTGAAGCACAGACCTTATATTACATGCTCAAACCACCAAGGCAGCCTTGTTGTGGCAGGGGCCATAGACCCAGCCTTCTCGGGAGGAGGAAGGCACAGCTGAGGTTTCATGTCACACCCTTTACGACCAACTACCTTCCAAGGATGCTGTCATCCCTGGCACTAAATTAAGAGCTAGTTAATCACACAGTATAGATTAGACATGATCCAAAGAACTTTTATAGCACAAAGTGAGAAAAAGCAGAAAGAGACCAATTAAAAAGAAACAAAAGGAGACATCAGAGATCTCACTCTTTGCAGAGGATTGTCAAGAGGTACCCCTTCCATGGAAGCATGGTATACATGACTGGGTAGAACAGAAGAGTAAGAATCCCCGTGCCCTGCCTGACAGTGGCAGGGTCTTATCGGTCTGGCCAGCTAGGCCTCTCCAATAAAAACTTCATTTCTACTTCACTTTGCTAAGTTTGGGTGAGAAGGCACAGATTTTTTTTCTCCCATTCAAGTCAGTGTTACCTAATGGAAATGCTTTCACTATTAGGTGGATCCAGTGTCCAGTTCCAGCTCAACTCCATAGTAACTGACCTTAGGGAAAATATTCAACTTCTCTAACCTACTTTTTGTCATGTGAGCATAACTATGCTGGCCTTGCAGCATAGTGAAAAAGATTAGAAATACTATTTGTAAAGCATCTGGCTCAGTGCTTTGACACATACAAGATGCAGAGTAAATTGTTTGTGGTGATAGTAACAGAAGCTCCTTAAAGGAACTCCTTTGTAGCATATCTCACTACTTGATACATATTTATTGGTTTAATGTCTATCATCTGTATAAGAATGTAAGGTTCTTGGAGAATGGGTGATTTGTTCATTGCTGAATCACAGCACCAGATAAATATTTTGTAAAGGAATGAAAGGGTGAAACTAGACAAGGAAATCTGAGTCTTTACACCTGATTAACTGGGTGTCCAGTACTTAAGCATTATAAAGATTATGAAAGGAGACAAAGACTGGTCTCTGGCTGAAATGTCCCTGAGCTCTCTCTTTCTCCCCTTAGTGTCCACTCCATGGCTCCAGGGCAGGATTTCCGCAAGTTCATCACCATTGACATTTGGGACTAGACAGGTCTTTGTTGTCTGTGTCGGTGGGTGGTCTATGCATCATAGGATGAGTAGCCGCACCCTTGGCCTCCACCTACTAGCTATGAGGAGCACCTGCCAGGCCTGACAATGATTGCAGATTCTGCCAAATATCTTTGAGGGGCAACATGGCCCACGGTTAAGAACCCCTGGCCTTGGGGCATTATCATTAGACCAGGCTGGTACAAGGGTCTCCCATCTGCCACATGGTCTTCCTACAGGGCGAGCAGATTCTTGACTTTCTACAAATCTTATCCAATTGAATAAACTTCTCTGCTCAAAAGCATTCAAGACTACTTAAGGCCGCTGAAATAAGCCCAGACCACCTAACTTGCAGGGCTCTCCCTTGCATTCAAGACCTAATCTACACCTCCAGCTTCACTGCCCACTCTCCTATACACAGCCTACAATCCAGCACAAGTGAGCTGCTCCCATGTCTTGGAACAGGCTCTGTGCTTTCCAGCCTTAGTGCCTTTGCCCCTCCCCACCCAAACTTCACAAGACGTGATTTCATTCTTTCCCAAAAAACTGAACACTGTGGGCTGCTAGTCTCCATTCCACCCATAAGGTACCTGATGTCTTCAGTTCAGTTCAGTTGCTCAGTCATGTCTAACTCTTTGCAACCCCATGGACTGCAGCACACTAGCCTTCCCTGTCCATCACCCACTCCCAGAGTTTGCTCAAACTCATGTCCATCGAGTTGGTGATACCATCCAACCATCTCGTCCTCTGTTGTCCCCTTCTCCTCCCACCTTCAATCTTTCCCAGCATCAGGGTCTTTTTCAAATGAGTCAGTTCTTCACATCAGGTGGCCAAAGTATTGGAGTTTCAACATCAGTCCTTCCAATGAATATTCAGGACTGATTTCCTTTAGGATGGACTGGTTGGATCTCCTTGCAGTTCAAGAGACTCAAGAGTCTTCTTCAATACCACAGTTCAAAAGCATTAATTCTTCGGTGCTCAGCTTTCTTTATAGTCCAACTCTCACATCTGTACATGACTACTGGAAAAACCATAGTTTTGACTTGAAAGACCTTTGTTTCCAAAGTAATATCTCTGCTTTTTAATATGCTGTCTAGGTTGGTCACAGCTTTTATTCCAAGAAGCAAGCATCTTTTAATTTCATGGCTGCAGTCACCATCTTCAGTGATTTTGGGGCCCAAGAAAATAAAGTCTGTCACTGTTTCTATTGTTTGACCCATCTATTTGCCATGAAGTGATGGGACCAGATACCATGATCTTTCTGAATGTTGAGTTTTAAGCCAACGTTTGCACTCTCATCTTTCACTTTCATCAAGAGGCTCTTTAGTTCCTCACTTTCTTCCATAAGGTTGGTGTTATCTGGATATCTGAGGTTATTGATGTTTCTCCCAGCAATCTGGATTCCAGCTTGTGCTTCATCCAGCCCAGTGTTTCTCATGATGTACTCTGTGTACTGTGTACTCTTTATACACATACACAGTAGCATTTGAACTGTGGTGCTGGAGAAGACTCTTGAAGAGTCCCTTGGATGGCAAGATCAAACCAGTCAATCGTAAAAGAAACCAACCCTGAATATTTATTGGAAGGGCTGATGATAAAGCTGAAGCTCCAATATTTGGCCACGGGACTTGAAGAACCAACTCATTGGAAAAGACTCTGATGCCAGGAAAGACTGAGGGCAAGAGAAGACTGGGGTGGCAGAGGATGAGATGGTTGTATTGCATCACCAAATCAATGGACAAGTTTGAGCAAACTTCATCAGATAGTGAAGGACAGGGAAGCCTGGTGTTCTGCAGTCTGTGGGGCCACAAAGAATGGGAACCGACTTAGCAACTGAACAATAACAACACAGTAACTTATCCTGACATCAATCCTATAAAGCCAATTCTGTTACCATCCTCTAGATGAGAAAATTGCAACACTGTTTAAGTGACTGTGTAATCACAGAAGTAGGACTAGAACTCGCTTCTAACCACATGCTTTTTCCCTACGTTTTAATTTTTCTTATACCAAGAGTACTGCAGAACATTCTCACTTAAAAAAAATGAGTTCTCTCATCTCTTATCTCCAAAATTACACTCTCTTTCAAGAGGAAATAACTGTTTAGTGTGTATCTTGCTGGATCAAAATCTGCAATTTTGCCTGCTTAGTATATCTTCAAGCTTTTCTGTTTCAATATATCAATCTCATTTTTTTTTAAACTCCTGTTTTTGGCATTCCCCATTATGAGTTCACTCTTAAATCATTTTCCTTTTGATGAACACTCAGATACTTTCCTAATTTTCACATGTGCGTGTGATTCTGGATTGGGATATTCTGGATATATTGTGAAGAGGGAGCTGGTGGGTTGGGATGACAGTGTGAGGAAAAGAATAGTGGCAGCTTCTCCCTGCCTTTATTCTGACCCCACTTCATCCATTTATCAGTTACAAACAACCTGGTTGCACTGTGAGAGTAGCTCTCCATCAGCATATAAATGGAGAGAACTGGGATGTGAAACAGACTGATAAACCTCCTCAGGGTGAATAATCCATCTTTTGATTAAGTATAACTCATCTTTGATAGAGCATGTCTATCTGTTTTGATCCTTACATTGTTCCTGCCATCTACTATATTCATTTTTCAGATGATGAAAAAGAGTGCCAGAGAGGGTTAATAAAACATAAACCTGGGACATCTTGATGTGGAAGCAAGCAAGGAAATGCTCAAGGCAAATGGGGACAAGTCAAAAAAACAAATGTCAGCTTGAATGGACTCCCAGTGATTAAACAAGGAAGAACAATATAATGATATTAACAAGTTATAAACCATAGAATAAAACAGGAAACATTGATTCTGTAAGATATACATAAATAAAAGAATAAACTGAGTTTAATTAGTATCAGGATATTTAAGTAGTTTCAAAGTGCGTGTGTGCGTGCTAAGTTGCTTCAGTCATAGGAGCCTGGAGAACTACTGTCAATGGGATTCTCCAGGCAAGAATATTGGAGTGGGTTTTCAGCCTTCCTCCAGGGTATATTCCCAACCCAGGGATTGAATCCACATCTCTTAGGTTTCCTGCATTGATAAGTGGGTTCTTTACCACTAGTGACACCTGGGAAGCCTCGGTTTCAAAGTACCTCCCCATAAAGTACTTAATTACAAAGTAGGAAATAATGGACCGGTCTAACAGACATCACCCTCACTTAGTGATCCAAGTAACATCATTAGTAATGAGAGACACTAAAATTTACACCACTTAGCTTGCTTAGGCTGCCACAACTGACTACCATAGACTGAGTGACTTGAACAACAGGAATTAATTTTCTCACATTTATGAACCCTGGAGACCCAAGGTTAAGGTTCTGGAAGAATTGTTCCTGGTGAGGGCTTGTTCCTGGCTTACAGAAGCTTGCTTTGTCCACACTTGGCCTTTCCTTTGAGTGTGTGGAGAAAGACCTTCCTCTCCTTGTAAGGTCATCAATCCCATCCCTTATGATATCACTTAACCCTAATTACCTCCTAAAGGTCTTATTACCAAATGCTGTTAATTGTATTGGGGCTTAGGGCTTCAATGTATGGGTTTTGGGCATGGTAGATAATTCAGTCCATAGCATCACCTGATAGCATGCAATGAGAAGAAGGCAACATCACATCTGAGGAGTTCCTGACAAAGATAACCTGAATCTAACTATAAGGAGCCATAAACTCAAATAGAGATATGTCCCACTAAATAACTGGATGATCTTTTAAAGTGTCAGGGTCCCAAAAGTGAAGAAAAGATGGAGGAACCATTTCAGACTGACAGAGACTAAGGAGACATGACAGTTACATGCAATATATGATTTGGAGCAGAATCAATTTGCTATGAAAGACACAACAGGGACAACTGATAAAAGTGGAATGGAGTCTCAGGATTAAATAGTATAATGTATTGATGCTCAGTTAATAATTTTGATGTCTACACGGAGGTCCTATAGGAGAATGTCCTTGTTTGTTATAGATATACCATAAAATATTTGAGGGAAGACAGAGTATCATATTGTCAACTTACTCTCAAATGATCTGGGGAGGGGAAAGCCCTTTATATCATGCTTCCAACTTTTCTGTAGGTTTATGATTATTTCAAAAAGAAAAAAATTGGAAGAGGCACATGTTTTAGAGTCAAATGCATTTGGATCTGAGTCCCAGACCTACTACTGTGTCCTGTGAGCATGTTTCACCTTGGGCTACAATGTGCTCATCTTAAAATGGGGATGGTATAGGTTATCATGAGGATTAGAGGAGCTGATTCATGTAAAGAGTTTAGATTGTTACCTATCCCAGGGTAAGTACCCAGTAAAATCAATGTGTTCAAATCATCTATAGTCAAATAAATGACATTTTCACCCAATCATTAGCCTATAATTTCACACTCACATAATAGAGCATAAATTTACCAAGCCAAGTCACTTTTCAGTTCTATTTCTCATCATCTCCTTTATTCCAACATCTAACCACAGCTATGGGATTGAGATTGAAGGCTGTGAAGACGGGGAAGGACTGACTATTTTCAATGGAAGTTTCAAAACTTAGTCACCGAACTCATTTTGCTAGTTTACAGTGCAGGTTAGGATCTGAACAGATTCTGAAGGGCTCTATGAGATGGGATAGTAAACTTACTTAAATTCACTGACCAGACCAGCATCTTCAAATGCTGTACATTTCTTTTTTACTAAAGTTGATGAACCTTTTATACTTCTTGGTATTTCATTTTTTTTCTTTTTTTGAATTTCCAATGGAATAAGACACCAAACATATTTTTTTCATCTGAAACCTAAAAATGGAACATAAAAGTCCTCAAAACAAGGAGCTTCCCTCACAATTGTTTTTCCCAATTTTTTAAAAATTAATTTTTAATTGGAGGATAATTGCTTTGCAATGTTGTGTTGGCTTCTGCTTTTCTTGTTTTTGACTTTGTTTCATGCCCACCACTGAGAATGGAAGACGAACACATGTGCACTCTGATGATGGTGTATGTTGTCCCCAGGATGCATACACGTCTCAAGCTTTTTCTCCTCCTTCTAATGCTGTCTTACCATGCCCCTAACTGCAAGTTAGATTTAAACTGTCCTGTACTTTACGTAGGGAGACTCTGCAGAACCCTCAAGTGTTTGAACAGAATGCCTATTTATTTTCTTTATATTTTCCCCCAAATAAGTTTGCAGTGGCTGAGAGGGTAAAGAATCTGCCCTGCAGTGCAGGAGGCTCAGCAGACACCAGTTTGATCCCTGGGTTAGGAAGGAAGATCCCCTGGAAGAGGAAACGGCAACCCACTCCACTCCAGTATTCTTGCCTGAAAAATCTCATTGACAGAGGAGCCTGGCGGACTACAGTCCAAAGGGTCGCAGAGTCAGACAAAACTGAACATACGCATACCTCCTTGGAAAGTACTGTTCTCATGAATTAACCATCTGGCATTCTGGTTTATATATCAGCTTTAGGAGCTTGGTTGTTGTGATTCTGCCTCCTGAGAAGTGCATCTTATCTGAGTGTGCTGATGAATAGAAATTTTGAGTCTGCAAGACTTTGGACTTTAATGAATTGACCAAGGTAATGCTGCTAAGTGGTGAGCCCTGGAGACATACTTCAGTATTACTGTGTAAGAAACTGAGAAAATAGGTCATGGCTCTGATCTGAAACTGGAAAAACAGATTCAGGTTGGGACAATATAATTAGATGTCTTTGGGAGGCATTATGGAAATGTGGAAAGAGGGGAAATTTGTCATTGTTCGTTCAGCATTGTCCAATTGACCGGATCACCCCAAAGTGGCAAATGTGAAAATGGTTCATGTGATGTATTTAGCTCCTAGTGTGAAAAAGGAAGACTCATGAGCCTTGTTAATTAACTCACAAAAGTATTTAGAGCATCTACTATGTATAGAGCATGTGTTTAGGTGCTGTGGGAGAAACAAGACTCTAGAAAATAGCCCTAAAATCAACTGATCTCCTTTTCTCTGGTAATGTTTTGTCAAGCAACTTTCTCATATCCACCCAGCTTTCCTCCCTGGGGAAAGAACACGTGGACTTTGGTGGCAGGAGTGGATTTCCTCGGCAATTCTAGGGATGTGAAGAATCACAAACTGGCATTCTAATTCCACTACCTGAGGTCTTTGCTGAGTTATGGTGTGCAGGACTGATTACTGAATTCCAGAAACTTAAGGGGTGAAGGGCTAGATCATGAGACAGAGGAGATGCTTTACAGATGGACAATCTTTCCTGGGCTCTTAAACTTGCTTAAGGAATCTCAGAGCATTCCATAACCACTGACCACACTAGCATATCCAAATGCTGGTAGCAAACCTGATGGCTGGGACGTTGGTAAAGAAATTGTTTATTTTTATTTATTCATTTTTGGCCACAGAGGATGTAGGATCTTAGTTCTCTGACCAGGGATTGAACCCCTGTCCCCTACAGTGGAAGTACATAGTCTTAACCACTGGACCCAGGGAAGGCCCAGTGAGAAAATGATTTAGATGAAACTATTTAATTGAAAGAAAAATGGTCTTGGGAATTCCCTGGTGGTCCAGTGGTTAGGACTTCATGCTTCCACTGCAGGGGGCACGGGTTTCATCCCTGGTAGGGGAATTAAGTTTCCGCAAGTCTCAGGGCCCAGCCAAAAAAGGAAAAATGGTCTTCTTTCAGGATTGGATGAGGCAAAAGGGAAAGTGGGATGTAGACATAAGGAGAGGGTAAACAATGACAGAGGCATATGGGTGGGGAGTGAGGGCAGACAGGCTGAAATACTAAGAAGAGACAAAGAGATGGAAAAAGATGATGGATGGATCAGGTGCAAAGATGAAGTTCTATAGTTCTGATTTCATGGAACTATATAAGATACTGCAAGTGGATAATTAGGAAAAGTCCAGAGTTTAGAAATGTACAAAATTCTCTAAAATACAATACTACACATGTAATATTTATTACACATAATGAATATGTAAAAATAACATGTGGACAGAAGTAACCGTGAGCTGAGTCAACAACCTCTGAGCCTCGATGGCAGCCTCTGCTCTGTTATCTGTGGTCCACAGGAGGATATTTGGTAAATAAGTGTAGAACCTAAGAAATAACACTAGCCATGGGCCGACAGCTTAGTGCTGTGGAGAATAAGCTTGTGCTGGGGTTAGTCCTCCTCATGTTCCCCTGGCCAGAGAAAGAATGAGAAAAAGCATATAGAGATGAAAAGGTGGTAAATGATGAAGGCATTTTCCCTTCTTTCAGCTGACTTCTCTTCCCTTCCCCAGCAGCCTCCTCAGCGCCCCCTTCACCTCCTTGTTCCTCAGAGTGTAAATGAGAGGGTTCACCATGGGTGTGACCACAGAGTAGAAGAGGGAGATGAATTTGCCCTGGTCCTGCTTGCTGGTCTTGGCTGGAAGCAGATACCCATAGATAGCTGAGCCGTAGAAGAGGAGCACCACCAGCAAATGGGAGAGGCACGTGTTAAAGGCCTTCCTGCGTCCCTCAGTGGAGCGGATCTTCAGCACTGCCTGAGCTATGTAGCAGTAGGAGATCAGGATGACGCTCAACGGGACAGCAGTGAAGAACGTGCAGACGCTGTTGAGCACAGCCTCATTGAGACTCGTGTCAACACATGCCAGTTTGATCATAGCAGGCACCTCACACAGGAAGCTGTCCACCCTCCGGTGCCCACACAAAGGAAGCTGCAGAGTGAATGTTGACTGGATCACAGAGTTGCCCAAGCCACCCAACCAGGCAATGGCAGCCAGCAGCCAGCAGAGCCAAGGATTCATAATGGTGGTGTAGTGCAGGGGTCGGCACACCGCAACGAAGCGGTCAAATGCCATCACCACCAACAGGATGCACTCGGTGGCCCCTAGCCAGAGGAAAACATAGAGCTGGGTCACACAGCCACCATAGCTGATGGTCTTGTCTGCTCCCCACAAGCTGGTCAGCATTTGGGGGACTGAGCTAGTAGTAAAGGCAAGGTCCAGGGAGGAGAGGTTGCTGAGGAAGAAGTACATGGGTGTGTGGAGCCGGGCATCCAGGATGGAAAGCAGGATGATGGCTGAGTTCCCAAACAAGGTCAGCAAGTAGGAGAAGAGGATGCCTACAAAAAAGATCATCTCCAGCTGGGGATGGTCAGACACACCCATCAGAATGAAGCCCTCCAAGGAGCTGCTGTTGGCCCTTTCCATCTTTGGTTGCCTTCAGTCACTTGGGGAATCTGTCCAGGGAAAACCAGGAGTAAAGCGAGTGAAGAGGAAGCTGCTGGATTAGGTGGATCTGCATCAGTGTGATTCTGATGTCATTGAGCTTCGTAGTTAAGAACCAGTTTAAACTTTATGATTGTAAGCGTTCATGCAGTCCTCAAACACTGCCAGTCCTACAATGAATGGAAACTTTATTCCATGTGAATATCAAACCTTATTACAGGAATGAAGGAAGTGCCTTATAAAGAACAAAAAGATTGGATCTTCAGTTCAACACAGTAATGACAACAGGATAGAAGGAGTTGAGCGTTGGAGCTAAATGTGGAAATTCTCAAAATACAGATTTACCCAGCCAAAGTTTTGGTGTACTCAGGGAAGGGTCACGCAGACTTGCTGTATTTGGAAAAGCTCCCCAGAAGGTTCTAATAATTTTTTTCCTGTCTTTTCTATATCCTTAACCAGCCCCCAAGTGAAAACTCCTGGTCTAGAAAGATGAAGCTTGAGGGAGAAGGTGATAAGTTTACAAAATCATGCAAAGAATGGGCAGCATGGGCAGACTTACCAAATACAGAAGATACAAATATGTGAGTTTAAAAGAGGTTAATGTAGGACAAAACTTCACTTGAGCCCAAGCACGTGCAGGTGGAACAGGCTAAAGATAGAAACAAGGTTTACTCCAAAGCCAGTTAAATCAGTTATTGGGTGTCCATAATTAGTAAAGGATAACAGAAGATTTCAGAGGCGATCTCTGAAAGTTTGAGGTATATGACCACTGTACCCACCTTAAACGATGGAGTAATTCTTAATATCTCATAAACAAAAATTACCTATTGTTAATAATGGACCAGTTGCCATCTCCTCTCATTGGGCAAGACCTAGGCTTTTCTGAAAATCATGAACCAAAGCCCTTCCCCCTTCTTTGACTAATAAATAAAAGGATCTGAGAAGAAAACAAAAACAGTATTGGGTGAGCTGTCCTCATCCGGACACTGAAGACTGGCAATAAATGCTCTGCCTCTTCCTCTGGACCAGAACTTGTCCACAGGAACTTGGCTGCCACACCTAAAGAGTAGCTTTATGGGAGATGTTCCTCAAGGGATATATGTAAGTGTGCCATCTGGTCCTGGTGCTCCAGGTAGTGATCACTTGGCCACATCTCTTGGCCAAAACCCAAAAACTGTCCTTTCCATCAGTAAGCAGCAGAAACACTGGAGATTCTGATGCTAGATTCCACCCAGGAGTGAGGCAGGAAATCTCTTCTAATTGTCTCTTTCTTCAGATGAGCAATGTAGTCCTTCTACTGAGTCAGGGATGATATAGATTTCAGAACACTTTTCAACCCTCCTTCCTTTCTCTACCTAATACCTTAAGAAGTGACTGCCTATTCTATTCGTTTGGGTCTTAAGGGAGCTGAGTTATTAATCTGATAGCTCATATTTCTGTTCTTCTAACACCCATCTCCCTACTTCCTCCTAGAAGTTCCTGTCCCCTTGTGTCCCTTGAGGAGAAAGACACAGAGACAGACATAGCCCGTCTTCTTCCATAAGCTACCTGGTCTCCAGGTGGCTGATGCTTTGTGGCTGCTCAGTGATCCCACAATTTCTTTTGGTCCCCACTCTGTGCATAACAAGGAATAAACCAGTCAGCACGGGGAAAGGACAGGGCATACCTGGAGTGGGAGGTTACTGACTCCTGACACTCAGCAGATTCAGGAGGGAGCACCATATCAGATGGATTCTTGGCCTGATCTGCACAAACTCCCCAAGCAAACATGACTGTAATAACTTCAAGTTTGAATTCAGCAACTTGACGCTCTTCAGGGTGTTTTCCTCCCTCAAAGGGTCTCTCAACTTGTAATTGAGAGTTCTTGTTCTCAATCACAAGAGTTCTCTTGTAAGCTGGAATGTTAAGCTGATCCGGCACTATTCACATTTTAAGAGGAGCTCAGAGAGGACCATACTGAACTCAGAGCAGGTGCCATTTATGGTGTAATTTAGGAGCACCTAGATGGAGTTTGTTCGGGTACAGAAGGATTTTTAGGGATCACTCGTGTGTGCGTAGATGGTTCCCATCTTGGCCTGTCTGTAAGTTTGTTTTGAACTTTCAAGATGTTGAGAAGAGCAGCCAAGACTTGCTTCTTGGTTAATCCGGGATGCTGTCATGGCCCAACTTCGCCCAGTCTTCTGCCCATTCTTCCCCTAAATCTCACAGTTCTCAGTTGGCCACTTGCAGATTAGCCTCAACAAATATGGAATTTGGAGTTGGCTTTCTCCTATTACAGAAATTGCTCCTGGGCTGTCAGCACTCCCCATATGTGGGTACAGGTTCTCAGAATTCAAGCCTTCCTTTAACATCAGCTTCAGCAATAAACAGAAAGGGAATCATAAAAAATACAAACAAGGAAACCTAGTCCTGATTTCCTTATCCTTCCAGAAAAGTTTTTATATATGATTTATTTTTAAATATTTAATTTATTTGGAGACACTTGACAGTGATACTCCTAAGAGCTCAGTTTGTGCCTATCTTGCATCTAAGTTCTAAGTTCATCTTTTCATGGTGACCTGGTCAAGACTGGAGATAAGGTTTTCAATGTAGGATAACACTGTGGCAGTATGGCATGCAAGGGCTACACAGCAGAATAAACTTTGCCTAGAAGGATGAAGATGGCATGTACGGATGTGAGAGTTGGACTGTGAAGAAAGCTGAGCGCCGAAGAATTGATGCTTTTGAATTGTGGTGTTGGAGAAGACTTTTGAGAGTCCCTTGGACTGCAAGGAGATCCAACCAGTCCATCCTAAAGGAGATCAGTCCTGGGTGTTCATTGGAAGGACTGATGCTGAGGCTGAAACTCCAATACTTTGACCACCTCATGTGAAGAGTTGACTCATTGGAAAAGACTCTGATGCTGGGAGGGATTGGGGGCAGGAGGAGAAGGGGACGACAGAGGATGAGATGGCTGGATGGCATCACTGACTCGATGGACATGAGTTTGGGTGAACTCCGGGAGTTGGTGATGGACAGGGAGGCCTGGCGTGTTGCGATTCATGGGGTGGCAAAGAGTCGGACACGACTGAGCGACTGAACTGAACTTAACTGAACTGAGGAGGATGAAGTCTAAGGTAGATTTGAAGTGTTTGATGGAGTGAACAGGAATCCCACCCCCCAAATCTCAGAATTCAAAAATTAGAAAAGAGGAGTTTGAATCTTAAAGGAGATAAGTATAGGATCAATAAAAGAAAAAATGGTGTAGTTCATAGTAAAACTATGGAACCTATTACTCTTTAGAGGCATCACAGTTTATATTAAAATTTAAGGAACATAAAGGGAGAAGAAGGAAATCAATGATGTCTAGAAGGGACTCTACATCTGATGTTTGCATCAGGGAATATAACCAAGCTCACTTAAATCGATTTCTGATGCTACTGTTGGAAAAAGAATGCTGGATGCAGGATGGCTCAGAAGGCAATTCTAATGATCATAGGATCTTACAAAATTAAAAGAGAGTTAAATGGCAGTACGTCAAATATGTATGAAAACTCCCCACGACAAATTCAGATTGGAAAAAGCTGGATAAGCTTGGTGTTCCAGGAATAGCTCTCCAGGGTACAATCCTCTACAAACTGAGGGCAGTTTGCAGCTGGTTTTCAAAAGGAAAACTGGACAGAGGAGTGCTTGATGTGAGGGCCAGGAAGTAAGCTTTCTGGCCTGTCTTGCATAGGCAGTTCCTTATTGGAGGGTCTTACCTGATTTGCCTGACATTTTAAAAAGGACACGGAGCACGTGCAGATTTTTAGGGAAGAAAAAGCAAAAGAAAATAGGTATTATGGAAAATGTCCAAGACATTAACTTGTTTAAGAAGAAGTGATTAAAGAGAGGTGTTTTTTTTTTTCTTCCAGTTAATGTTTTTGCTATATGGTGGGATTTCAGAGACAGCTGCTCGTACAGCAGGTGCTCTCCTTATATATGAAAAGCAAAAACAGGCTTAAATTAAAAGCAAGAGAAATTGTGCTTTGACATTCTGAGATTTTGGCATGAAAACAATATTGGCAAATTCTTTGGCAAGAGAAAAAGGAATTAAAGATTTTGCTTAGAAATTTATCTAAGTTTAGAGATTTGTCTGACCAGGGGCACTGGGCTATCCCAAAGTCTGCCATGACCCTTTTCTGCTGGAGGATTCTGTTCCTAGGACACATATGTGCACACAAAAGCGTCTTTATTTGGGGGTGGTGTGATCAGGATAAGAATTTTCCAGTTTCTCTCCTAGACACCCTAGAAATGAATTTTATTCCATAAAAGTTCTTAATCTGTAGTTTTATAATTCCCCTGTGAAGTTTAAATATCTTCCTTTCTTATCTCTTTTCTTAGCTGGTATGTGTGTGTCTAACTCTTTTGTGACCCCATGGACTGTAGCCCGCCAGGCTCCTCTGTCCATGGAATTTTCCAGGCAAGAACAATAAAGAGGGTCGCCATTTCCTACTCAAGGGGATCTTCCTGACCCAGGGATGGAACCTGCGTCTCAGGCATTGAACCCACAATGTCTCCAGCATTGGCAGGCAGGTTCTTTACCCCTATGCCACCAAGGAAGGGCTCTCAGCTGATAGAGGAGGTCACAAATGCTCTTGGGGCCCCCATACCATGTCCTCCAAACTTTCTCCAGGAAGTAAGAATACAAAGCCAGCACTTGTAAAAGGTCATTTCATCTGCTCCCTCTCCTCTCTCCAATTCCCCTGACTGCTCTTTCCTTTTCCATCTTCTTCTCCTCTTATACCCTGGATTCTCATTAGTAGAAATCTATGAATCGTCTACGGAAACATACCTTTGGCTTCAAGAGCCCATGCGACTCTGTCACACTGTCACTGGTGCTTGCTGGATCGAGCAGGGGGGAGAGTGTGAAATTAGGAAGGAAGCTGTGCTGCGTGGCTACTCTCCTACCCTCGAGGAGAGGGCTTTTAACCATGGGGTTGGCCCTGGCCCTCTGAGGAGCGCTGGCTCTGACACCCGGAAGCCCAGCTCACTCTTGCTCATTCTGCAGAGCCCAAGGGGGGACCTCTGTCCCCCACAGGCAATTAGCACAAAGCACTTGCATGGCCAGGACGCAGGAATAAGGCAGTCCCTGAAGAACCGACTGGTTCTTTCACCTGAACTCCATCCCCAAACACAGATTACTAACTGAAAGAGCAGTGAGAATAACTGCATTCCTTAAATTATTAATAATTACATAATTTTATCCTTTTCCAGGTACTTTCACAAGATCTAGCTTAGTTCTTACAATGCTTTCTATGGCAGGTGGTCTTACTTGGTAGACAAGTAAACCAAGCATAAAATGAGAATAAAATGACTCGTTTAGTGTTAAACAGTGTTTTCTCATTAGGCATAAACATATCATTTTATGCAGAAGCTAGTATTTTTTAAGTATGATTGATTTACAATATTATGTTAGTTTCAGGGGTACAATATTTTGTTGTTCCCTCGCTATGTCATGTCTAACTCTTTGTGACCCCATGGACCATAGCAAGCCAGGCTCCTCTGTCCTCCACTATCTCCCAGGGTTTGCTCACAATCATGTCCATTGAGTCAGTAATGCTATCTAACCATCTCATCTCATCCTCTGCCGCCCGCTTCTCCTCCTGCTCTCAATCATTCCCAGCATCAGAGTCCTTTCCAATGAGTCAGCCCTTGGTATCAGGTGGACAAAATACTGGAGCTGCAGCTTCAGCAACAGTCCTCCCAATGAACACTCAGAGTTAATTTCCTTTAGGACTGACTGATTTGATCTCCTTGCAGTCCAAGGGACTCTCATAGCATAGTGACTGAATATTTCTTACAGATTATGCTGCATTTAAAGTTATTAAAAAATAATGGCTGTATTTCCCTGTGCATAAACAATATATGCTTATTGTTTATTTTACATATAGCCATTTGTTATCTCTTAATTCGTTACCTCTATCTTTCAGTTCCCCTTTCCTTCTCCCACTGGTAACCACTAGTTTCTTCTCTATGTCTATGAGTCTATTTCTGTTTTAATATATTCATTCTTTTTATTTTTTAGATCCAACATCTAAGTGATAACATAGAGCATTTGTCTTTGTCTGACATTTCACTAAACATAATGCTCTTTAGATCATCCACGTTGTTGCAAATGGAAGAATTTCATTATATTTTATGACTGAGTTACATAGGCATTATAAAAATATACCATACCTTCATCCATTCATCTGTTGATGGACAGTTATGTTGTTTCTATATCTTAGCTATTATAAAGAATGCTACTGTGAACACTGAAGTGCATACATCTTTTCAAATTAATGTTTTCATTTTGTTTTGATATGTACCTGGGAGCAGAATTGCTGATCATATGATAGTTCTGTTTTTAGTTTTTTGAGGAACCTCTATAGTGTTTTCCATAATTGCTGCACCAATTTACATTTCTAACAACAGTGTACTAGGGGTCCCTTTTCTCCACACCCTCATCAACATTTGTTATTTGTAGACTTTTTTATATTAATAGCCATTCTGACAGGTATGAGGTGATTACCTTGTGCTTTGGATTTGCATTTCTCTAACTATTAGTGATGTTGAGCATTTTTTCATGTTTGTTGGCTATGTGTATATCTGCTTTTAAAAATGTTTGTTTGGGGCTTCCCTGATGTTCCAGTGGTTCAAAATCCACCTGGCAATGCAGGGGACATGGGTTTGATCCCTGGTCCAAGAAGATCCCACATGCTGTGAGGCAACTAAACCCATGTGCCGAAAGTACTGAAGCCTGTGCTCTAGAGCCTGTCTTCTGCAACAGAAGCCCATGCACCAACTAGAGAAAGACCACGTGCAACAACAAAAACCCAGTGCAGCCAAAAATAACAAATACATTTTTTAAAATTAAAAAGAATATGTCAGTGATAAAAATGGTCGTCCCTGAAAAAAAAAAGTCTATTCATGGCTTCTGCCCATTTTTAAATTGGGTTGTTTGTTTTTTTTAATTGAGTTGTTTGAGTTGTTTATATATGATGGATATAAACCCCTTACCAGTCATGTATTTTGCAGTTATTTTCCCCAATAGATTGTCTTTTCATTTTGTCAATGGTTTCCTTTGCTCCACAAAAACTTCTAAGTTTAATTAGGTCCCATTTATTTATTTTTGCTTTTTTTTACCTTTGTTTTAGGAGAAAAATTTTAAAAAATATTGCTATGATTTATATAAAGGAGTATTCTGCTACACTCTTCTAGGAATTTTATGGCTTTAGGTTTTAAGTCATTAATCTTTTGAGTTCATTTTTGTATATAGTGTGAGAAAATGTTCTAATTTCATTTTTTATACATGTAGCTGCCCAGTTTTCCCAGCACCACTTATTAAAGAAACAGTCTTTTCTCCATTGTATAGTCTTCCCTCCTTTGTCATATATTAATTGATCATAAGTGCATGGATTTCTTTCTGAACTATTTTGTTCCATTGATCTATATGGCTGTTTTTATGCCAGAACTATGCTGTTTTCATTACTGTAGCTTTTGAGTATAGTCTGAACTCAAGAAGTGTGATACCTCCAGCTTTGTTCTTTTATCTCAAGATTGCTTTAGTAATTCAGGGTCTTTGTGGTTCCATATAAATCTCAGGATTATTTGTTTCAGTTCTATGAAAAATATCATGGGTATTTTGATAGGGATTGCATTAAATCTGTAGATTGCCTTGGGTAGTACAGACATTTTAACAATATTATTTCTTCCAATCCATGAACACAAGATATCTTTCCATTTCTTTGTAGCATCTTCATTTTCCTTCATCTATATTTTATAGTTCTGAGAGTATGTATCTTTCACCTCCTTGGTTAAGTTTATTACTAGATTTTTATTCTTTTTGATGAGGAAGTTAGTATTTTTAACTCATCATCAGGAAGTTGTTGGTTTTGAGTGTTTATTTGTGGGGGAATAGTGTAAAAGGGATTGCCACTATCTCTGGACTTAAGAGGATCATAAGTCTTAGCCTTAGACATTCACCTCATTCTGTATGAAGAGGCATAATCTACAAATGATGCTAAATAAACACTTAAAGGCTAACTGGCAACCTGATTATGCCATTAAATGTCATTGAAGATAAACTACCCCCAAAACTGTTGACTTAGAAACCATGTCATTCAACTGAGGGTAGACAGTGTCCCAGGTGCTGCTGGGGTATGGAGGCAAGCAAGGTGGGCATGGTCCCTGCCCAGTGTGGCTCCCTGCCCTGTGGGCCTGTCTCCAACATGACTGCAGTAACCACAAGCACTGCAGGTTTGCTGTGTGCCAGATGCTCCGCTCAGTGGTCTACACTACCATGATGGCCACACTACTTCCTGTTTTACAAGAGAGGAACTAAGACTCAGAAGTAGTAGATAATTGTCCAGGGCACATGGACTAGTTGGTACATGGCAGAGCCCCTTAAACTTTATCTCTATTTTGACTATAAAGTCCACACTCATGAAAAACTGGAGAAGGCAATGGCACCCCACTCCAGTACTCTTGCCTGGAAAATCCCATGGACAAAAGAGCCTGGTAGGCTGCAGTCCATGGGGTCACTAAGAGTCCGACATGACTGAGCAACTTCACTTTCACTTTTCACTTTCGTGGATTGGAGAAGGAAATGGCAACCCACTCCAGTGTTCTTGCCTGGGGAATCCCAGGGACGGGAGCCTGGTGGGCTGCCATCTATGGGGTCGCACAGAGTTGGACACAACTGAAGTGACTTAGCAGCAGCAGCATGAATAACTAGAGAATGTCAATATCCATCAGTGGGGAATTCAGTAAATTATCTACCTCTATGGAATACTGTATAAAATGTGATTACAGGTCTCTGTAAGACCTCTCTTTTGCTAATTCTTATTTTATTTACTTTTTCATTTTATTGCCAATCCCACTCTCATTCCCCTTCAGTCTCTCATAGGCACTTCCTCTGTCTCATGTGTTTGACAAGTAAGTGTTTTGGTATGCATTGTTATCCTTGTAAAACATGTAATGTTGTTTCGTGTATGTGATGTTTTAAATTTGCTTGATGTTATTATGGTATACCTCCCATTCTGCTTATCTTTTAACTCCTTTTCCCCACAATGTTATTACTTATGTTTCAAAAGATATATCCATGTTGTTATGTGGACATTTAGTTTAGTGAGTTTTCAAAACAATAGGTATTTATTTTTATTTATTTTTTTGCCTGTGCCAGGTCTTAGTTGCAACATGTGGGATCTAGTTCCCCTGACCAAGGATTAACCCTGGGCCTCCTGCATTGGGAGCATGGAGTTTCCAGCCACTGGACCACAAGGGAAGTCCTTAGTTTAGTGTTTCTAATGCTTAATATGCCTTTATTCGTCCATTCCATTAGGGATGAACATACAGATTGCCTTAATTTCCTGCAACCACAGACAATGCTACAGTGAATGTTCATATACAGGTCCCTTTATGGACATGAGCCTCTATCACAGAGGCTACATATATCCACAAAAGCTGCCAAACTCTTCCAAAGGATGTAACTGCATACAACTCCCAAAGCTTTAAATTAAGGGCCCTGATTCCCACAACCCCATCCTAGCTAACACCTACTGCCACCAAATCTTCTAATTTATGCTAATTTGATGGGTATAAAATGGTACCTCAGATTAGTTTGCATTTCTCTGATTATTAGTGAGATTGACCATTTTTTAAAATAAACATTTTGGCAGTTTTTATTTCTCCTTCTATAAACTGCCTTTTCACATCCTCTGCCCACTTTAATTTTAATTCTTATATGTTTTTCTGGTTTATTTGCAGTAGATCTTAGAATGGTCTAGATAAACTTTGCCAGATAGATATATTGTAAATACTTCCCCCTAGGTCAGTCTATGCTGACCTCTGAAGATAAATCCTTAATTTTGATATAATCTGATTAATACATCACATGACATCACATCACATCAGATAGCCCCAACAACATAGGTGCTTTTTGTATTCAGTTCAGTTCATTTCAGTCACTCAGTCATGTCTGACTCTTTGTGACCCCATGGACTGCAGCATGCCAGGCTTCCCTGGCCATCACCAACTCCTGGAGCCTACTAAAACGCATGTCCATTGAGTCGGTGATGCCATTCAACCATCTCATCCTCTGTCATCCCCTTCTCCTCTAGCCCTCAATCTTTCCAAGCAGCAGGGTCTTTTCAAATGAGTCAGTTCTTCCCATCAGGTGGTCAAAGTATTGGTGTTTCAGCTTCAACATTGGTCCTTCCAATGAATATTTGGGACTGATTTCCTTAGGATTGACCAGTGGATCTCCTTGCAGTCCAGGGGACTCTCAAGAGTCTTCTCCAACACCACAGTTCAAAAGCATCAATTCTTCGGCGCTCAGCTTTCTTTATGGTCCAACTCTCACATCTATGCATGACTACTGGAAAAACCATAGCTTTGGCTAGATGGACCTTTGCTGGTAAAGTAATGTCTCTGCTTTTTAATATGCTTTCTAGGTTGGTCGTAGCTTTTCTTCTAAGGAGCAAGCATCTTTTAATTTTATGACTGCAGTCACCATCTGGAGTGATTTTGGGGCCCCCAAAATAAAGTCTCTCACTGTTTCCATTGTTTTCTCATCTATTTACCGTGAAGTGATGGGACCAGATGCCATGATCTTTGTTTTCTGATAGTTGAGTTTTAAGCCAACTTTTTCACTCTCCTCTTTCACTTTCATCAAGAGGCTCTTTAGTTCCTCTTCATTTTCTGCCATAAGAGTGGTGTCCTCTGCAGATCGGAGATTATTGATATTTCTCCTGGCAATTTTGATTCCAGATTATACTTCATCCAGCCCAGCGTTTCTCATGATGTACTCTGCATATAAGTTAAATAAGCAGGGTGACAATATACAGCCTTGATGTATTCCTTTCCCTATTTGGAACCAGTCTGTTGTTCCATGTCTGGTACTAACTGTTGCTTCCTGACCTGCATACAGATTTCTCAGGAGGCAGGTAAGGTGGTCTGGGATTCCCATCTCTTGAAGAATTTTCCAGTTTTTGTAATCCACACAGTCAAAGGCTTTGGCATAGCCAATAAAACAGAAGTAAATGTTTTTCTGGAACTCTCTTGCTTTTTTAATGATCCAATGGCTGTTGGCAATTTGATCTCTGGTTCCTCTGCCTTTCTAAAACTGTTGAAACATGGTGAGCATTACTTTGTTAGCATGTGAGATGAATGCAATTGTACGGTAGTTTGAACATTCTTTGGCATTGCCTTTCTTTGGGACTGGAATGAAAACTGATCTTTTCCAGTCCTGTGGCCACTGCCGAGTTTTCCAGATTTGCTGGCATATTGAGTGCAGCACTTTCACAGCATCATCTTTTGGGATTTGAAATGGCTCAACTGGAATTCCATCACCTCCACTAGTGATGCATCCTAAGGCCCACCTGACTTTACATTCCAGGATGTCTGGCTCTAGTTGAGTGATCACACCATCGTGGTTATCTGGGTCATGAAGATCTTTTCTGTATAGTTCTGTGTATTCTTGCCACCTCTTCACCTCTTCTTAATATATTCTGCTTCTGTTAGGTCCATACAATTTCTGTCCTTTATTGTGCTCATCTTTGCATGAAATGTTCCCTTGGTATCTCCAATTTTCTCGAAGAGATCTCTAGTCTTTCCCATTCTACTGTTTTCCTCTATTTCTTTGCATTGATCGCTGAGGAAGGCTTTCTGATCTCTTCTTGCTATTCTTTGGAACTTTGCATTCAAATCGGTATATCTTTGCTTTTCTCCTTTGCCTTTAGCTTCTCTTCTTTTCTCAGCTATTTGTAAGGCCTCCTCAGACAGCCATTTTGCTTTTCTGCATTTCTTTTTCTTGGGGATAGTCTTTGTCACTGTCTCCCTGTACAATGTCACAAATCTCAGTCCATAGTTCTTCAGGCATTCTGTCTATCAGACCGAATCCCTTGAATCTATTTCTCACTTCCATTGTAAGGGATTTGATTTAGGTCATACCTGAATGATCTAGTGGTTTTCCCTACTTTCTTCAATTTAAGTCTGAATTTGGCAATAAGGAGTTCATGATCTGAGCCACAGTCAGCTCCTGGTCTTGTTTTTGCTGACTGCATAGAGCTTCTCCATCTTTGGCTGCAAAGAATATAATCAATCTGATTTTGGTGTTGACCATCTGGTGATGTCCATGTGTAGAGTCTTCTCTTGTGTTGTTGGAAGAGGGTGTTTGCTATGACCAGTGCATTTTCTTGGCAAAACTCTATTAGTCTTTGCCCTGCTTCATTCTGCATTCCAAGGCCAAATTTGCCTGTTACTCCACGTGTTTCTTGACTTCCTACTTTTGTATTCCAGTCCCCTATATTGAAAAGGACATCTTTTTTGGGTGTTAGTTCTAAAAGGTCTTGTAGGTCTTCATAAAACTGTTCAACTTCAGTTTCTTCAGCATTACTGGTTGGGGCATAGACTTGGATAACTGTGATATTGAATGGTTTGCCTTGGAGACGCACAGAGATCATTCTGTCGTTTTTGAGATTGCATCCAAGTACTGCATTTCGGACTCTTTTGTTGACCATGATGGCTACTCCATTTCTTCTGAGAGATTCCTGCCCGCAGTAGTAGATGTAATGGTCATCTGAGCTAAATTCACCCATTCCAGTCCGTTTTAGTTTGCTGATTCCTAAAATGTCGACGTTCACCCTTGCCATCTCTTGTTTGAGCACTTCCAATTTGCCTTGATTCATGGACCTGACTTTCCAGGTTCCTATGCAATATTGCTCTTTACAGCATCAGATCTTGCTTCTATCACCAGTCACATCCACAACTGGGTATTGTTTTTGCTTTGGCTCCATTGCTTCATTCTTTCTGGAGTTATTTCTCCACTGATCTCCAGTAGTATATTGGGCACCTAATGACCTGGGGAGTTCCTCTTTTGGTATCCTATCATTTTGCCTTTTCATACTGTTCATGGGGTTCTCAAGGCAAGAATACTGAAGTGGCTTGCCATTCCCTTCTCCAGTGGACCACATTCTGTCAGGCCTCTCCACCATGACCCGCCCATCTTGGGTTGCCCCGCAGGCATGGCTTGGTTTCATTGAGTTAGACAAGGCTGTGGTTCTAGTGTGATTAGATTGACTAGTTTTCTGTGAGTTTGGTTTCAGTGTGTCTGCCCTCTGATGCCCTCTTGCAACATCTACCATCTTACTTGAGTTCTCTTACCTTGGGCATGGGGTATCTCTTCACAGCTGCTCCAGCAAAGCATAGCTGCTGCTCCTTACCTTGGACGAGGGGTATCTCCTTACCACCGAAGTTCCTGACCTTCAACTTGGGATAGCTCCTCTAGGCCCTCCTGTGCCTACGCAGCCACTGCTCCTCGGGTTGCTCCTCCCGGCTGCTGGCCCTGGCCTCTGGCGTGGGTGGCTCCTCCCAGCTAGTAGTAGATATAATGGCCATCTGAGTTAAATTCACCCATTCCAGTCCATTTTAGTTCACTGATTCCTAAAATGTCAATGTTCACTCTTGCCATCTCCTATTTGACCACCTCCAATTTTCCTCGAATCATGGACCTAACATTCCAGGTTCCTATGCAATATTGCTCTTTATAGCATTGGACTTTACTTCCATCACCCGTCACATCCACAACTAGGTGTTCTTTTTGCTTTGGCTCTGTCTCTTCATTCTTTCTGGAGTTATTTCTCCTCTCTTCTCCAGTAGCATATTGGGCACCTACCGACCTGGGGAGTTCATCTTTCAGTGTCATACCTTTTTGCGTTTTCATACTGTTCATGGGGTTTTCAAGGCAAGAATACTGAAATGGCTCGCCATTTCCTTCTCCAGTGGACCATGTTTTGTCAGAACTCTCCACTTTTTATATTACTAAGAAAGAAATAGAAAGGAGGCACTGAACAGTCAAACAAAAGTCCCTGCCCCCAAGAAGTGTGATTAACTTCTTCTGAAATAGACTTCTGTATTTTTTGGCAAAATACAATAAGAATGTACTCCTTTACAATTAGAAAAATCCAATTAGGAAAAGCTTTTAGTGTCTTTTAAATTTTTTATTAAATTAAAAATTTTTTTTGATTTGGGAGAATGGCATTGAAACATGTATAATATCATATAAGAAACAAATCACCAGTCTAGGTTCGATGCAGGATACAGGATGCTTGGGGCTGGTGCACTGGGATGACCCAGAGGGATGGTATGGGGAGGGAGGTGGGAGGGGGGTTCAGTATTGGGAACACATGTACACCTGTGGCAGATTCATGTTGATGTATGGCAAAACCAATACAATATTGTAAAGTAAATAAATAAAAATTAAAAAATTTATTTACTTTTGGCTGTGCCAGGTCCTCATTGCTGCACGCGCTTTTTTCTAGCTGCGGTGAGCTACTCTTTAGTTATGGTAAGCAGGCTTCTCATAGAGGTGAGTTTTCATTGAGGTGGCTTCTCTTGTGGGCATGGACTCTAGAGTACAGGCTCAGTAGTTGTGGCATACACACAGGCTTAAGTTGCCCTGTGGCATGTGGGGATTTTCCCAGACCAGGGATGGAACCCATGTCTCCCGCATTGGCAGGCAGGTTCTTTACCACTGAATCATCGGGGAAGTCCCCAGTGTCTTTTAAATTTTTATTAAGATAATAGTCACATAACAAAATTCACATTTTTAACCATTTCAAATGTTCATTCAGAAGATTGTTCAATAATTACCCCTGTTTACTTCCACAATATTTTCATTATTACAAAAGAAAACTCTCCACCCATTAAGTAGTTACTCCTCATTCTCTCGTTCCATCCTCTGGCAACCACTAGTCTCCCTTCTGTCTCTATGGATTTGCCACTTCCAGGTATTTCATATATATGGAATCATATAATCTGTGGCCTTTTGGGACCTCCATTTTTTCACTTAGCACAATGTTTTCAAGTTTCATCCATGTTGTCGTATGTATGTATCAGTACTAAATTCACTCTGTTCATTCAATCATCAGTTGATGAACACTTCGGTAATTTAACCTTTAGATTGTTGTGAATTGTGCTCCTGTGAGCATTGATATGCAAGTTTATGTTTGAAAATATGTCTTCAGTTCTTTCTAGTATATACTTAGGAGTGGAATTATGGGTTCATATAGTAATTCTGTGTTTATCTTTTTGAGAAACTTTATAAGAAACAGCTGCACTAAGCGCAGGCGGCAGTGAGCCGGCGCACTAGGCGCAGATGCGGCTGAGAGGAGCTACCCTGCGTCCGAGGTCAGTGGCGGCCGGGAGGAGACACCCTGTGTCCCAGGTCAGGGGGTCGGCCAGGAGGAACTACCCTGCGTCCGAGGTCAGGGGCGGCTGGGAGAAGCTACCTCACACCTGAGGCCAGGGGCGGTGACCCTGAGAAGCCACCCCGAACCAGGGGCAGCAGCTGGGAGGAGCCACCTACGCCCGAGGCCAGGGCCGGCGGCGCAACCCAAGGAGCGGTGGCTGCGCAGCACAGGAGGGCCTAGAGGAGCTATCCCAAGTTGAAGGTCAGGAACGGCAGTGGTAAGGAGATACCCCTTGTCCAAGGTAAGGAGTAGCGGCTGTGCTTTGCTGCAGCAGCTGTGAAGAGATACCCCATGCCCAAGGTAAGAGAAACCCAAGTAAGATGGTAGGTGTTGCAAGAGGGCATCAGAGGGCAGACACACTGAAACCATACTCACAGAAAAGTAGTCAATCTAATCACACTAGGACTGTTACAACCTCACCAGAGCCATGACAGGCTCAGAGAGGTGCACTAGGCCAAAAATAATCCCTGAGTCATGCTTCGGGGGGCTTCCGGGGATGGTAACTCTGGCCAATCAGAGAGATGGTAACTCTGGCCAATCAGAGAGATGATAACTCTGGCCAATCAGAGGGATGATGACTGGCCAATCAGTAAATACCAGGAAACCCCTGCAGCCAATCAACCCTGGCCAACTCCCTATCTTTGTTCTAAACTTATAAATACTGCTGTAAATCTGGGCTCAGGGCTCTCGTCAAGACTCCACTGCGCTGGATGAGATGGGAGCCCTGGCTCGAGCTGGCAATAAAACCCCTTTATGCTTTTGCATTGCTGTGGACGTCTTATTCTCTCAGTTTTGGGGACTCGGACTCTGGGCATAACATTTGGGGGCTCGTCCGGGATCCCTTTAACTGGGAAGAATAACATTCTCCCAGTAGAAGGGGTTTCCTCACTAGGAGGAGAGAGATCTGAACACCGGTGTTAGTTTTGGATTAAGTCCAGCATAAGGCTGAGGCCCGGTATCATGCCGGAGAGGCAGCTGGCTCTGTGAACATCCTGCAGGTAAGATTGAGTGCATTGTCGGTGGCCACCTTGCGTTTGTTATCTGTTTGTCTATTTGTGGTGTCTGTGTTGCTCTTTGTGCGCTCTGTTGGATCCCAGTGTACTTTTCTGTGATCATGGGACAAACAACTTCTACTCTTTTATCTCTTATGATTAACCACTTCTCTGATTTTAAGTCTAGAGCACAGAATCTATCATTGCTGGTGAAGAAGAGCAAGTTAGTAACTTTTTGTTCTGCTGAGTGGCCTGCTTTTGATGTCAGCTGGCCACAAGAAGGCACCTTCAGCCTGCCTACTATTCAAGCGGTCAGAGAGAAGGTGCTCGCCCCCTACCCTTCGGGGCACCCAGACCAAACTCCATACATTTTGGTCTGGCAGGACCTGGTGGAAAACCCCCCAGCCTGGCTAAAACCTTTTGTTTTTCAGCCCCTCACTTTCCTTCCCTCTTCCCCATCCTCAGCTTCATTACATCCACAGGTACTAGTCGTGAAAGCATCCAAAGAGAAAGAAGACAAAAGCGCAGCAACCGAGTGAAACCGGTATTCCAGGAATCCTCACTATGCCCCAATTTACTTGACCTGGAGACTGAACTCTCCCTGCCCCCCATGTGGATCCACTTCTGCCCCCGCAGGTTCCTCAGGTCTCTTCTGGAGGGATACAAAGGGACACCAAGACTTCGGCCCCAGCCCGGGAAGGAGGCCCCGCCCAAGGGACTCGGGAAAAAACCAGGGGCATCACCAATATGGCGGAAGAAAACAAACTGGAAGCCCCCTCCTCCACAGTCCAGGCATTTCCAGTTCGGGCCAGGCCTGCCCGAGCAGATGGAGAATGGACATACCAGTACTGGCCCTTTTCCACCAGTGATCTTTACAACTGGAAAACTCAGACCCCTTCATTCTCTGAAAAACCTCAGGGCCTCATTGGCCTTTTAGAATCTATCCTTTTCACCCATAACCCCACCTGGGATGACTGTCAACAGTTGTTACAAGTGCTTTTTCCTACAGAGGAACGTAAACGGGTCTTGTCAGAAGCACGGAAAAAAAATGTGCCAGGGGTAGATGGGAGACCCACTATGCAGCCTAACCTGATTGATGAAGGATTTCCCCTGACGTGGCCCTGCTGGGACTTCGAGCGAGCTAAAGGTAGGGAGCATCTCCGAGTGTACCGCCAGACTCTCATGGCCAGCCTCCGAGCAGCGGCCAGGAGGCCAACAAATTTGGCTAAAGTAAATCTGGTTAGACAAGAGCCAAATGAGAGCCCGGCAGCTTTCCTTGAGCGATTAATGGAAGCTTTTAGACAGTACACCCCCATGGACCCACAAGCCGATGAGTTGCACGCAGCCATCATGCTAGCATTTGTGAATCAGGCAGCCCCAGATACCAGGAAAAAACTACAAAAAACAGAGAGATTGGGAGAGCAATCCCTGCAAGATCTGGTGAGGGCAACAGAGAGGGTTTTTAATCATAAAGAGACTCCAGAGGAAAGGGAGGAACGTGTTAGGCGAGAAGAAAAAAAATTCAGGGCCCGGCACCCCTCCCCGAGTCCTGGAAAACTATACATGTGGAGGGGAAACCGGCTGGCTTCATGGTGGACACGAGAGCTCAATACTCGGTCCTTAATCAAAGAGACAGACCGATGTCTAAGAAGACCAGCTGGGTACAAGGGGCCACCGGGATTAAACGATATAGATGGACTACTAAACGTCAGGTGAACTTGGGGGCCCAGCAGGTGACCCACTCTTTTCTTGTGATACCAGAATGCCCAGCACCCTTGTTGGAAAGAGACTTACTATTTAAAGTCAATGCCCAAATTCACCCTTTGAGCCTAGAAGCCTGGCAAGGAATCGCACCACATATACAACGGCTTCTGGAGGCAAAAAATTCTTAAACGGTGCCGATCTCCATGGAATACTCCTTTGTTACCTGTAAAAAAAAAAAAAAAGCCATGGGGAACAGACTTTAGGCCTGTGCAAGATCTTCGTGAAGCCAACAAACGGGTAAATGATATACATCCAACCGTCCCTAACCTGTACACCCTTTAGAGTGGCCTCCCGCCAGACTATGTCTGGTATACTGTCCTGGACTTAAAAGATGCCTTTTTCAGTTTACCCTTGGCCCCCTTGAGCCAAGATATCTTCACATTCAAATGGATAACAGAAGGCAGCCAGACCTCAGGACAGCTAACTTGGACTCGACTTCCGCAAGGCTTCAAAAATTCACCAACGCTATTCAATGAGGCTCTGGGTGAAGACCTCCATGAGTACCAGGTTGATCACCCCAACATTGTCCTATTGCAGTATGTTGATGATCTTATGCTAGCCACAACCACTGAGAAAGCATGCCTAGAAAAAACAGGCAACCTCCTTCAAACTTTGGGGACCTTGGGTTACCAGGCTAATGCAAAGAAGGCCCAAATTGCTAAGCAAAAAGTCATATACCTAGGGTATAAAATAAAACAAGGATGGAGATGGCTGACGCAGGCCATAAAAGAGGCCATATTGCAGATCCCTGAGCCGGCAACTCCTCAACAAGTGAAAAAATTTATTGGGACTATTGGGTATTGCCAGCTATGGATCTTGGGATTTGCTGAAAAGGCCCAGCCACTATATGAAAAAAGTAGAAAAAAAAAAAACTGGACTTGGATGAGCCAATGAAACGGGCTTTTCAAGAACTCAGACAGGCTCTGCTAGAAGCCCCAGCCCTTGCTCTCCCTGACCCGTCCAAGCCCCTCCAATTGTTCGTAGATGAAAAACGGGAAATGGGAAAAGGAGTCTTGACGCAGCAATGGGGGCCTTGGAGGCGACCAGTGGCCTACCTATCCAAACGACTGGACCCAGTGGCTGCAGGGTGGCCACCTTGCCTCCGAATCATTGCCATTACTGCCCTCCTGGTCCATGATGCCGACATGCTGACTTATGGACAGCGACTCCTGGTCTACACTCCCCATGCCATCGAAGGGATTCTGAAGCAGCCACCAAATAAATGGATCTCTAACGCCCGTTTGACCCATTATCAGGCTTTGCTGCTGGACACCCCACGGATACACTTCCAGATGCCCTGCTTCCTGAACCCAGCCACTCTCTTACCCAACCCGGAAGAAGACAGCCCCCTCCACGATTGTAGTGAGATATTGGCTGAGATGACGGCAATACGAAAAGACCTAACAGATGTGCCTTTAAATAACAGTGAGCTGATATGGTTTACAGATGGAAGCAGTGTTATAAAAGATGGACAGAAAAAGGCTGGAGCTGCAATAGTTGATGACTCTGGAAAGATAATATGGGCTGAAGCCCTTCCCCCAGGTACCTCTGCCCAAAAAGCAGAACTAATAGCCTTAATACAGGCTCTGGAGAGGGCAAAAGGAAAAGAGTCACTATTTATACGGACAGTCGGTATGCATTCGGCACCGTACACATCCAGGGCCCAATATATAAAGAGCGGGCATTTTTGACAGCCGAGGAAAAAGAAGTTAAAAACCTGCCTGAAATCCACAGACTCTTAACAGCCGTCCAACAGCCTCGAACAATGTCAATAGTACATGTCCCTGGACATCAAAAGGGAAGAGACATTAAGGCTCAAGGCAACCGAGCCGCTGATATGGCAGCTCATGAGGCGGCTAACAGGGACTGCACAGCCCCTATACTAACTGTGGGGCTGCCACCCCCAGGTATGGGAACCTTGCTCCCAACCCCCAAGTATTCCTCTTCTGATCTCAATTGGATTCAAAAAAATGCCAGCCCTCAGGAGGGCGAAGATGGATGGTATCGGGACCAAGATGACAACCTGATACTTCCCACCAACTTGGGTCAACACCTCTGTACGCACCTACATCTGACCACCCATCTAGGAAAAAAAAAGACTCTAACCCTCTTACAGACAGTACGTTTGCGGTTTCCCCGACAACAGGTGACTGTACGAGACATAGTCCAGGTCTGCAAAGCATGCCAGATGATGAAGCTGGGAAAAGGACAGCATACAGGAATGGGGTACCGGGGAGAAAGGCCAGGGCAACACTGGGAGATAGATTTTACAGAGGTAAGACCAGGCAAGTATGGGTACCGTTATCTGTTAGTTTTGGTGGCTACTTTTTCTGGGTGGGTGAAAGCATTTCCTACTAAGAGAGAAACAGCAATGATAGTAGCTAAAAAGATCCTTAAAGAAATAGTACCTAGGTTTGGGCTGCCAGTGACTATTGGCTCTGATAACGGGCCTGCCTTTGTGAGTCAGATTGTACAGGGACTGGCCCTAGCTCTGGGGACCAAATAGAAGCTACATTGTAAATACAATCCCCAGAGCTCAGGACAGGTTGAGAGGATAAATCAGACTCTAAAAAAACTTTGGCAAAATTGGCAGTAGAGACTGGCGGGGACTGGGTGACTCTCCTTCCCTTCGCCCTCTTCCATGTGCGTAATACCCACTACAGGCTGGACTTAACCCCTTTCAAAGTTATGTATGAGAGGCCCCCTCCTGTATGCCCTATCTTTAAAAGTAAAAAGCCCCACTATGTGCCCAGGTGGCCAATATTACAAGACTAAATAAGACAAATTAGATTGTGTCTGAGACAAAAGATGGTGGGTTTGTTCACACATCGGGCTAACTCCATGTTTAGATGCATCAGTTTTTAATCAAAACAGAGAGTTCTGTATAATAGTGACTGTAATGCCCCAAATCCTGTACCTCCCTGAAAATATAATGTACAACCACTGGGCCCAAAAACAAACACCCGGCTCATTACGTTTATAAAAGAGCATATTAATACAGTTCAACTATTTGTGCTTAGACAGCAATATCAAACTGTACCCCAAAACAAAGAGGAAGATTCCTCTATATGATCTAAAGACGGGGGGAATGTTACAACCTCACAAGAGCCATGACAGGCTCAGAGAGGTGCACTAGGCCAAAAATAATCCCAGAGTCATGCTTCCGGGGGCTTCCGGGGATGGTAACTCTGGCCAATCAGAGAGATGATAACTCTGGCCAATCAGAGGGATGATGACTGGCCAATCAGTAAATACCAGGAAACCCCTGCAGCCAATCAACCCTGGCCAACTCCCTGTCTTTGTTCTAAACTTATAAATACTGCTGTAAATCTGGGCTTGGGGCTCTCGTCAAGACTCCACTGTGCTGGATGAGACGGGAGCCCTGGCTCGAGCTGGCAATAAAACCCCTTTATGCTTTTGCATTGCTGTGGACGTCTTATTCTCTCAGTTTTCGGGACTCGGACTCTGGGCATAACAAGGACCACAGCCTTGTCTAACTCAATAAAACCAAGCCATGCCTGCGGGGCAACCCAAGATGGGCGGGTCATGGTGGAGAGGCCTGACAGAATGTGGTCCACTGGAGAAGGGAATGGCAAGCTACTTCAGTATTCTTGCCTTGAGAACCCCATGAACAGTATGAAAAGGCAAAATGATAGGATACCAAAAGAGGAACTTCCCAGGTCATTCAGTTCAGTTCAGTTCAGTCGCTCAGTCGTGTCTGACTCTTTGTGACCCCGTGAATTGCAGCATGCCAGGCCTCCCTGTTCATCACCATCTCCCAGAGTTCACTCAGACTCACGTCCATCGAGTCCATGATGCCACCCAGCCATCTCATCCTCAGTCGTCCCATTCTTCTCCTGCCCCCAGTCCCTCCCAGCATCATTAGGTGCCCAATATGCTAGTGGAGAAATAACTCCAGAAAGAATGAAGGGATGGAGCCAAAGCAAAAACAATACCCAGTTGTGGATGTGACTGGTGATAGAAGCAAGATCTGATGCTGTAAAGAGCAATATTGCATAGGAACCTGGAATGTAAGGTTCATGAATCAAGGCAAATTGGAAGTGCTCAAACAAGAGATGGCAAGGGTGAACGTCAACATTCTAGGAATCAGCAAACTAAAATGGACTGGAATGGGTGAATTTAACTCAGATGACCATTATATCTACTACTGTGGGCAGGACTCTCTCAGAAGAAATGGAGTAGCCATCATGGTCAACAAAAGAGTCCGAAATGCAGTACTTGGATGCAATCTCAAAAACGACAGAATGATCTCTGTGCGTCTCCAAGGCAAACCATTCAATATCACAGTTATCCAAGTCTATGCCCCAACCAGTAATGCTGAAGAAGCTGAAGTTGAACGGTTTTATGAAGACCTACAAGACCTTTTAGAACTAACACCCAAAAAAGAAGTCCTTTTCATTATAGGGGACTGGAATACAAAAGTAGGAAGTCAAGAAACACCTGGAGTAACAGACAAATTTGGCCTTGGAATGTGGAATGAAGCAGGGCAAAGACTAATAGAGTTTTGCCAAGAAAATGCACTGGTCATAGCAAACACCCTCTTCCAACAACACAAGAGAAGACTCTACACTTGGACATCACCAGATGGTCAACACCGAAATCAGATTGATTATATTCTTTGCAGTCAGAGATGGAGAAGCTCTATACAGTCAACAAAAACAAGACCAGGAGCTGACTGTGGCTCAGATCATGAACTCCTTATTACCAAATTCAGACTCAAATTGAAGAAAGTAGGGAAAACCGTTAGACCATTCAGGTATGACCTAAAAAAATCCCTTACAATTATACAGTGGAAGTGAGAAATAGATTTAAGGGTCTAGATCTGATAGATAGAGTGCCTGATGAACTATGGAATGAGGTTTGTGACATTGTATAGGAGACAGGGATCAAGACCATCCCCGTGGAAAAGAAATGCAAAAAAGCAAAATGGCTGTCTGGGGAGGCCTTACAAATAGCTGTGAAAAGAAGAGAGGCGAAAAGCAAAGGAGAAAAGCAAAGATATAAGCATCTGAATGCAGAGTTCCAAAGAATAGCAAGAAGAGATAAGAAAGCCTTCTTCAGCGATCAATGCAAAGAAATAGAGGAAAACAACAGAATGGGAAAGACTAGAGATCTCTTCAAGAAAATTAGAGATACCAAGGGAACATTTCATGCAAAGATGGGCTCGATAAAGGACAGAAATGGTCTGGACCTAACAGAAGCAGAAGATATTAAGAAGAGGTGGCAAGAATACACGGAAGAACTGTACAAAAAAGATCTTCACGACCCAGATAATCATGATGATGTGATCACTAATCTAGAGCCAGATATCTTGGAATGTGAAGTCAAGTGGGCCTTAGAAAGCCTCACTACGAACAAAGCTAGTGGAGGTGATGGAATTCCAGTGGAGCTGTTTCAAATCTTGAAAGATGATGCTGTGAAAGTGCTGCACTCAGTATGCCAGCAAATCTGGAAAACTCAGCAGTGGCCACAGGACTGGAAAAGGTCAGTTTTCATTCCAATCTCAGAGAAAGGCAATGCCAAAGAATGCTCAAACTACTGCACAATTGTACTCATCTCACATGCTTGTGAAGTAATGCTCAAAATTCTCCAAGCCAGGCTTCAGCAATACGTGAACCGTGAACTCCCTGATGTTCAAGCTGGTTTTAGAAAAGGCAGAGGAACCAGAGATCAAATTGCCAACATCTGCTGGATCATAGAAAAAGCAAGAGAGTTCCAGAAAAACATCTATTTCTGCTTTATTGACTATGCCAAAGCCTTTGACTGTGTGGATCACAATAAACTGTGGAAAATTCTGAAAGAGATGGGAATACCAGACCACCTGACCTGTCTCTTGAGAAATCTGTATGCAGGTCAGGAAGCAACAGTTAGAACTGGACATGGAACAACAGACTGGTTCCAAATAGGAAAAGGACTACGTCAAGGCTGTATATTGTCACCCTGCTTATTTAACTTATATGCAGAGTACATCATGAGAAACGCTGGACTGGAAGAAACACAAGCTGGAATCAAGACTGCCGGGAGAAATATCAGTAACCTCAGATATGCAGATGACACCACCCGTATGGCAGAAAGTGAAGAGGAACTAAAGAGCCTCTTGATGAAAGTGAAAGAGGAGAGTGAAAAAGTTGGCTTAAAGCTCAACATTCAGAAAACGAAGATCATGGCATCCGGTCCCATCACTTCATGGGAAATAGATGGGGAAACAGTAGAAACAGTGTAAGACTTTATTTTTCTGGGCTCCAAAATCACTGCAGATGGTGACTGCAGCCATGAAATTAAAAGATGCTTACTCCTTGGAAGAAAAGTTATGACTAACCTAGATAGTACATTCAAAAGCAGAGACATTACTTTGCCGACTAAGGTCCGTCTAGTCAAGGCTATGGTTTTTCCAGTGGTCATGTACGGATGTGAGAGTTGGATTGTGAAGAAGGCTGAGCGCCAAAGAATTGATGCTTTTGAACTGTGGTGTTGGAGAAGACTCTTGAGGGTCCCTTGGACTGCAAGGAGATCCAACCAGTCCATCCTGAAGGAGATCAGCCCTGGGATTTCTTTGGAAGGAATGATGCTAAAGCTGAAACTCCAGTACTTTGGCCACCTCATGAGAAGAGTTGACTCATTGGAAAAGACTTTGATGCTGGGAGGGATTGGGGGCAGGAGGAGAAGGGGACAACAGAGGATGAGATGGCTGGATGGCATCACGGACTCGATGGACGTGAGTCTGAGTGAACTCCGGGAGTTGGTGATGAACAGGGGAGGCCTGGCGTGCTGGGATTCATGGGGTCGCAAAGAGTCAGACACGACTGAGCAACTGAACTGAACTGAACTGATAAGAAACTACCAAACTGTCTTCCAGAATAGTTGTATCATTTTATTACCTCCACCAATGGATGAGTTGATCTAGTTTTTCCACATTCTTGTCAGCAATTGATGTTGTCAATATTTTCTTTTTTGCTCAATCTGTATGTGTATCATGATATTTCACTGTGGTTTTAATTTCATTTCTCTGATAGCTATGATACTGATAACTACCATTTGCTAATTTTCCATCTGTATATCCTCTTTGTTGAAATGTCTGTTTACAGTTTTTGCCCACTTGAAAACTGGGTTTTGAGATTGCTTCATATATTCTGGATACAAGTCTTGTCAGATAGGTGATATTCAAATGTATTTTCCCTGTCAACAGCTTGTCTTTTTATTCTTGTTTTTTATAACAGATTTAGTGATATAATTCACATACTATACAATTCACCTATTTATACAATGGATAGATTTGTGGATATTTATAGAGTTGTGCAAACCATCTGCATAATAAATTTTAGAACATTTTCATCATTCTTCAATGAAACTTCATATCTATTACCTTTCTTGCTCAATATTCCTCCCTCTCCCTCAGCTCAAGATAACAACCAGTCTATTTTCTGCCCACAGAAATTTATCAACTCTGGACGTTTCATGTAAAAAGATTCATATTGTATGTGATCCTGTGTGACTGGCTTCTTTGCATTATCATAATGTTTTCAAGGCTTGTTCATTTAAAGACATAACTTAGTATTCTACTCCTTTATTTCTGAATGAGTATTATAAAAAAATGCTGCTAATGAACATTTGTCAGTGGCTTTTTGTGTAGATACGTTTTCATTCCTTTGTATACATACATAGTTATGGAACTTCTAGGTCATATAGATGTTTAGTCTTTTGAGGAACTACCAGACTCTTTTCAAAGCAGGCTTCTCATTATTCTAAGTGTCTTTCATATGAAATTTTAAAAATTTTAACAAAGTTTTTTCTTTTATGTATTTTGCTTTGGTGTCATGTCAAGGAACTCTTGGCTTAATGGCAGAGTCACAAAGATTTTTTTCATGTGTACATCTAGAAGTTGTATTATTTTAGATTTTATATTTGGGACTATGAGCCATTATGGGTTACTTTTGTATAAGGTGTGGGGTTTATTTATTTTTATATGTATATTTATTTATTTGGCAACGCCAGGTCTTTAGTTGCAGCATGTGAACTCTTACTTGTGGCATATGGGATCTAGCTCCCTGACCAGGGATCCAACCCAGGGCCCCTGCATTGGGAGCTCAGAGTCTTAGCCATTGAATCACCAGGGAAGTCCCTGTTTTATTTTTTAACATTCATTCATTTATTTGTGGCAAGAGGGACCTTTGTTGCAGCATGCAGATCTTTCATTGTAATGTGTGGGCTTCTCTAGTTACCACCTGTGGCTTCTCTCTAGCTGTGGCACACAAACTCAGTAGTTGTGGCTCGTTGGCATAGCTGCCCCATGCATGTCACTGGAAGGTGGATAGATTCTTAAGCACTGGACCACCAGAGAAGTTTCTAATGTGTGAGGTTTAGACAGAGATTCATTTTTTGCATATGGATGTCCAAACATAATTTACTGAAGTCTAACCTTTCTCTACTGACTTGCTTTTGCATCTTTGTCAAAAATACACTGGCTACAAAGATACCACCAGGAAAGAAAACTACCAGCCGATATCTCTTTGGCATACAGATACAAGAATTCTCAACAAAATACTAACATACCAGATCCAACAGCTCATTAAGAAGATGATTAGGGGACCTGGCAGTCCAGTGGTTAAAACTCTGAGCCCACAATTCAGGGGGCACAGAATCAATCCCTGGTCAGAGAACTAAAATTTCTACTATCATAATGACATGGTACTGACCTAAGGGGAGACATATAGACATCTAGAATAGAATTCAGTTCAGTGGCTCAGTCGTGTCTGATTCTTTGCAACCCATGGAAGGCAGCATGCCAGGCTTCCCTGTCCATCACCAGCTCCTGGAGCTTGTTCAAACTCATGTCCATCGAGTCTGTATTGCCATGCAACCATCTCATCCTCTGTCGTCCGCTTTGCCTCCTGCTTTCATCCTTTCCCAGCATCAGGGTCTTTTCAAATGAGTCAGTTTTTGAATCAGGTGGCCAAAGTATTGGAGTTTCAGCTTCAACATCAGTCCTTCCAATGAATATTCAGGACTGATTTCCTTTAGGATTGACTGGTTTGATTTCCTTGCAGTCCAAGGGACTCTCAAGAGTCTTCTCCAACACCACAGTTCAAAAGCATCAATTCTTTGGCGCTCAGCTTTCTTTATAGTCCAACTCTCACATCCATACATGATCACTGGAAAAACCATAGCTTAGACTATATGGACTTCTGTCGGCAAAGTAATCTCTCTGGTTTTTAATATGCTGTCTAGGTTGGTCATAACTGTTCTTTAAAGGAGCAAGCATCTTTTAATTTCATGACTACAGTCACCATCTGCAGTGATTTTGAAGCCCCCAAAATAAAGTCTGTCACTGTTTCCATTGTTTTCTCATCTATTTGCCATGAAGTGATGGGAGCAGATGTCATGATCTTAGCTTTTTGAATGTTGAGTTTTAATCCAGCTTTTTCACATTCCTCTTTCACTTTCATCAAGAGGCTCTTTAGTTCCTCTTCGCTTTCTGCAAGCAAAAAGGGTCACGTCATCTGCATACCTGAGGTGATTGATATTTCTCCCGGCAATCTTGATTCCAGCTGTGCTTCATCCCTCCCAGCTTATATGCATATCCCTCTGGATATAAGTTAAATAAGCAGTGTGACAATACACAGCCTTTATGTATTCCTTTCCCAGTTTGGAACCAGTCTGTTGTTCCATGTCCAGTTCTAACTGTTGCTTCCTGACCTGCATACAGATTTCTCAGGAGGCAGGTAAGGTGGTCTGGGATTCCCATCTCTTGAAGAATTTTCCAGTTTGTTATGATCCACACAGTCAAAGGTTTTGGCACAGCCAATAAAACAGAAGTAGATGTTTTTCTGGAACTCTCTTGCTTTTTTTGATGATCCAACGGCTGTTGGCAATTTGATCTCTGGTTCCTCTGCCTTTTCTAAAAACCAGCTTGAACATCTGGAAGTTCATGGTTCATGTACTATTGAAACCTGGCTTGGAGAATGCTGAGCATTACTTTGCTAGCATGTGAGATGAGTGCAGTTGTGTGGGTTGGACATTCTTTGGCATTGCCTTTCTCTGGGATTGGAGTGAAAACTGATTTTTTCCAGTCCTGTGGCCACTGCTGAGTTTTTCCAGATTTGCTGGCATATTGTTCCATGTCCAGTTCTAACTGTTGTTTCTTGACCTGCATACAGATTTCTCAAGAGGCAGGTAAGGAGATATGGTATTCCCATCTCTTTAAGAATTTCCCACAGTTTGTTGTGATCCACACAGTCAAAGGATTTGGCATAGTTAATCAAGCCGAAGTAGGTGTTTTTCTGGAACTCTCTTGCTTTTCCTATGATCCAAGAGATGTTGGTATGACCACAGAAATAAACCCATATACCACAGCCAACTGATTTTCAATAAGGGTTACAAGATTATTCAGTGAGGGGAAGAAGAGGCTCTTCAGCTAATGATGTTGGGTCAACTGCGTGCTGCTGCTGCTGCTAAGTCGCTTCAGTCGTGTCCGACTCTGTGCGACCCCATAGACGGCAGCCCACTAGGCTCCCCCGTCCCTGGGATTCTCCAGGCAAGAACACTGGAGTGGGTTGCCATTTCCTTCTCCAGTACATGAAAGTGAAAAGTGAAAGTGAAGTTGCTCAGTAGTGCCGAACTCTTAGCGACCCCATGGACTGCAGCCTAACAGGCCCCTCCATCCATGGGATTTTCCAGGCAAGAGTACTGGAGTGGGTTGCCATTGCCTTCTCTGGGGTCAACTGCGTAGCCATATGCAAAAGAAGCAAGTTGGACCAGTACCTCATACTATACACAAAAATTAACCAAGATGGATCCATGACCTAAATATAAGAGTTAAAACTGTAAAACTTTTAGAAAAAAACATACAGGTATATCATCATCAACTTGGATTTGACAATGGATTTTTAGATATAACACCAAAGCTACAGCAACAAAATAAAAAAAAGATAAACTGGACCTCATCAACATTTTGAAGCTTTGTGTACAACAGGGCATTGTCAAGAAAATGAAAAGAAAATCTACAGAAAAGGAAAAAATACTTAAAAATCATACATTGTATAACGGCTAATATTCAGAAAATATAATGAATTTCTGGAGAAGGCAATGGCACCCCACTCCAGTACTCTTGCCTGGAAAATCCCATGGATGGAGGAGCCTGGTAGGCTGCACTCCATGGGGTCGCTAAGAGTCGGACACGACTGAGCAACTTCACTTTCACTTTTCACTTTCATGCATTGGAGAAGGAAATGGCAACCCACTCCAGTGTTCTTGCCTGGAGAATCCTGGGGATGGGGGAGCCTGGTGGGCTTCCGTCTATCGGGTCGCACAGAGTCGGACACGACTGAAGCGACTTAGCAGCAGTAGCAATGAATTTCTACAACTCAAAAAGATAAACAACCCAATTTTAAAATGGCCAAAGAGGACTTCTCTGATGGTTCAGTGATTGAGAGTCTGCCTCCAAGGCAGAGGACACAAGCTGGATCCCTTGTCCGGGAAGATGCCACAGGCCGTGAAGCAACTGAGCCTGTGCGCCGCAACTACTGAGCCCGTGCTCTAGAGTCTGTGCTCAGAAACAAGAAAAGCCATTGCAATGAGAAGCCCAAGCACCATACCTAGAGAGGAGCCCTGCTCACTGCAACTAGAGAAAGCCCACAAGTAGCAACAAAGACCCAGTCCAGCCAGTATATCAATCAATCAATCAATATAAAACTTATATAAATAAAATGGCCAAAGGACTCAAAGAGATTTCTTCAAAGAAGAGAACAAACATATAAAAAGCTGGTCACATCATTAGTCACTGGGGGAATGAAGATCCAAAACTTAATGAAAAAGCACTTTATACTTATTTAAATAGCTACAATAATAATGCAAAATAGAAAAATAGTTAGTGTTGGCAAGAAGAAAGGAAAAAAAGGAACCCCTGATGAGAACATATAGGCATACCCTGGAGATACTGAGGGTTCAGTTCCAGACGCTGCAACAAAGCAAACATCACAACAGAGAAAGTGACAGAATTTTCTTGTTTTCCCAGTGCATATAAAAGTTATAGTTAGACAATACTGCAATCTTTTTTTATTGGATCTTAGTTCCCTGACCAGAAATTGAACCCGTGCTCCCTGCGTTGGAATTGTGAAGTCTTAACCACTGGGCCACCAGGGAAGTCCCATTAGGTATGCAATAGCATTATGCCTAAAAAATGCTGAAACAATTACAACAGTACCAGTTGTAATAGATCACTGATCATAGATCACCATAACAAATATAATAATGTAACAGCTTAAAATGCTGTGAGAATTGTCAAAATGTGACACAGAAACAAAAAGTGAGAAAATGTTGTTGGGATAATGGTGCTGTTAGATTTGCTGTCACAGGGTTGTGAGAAACAAAAATAGTTCAGACCCAATAGAAAAGTTTGTTGTTCAAAAATTAAACATAAAACTGGGAATTTCCTAACCTTTTCTCCAGTGGTTCAGCAGTAAAAGAATCTGCCTGCAGTGTAGGAGATGCAGGAGACATGGGTTTGATCCCTGGATCAGGAAAATCCCCTGGAGGAGGGCATGGCAACCCATTCCAATATTCTTGCCTAGAGAATCCCATGGATAGAGACTGGCAGGCTACAGTCCATAGAATTGCAAAGAGTGGGACGTGACTAAAGTGACTGAGCATGCATGGGAATTCCCTGGAGGGCTAGTGATTAGGACTGGATGCTTTCACTGCCGTGGCCCAGGTTCAAGACCTGGTCGGAGAACTGGGATCCTGCAAGCCACCTGGTGGTACAGCAAAAAAAAAAAAAAAAAGTTAAACATAAAACTAAAATATGTCCCCACAGTACCCCTTCTGGGTATATACCCAGGAGAACTGAAACAAATACTCAAAGAAATACTTGTATATGTACATTTACAGCAGGACTATCACAATAGCCAAAAAGCAGAAACAAATGTCTATCAACAGATGAGTGGATAAACACATTGTGTTATTCAGCCAAAAAGGAATGAATTGCTGATCGATACATGCTACAAGGTGGATCAACTTCAAAAGCATTATTCTAGTGAAAGAAAATCAGGCCCAATGTGTCACATATAAGATTATGTTTAAATTAAATATTCAGATTAGAGAAATCCAGAGGGACAACATGCAGGTTTATGATTTGCCAAGCACTATGGGGAAACAAGAATGAAGTTTTTCTTTGGGTGTGATGAAAATATTCTTGAACTAGACAGAAGTGGCAGTTGCACAAAATTATGTATGTACTAAATGCCACTTGACTGTTCACTTTAAAATGGTCAATTTTGCTTTATGTGACTGTCACCTCATTAAATATTTGCCTACAAAAATCAACTTGTATCAAAACCACAATGAGGTACCATCTCACACTGGTCAGAATGGCTGCTATCAAAAAGTCTACAAACAATAAATGCTGGAGAGGGTGTGGAGAAAGGGAACCCTCTTACACTGTTGGTGGGAATGCAAACTAGTACAGCCACTATGGAGAACAGTGTGGAGATTTCCTTAAAAAACTGGAAATAGAACTGCCATATGGCCCAGCAATCCCACTACTGGGCATACACACCGAGGAAACCAGAACTGAAAGAGACACATGTACCCCAATGTTCATCGCAGCACTGTTTACAATAGACAGGACATGGAAGCAACCCAGATGTCCATAGGCAGACAAATGGATAAGAAAGTTGTGGTATATATACACAATGGAATATTACTCAGCTATTAAAAAGAACACATTTGAGTCAGTTCTAATGAGGTGGATGAAACTGAAGCCTATTTTACAGAATGAAGTAAGTCAGAAAGAAAAACACCAATACAGTATATTAACACATATATATGGAATTTAGAAAGATGGTAACGATGACCCTATATGCTAGACAACAAAAGAGACACAGATATACAGAACAGACTTTTGGACTCCATGGGAGAAGGCGAGGGTGGGATGATTTGAGAAAATAGCATTGAAACCTGTATATTACCATATGTGAAATAGATGACCAGTCCAAGTTCGATGCATGAAGCAGGGCACTCAAAGCCGGTGCACTGGGACAACCCTGAGGGATGGGATGGGGAGGGAGGTGGGAGGGGGTTCAGGACAGGGGGACACGTGAACACCCGTGGCTGATTCATGCTAAGGTATGGCAAAAACCACCACAATATTATAATTAGCCTTTAAGTATAATAAATAAATTAATTTAAAAAATCAACTTGCCATATTTATGTGGGTCTATTTCTGGACTCTTTATGCCATTGATCTGTGTGTCTTCCCCTTTACCAAGACCATACTTTTCATTAGCATAGCTTTAGAGAAAGTCTTATAATCAAGTGATGTAATTTCTTCAGTTTCTTTCTTATTTTTCAGACTATTTAGGCTATTCTAGTTCTTTTATCTTTCCACATTGTATTAAATGTATTGACTGGTTTGGGGAGAACTGACATCTTTGCTGTGTTGAGTTTTTTCAGTTTATGAATGTGATTTGTTTTCCTATTTATTTAGGACTCCTTTGATTTATATATTCACCAGTGGTTTATGGTTCTCAGTATATATAACTTGCACATATTTCATTAGATTTATGCCTAACATTTATTATTTGAAGCTATTGTAAATTACATTGTTTCCAGTGTACAGAAATAGAATGTTTTGTTTACTGACCTTGCATTCTGTGATCTTACTAAATTTACTTATTCTACTCCAGAAATTTTCGCAGGGTTAGGATTTTCCACATTTAGTCATGTCATCTGTGAATAAAGACAGCTTTGTTTTTCCTTTTCAACCTGGATGTTTTTTAATTTCCTTTTCTTTCATTATTGTACTGGCCATGTCTTCCAGTACAATGCTAAATAGGGGTGGCAGGAGTGGGTATTCTTCTCTTGTTCCTTATCTCAAAAGGGAAAGCATTTGATCTTTGATAATTAAGTGTGATATGAGCTATAGGCGGAGAAGGCAATGGCACCCCACTCCAGTACTCTTGCCTGGAAAATCCCATGGACGGAGGAGCCTGGAAGGCTGCAGTCCATGGGGTTGCTGAGAATTCAACACGATTGAGTGACTTCACTTTCACGCATTGGAGAAGGAAATGGCAACCCACTCCAGTGTTCTTGCCTGGAGAATCCCAGGGACGGGGGAGCCTGGTGGGCTGCCGTTTATGGGGTCTCACAGAGTCAGACATGACTGAAGTGACTTAGCAGCAGCAGCATGAGCTATAGGGATTTTGGTCTTTCTTGTTGGGGGCGGAGGCCATGTGGCATGCAGAGTATTAGTTCCGTGAACAAAAACTGAACCTGTGCCTGCTGCACAGAACCAGAGTTCTAACCACTGGACTGCCAGGGAAGTGCTACGTGTTTTCTAGCAGATGATCTTTTACAGGTTGAAATAGTTCCATTTTATTCCTAGTTTCCTGGGAATTTTGGTCATAAATGTATTTTGTCTCCATTTTCACTAAAGTGCTCACTTTCAGTTTCTAGTTGTGCTGCACTGAAGTAAAAGGGTATCAGAGAACATAAACAGTAGACTCATCATCAATTCAGTAGTAGTTTGAATTCTGGTATTCTTCTACAAATCACCTACTGCTATTAACGGTTTGAAGTTCTCAAACAGTTGCTCCATGCATTATACCCAGGTTTTAGAGTTTGTGTCTAGGTGAGAGAAAAAGTGAAGCATGCTTACTTCTTACCTAGAAATGGAACCCGAATAATATTCATAATGGTTTTTCTCGTGCTTTTCCAATCTCTATTCATTTTATTTCTTTTACTATATTACAGGTTCTCTACTCTGATACCTAATCCCTGACTCCACAGAAGCCTTCCCAAATCAGTTTACTTCTTTTCAAAGCCTTCCCTTAGTCTTTCTTTCTTCTTGTCCACAATCTTCTTCCCTGTCCTACCTGTTACTATTTGTTACCCGGAAGCTGATTTGTCACCCTCTGCTTTAGTCCCTTCTTAGTTTTTAAATTGAGATATGTCACATATCATAAAATTCACCATTTTGAAGTATTTAACTCGGTGGTTTTATTAGCATATTTACATTTCATCATCACTTTTAAAACCTGAACAACAACAACAATATAATTAGCAGAGGAATTGCTGGGTAAAACAGTAAGTCTATGTTTAACTTTTGAAGTTACTGCCAAAATGTTTTCTACAGTGGCTGTACAATTTAAATTTCCACCAGCAGTGTATGAGGGTTCTAATTTCTTCACATCCTTGAAAACACATCTTATTATCTTAAAATTATAACCATGTTAGTGGATATAAGTGGCATCTCATTGTGGATTTGATATGCATTTTCATGGTGGCTAATGATGTTGAGTCCCTTTTTATATGCTGATTGGCCATTTGTGTATCTTATTGTGAGAAATGTCTATTTAAAGCTTTGCCCTTTTCAAGATTTCCCTGGTGGTCCAGGGAATGTAGATTTGATCCCTGAGCCCATGTGCCTCAACTAGAGACCCTGTGCTCTGGATGCTGTGCCATTGCTAGAGAGAAGCCTGTACAACAAAGAGCCCACGTGCCCTCAACTAAAACTTGATGCAGCCATAAATAAATAAATATTATAAAAAACACCTATTCAATATTAAATTCAATATTCTCAATATTAAATTCTCTACCACTGCATTCCTTTCATATAGGATTAAATAATGCTGCTTAAGATGAAGCTTCTGACCACTTGGTGTTGATGGCTGTGAAAATTTAAGACACAGACCCAAACAAGCAAAAAACCCCTTATAGCAAGTAGAATTGCTTGAATATTAAAGTGCCTAAATTTTTGTAGCTTTCTCTGCATTTACTGAAAATGCATCTAGAACTTCTTGTCTCTGCCTTTAATGCTCTAGTCATGTCATCCGTAAGAAGTTAAAAACTTAAAAATATCAAAGATACTCTCCAAATGTGAATGCTAAAGTCCACTCTCAAAAAAGTAGAGTGCCTAAGCCAATTTAATTACATCTTTTTAAAATTAATATTAAGTTTTGTAAGACAGTAGAGTGTTTCCTATTCTAGTTTGGGGAAGCTGCGATTGCTCTTGAAAATAAGGCAGAGTGGTAAACTGACCATGGAAAGCCAATCTGTCAAACAAATGAATGATGTAAATATTATACATATTGTTTTAACTGTATAAACAAACCTAGAAAATGCCCACTTTACCCCCAACCTAGCATTCTTTAGAGACAAAAATGCAAAACCCGAAATGTTTGTGAACATAAAATCCCACCACCAAAAACAATGCCCAGCACACAGAAAGTGCCCAATAAACATTTGCCTGATGTGGAATGAATAAATGAACATTCACAGTGCATATCTCTCCAAAAGTTCTCAGGAGCAAACATTTATAGGCAGAAATAAAAGAAGAACCCGTTTTTGGCAGCAGGTTTACGTAAGTGTTAATTTGGGAACTGCAGGTGCCAAACACTACTAGTTCAGGGAAAACTCTGAGAGACAGTGAAGGACAAGGAAGCCTGGCGTGTTGCAGTTCAAGGGGTTGCAAAGAGTGAGACACAACTTAACAACTGAACAACAAGGGCACCAGGAATGCTGGTTACAAATAACACTTGGTTTGTTGATTTTTATAAATGTTAAATTACAGCAAGTATTATTTGGCCATGGAATGATCTTTCAAAGCATTTTCCACACACAATTCTTGACTATCAGAGCACTGGGTATTGAAACACACTATAACTACTTTAACTCCAGAAAGAGAATCAAGGGAAGGAATGGACACCAACCAAGAAAAAGAAGAGAAAATTTCTCATTTTGAGGAAGTGTGGTGCCAAATAGGGACAAAAATAGAATAGGAATATTTAATTTCCATTTCACTTTTCATCTTAGCTGTTACCAACATGTTATGGTTAAATGCTAATAAAAATACAATCAAGCAGGAATGGTTAGAGGGAATTATAATAAATTCTAATGCTTTTAGTATTCATTTACACATTATTTCAATTAGAAAAGAGAAAACCAATTAAAGTAGGTAAATGAGGGTACTTTGAGCTCCAGGGGAAATGTCCCATGTGAATATGTTAGAGAGTTATTGCTATTATTATTTTCTGCCACTTAACTCAATGAATCACTCTGGGGCTTGTTAAAAGTTAGCAGTTGATCATGAAGTTTCACCTTATTAATAAGTTGCTCTGGTGATCACTACAGGCATCTAGTATTCCTTGTGGACCACCCTCATTAAGAGGCATATGGGTTGCCTGTTGTTCTCATAAATGAATATCCTCGGGAGGGAGAGTGTATCAGGAGGGGCCTCTTGCAAAGTCATCTTGATAACTTGTTGGTCTAGCTCTGGTTGCCCTCTGAGGGAGGAAAACGCAACACCCTTGTTTTTAATTAAGCTTGCCTCTTGTGGAGACAGGGCTTCTGTTAAGTGGGAATACTTTCTCATAGACGGATTAGGGTATGGTTGTCAAGATTTATTGATCTCTTTTAAAAGGAACTATTTATTCATTGAATGTCATAACATCTGAGATTTGCTTTAAAATATTCCAAAACAAAGTAAAAACAAAAACTGGATAAGTGAAACAAAATAGACAAAATGTTGATAACTGGTGAAGTCTACATAGGGGTTCATCATATAATTACTATATGTTTGATAATTTTCATAATGAAAATTTTAAAATATATATATAAAAGGATTATTAATCTCCAATATTTATTATCTTAAATCAGCTACTGCTCTATGTATTAGTACTCTTTTCAGTTACAATTCACACTGGCTTAAACAATAAAATGAAGTTATAGATTTATTATTAGTAACTGAAAAGTCCAGGGCAATTCTAGGTGTCAGGTGATGCTTGATCTGACAGCTCAGTGGTGTCACCAAAACCTGCATCATATATATCACTGCTCTGCCTTCTGTGGTATTGTAAGGCTCACATCTCTTGTTTCAAGGAGACTGAACATCTGCCGGGTCACATGTATCATCCTGCAAGTGTTGGATATGTTCTAGTGTTTCCAACAAGTTGTGATGGGAGTGGCTTAAGGTCATAGGCCTAATCCTGAGCCATCTTTCTAACCAAGGATGGAGAAACTCCTGGGGAGTAAATGAGTTCTGAAGTTGAAAGATCTTATACTGGACTTTAACCCACTGTCCCGATTTACTTGGGTGCATAACACATCCTTCACGGAATAGTTCTGCACATCTCAGTGTTCTCTGCCTACCAGCTCGGGACCCACTGACAGAAGAGATTTCCAAGGCCCTTCCAGGTCCTTTTACACACCTCAGTGTTGAGAGTCCTTGGGAAGACGTGCCAAGGGTCTGAAGGACCCCCTAGGGCTGTGTGTGCACTCAGGCCCTTGATGAATTGCATTCGGGTCCAGTGCAAGCACTGAAGAACAGACGTGGTGGGGGAGCATGCTGGGAGGAGAGGCAACCCGAGTGGAGGTGCTTTCCCTGGGGTGCACATGGAATCCAGTCTTCCTACCCCAGGGTGAAGCTCCCTGAGCTCCAAGCTAGAGCATTCAGGCAGCTGGAATGATAGCCTCAGACATTCCAAGGCACCCAATGTAGGACACCTCTGTGCGTTCCTTGACAAGACCTACAAGCTCTTTGCTTTCATCTTTTCTGATGAAGAACAAGATGAGAACTCACAGCCATCACACATCTGTCAACCAGTCAATACCTAAAGAAGAGAGAACACTGGGACAGGGGTGCTCTGAGTGACCAAAGCTAATGTTTGGTGCCTATGGTAGCTTTTTTCTGTTTGGTGTAAGTTGATCCTTGAAGGACATGGGTTTGAACAGTGAGGCCCCACTCACATGTGGAGCCTACTGAATAACTCGGTATGAAAGTACATGATCCATGCCAGGTTGAAGTTGCAGAACCACGGATCCAGAGGGCCAATAATAAAGTCATACACACATTTTGAACTGTCCAGCAGCTGGCACCCCCAACCTACTCCATGTATTGCTCAAGAATCAACTGTATTTTCATTCTTATATTTATTATGTCAGTTTTGTGCCCAACACTTAAGAGTCAAGGCTACACAGGACAAAGCCACTGCCCTCTTGATGCTTATATTCTAATGGATGCAGATAGACAAAAACAAAGTAACTCTACTTTGTGATACATGCTGTGAAGCACAGCACTCAGAGTGGTGAGGGCAGATATGACTGACTGAACAAGAGTGAAGGTCAAGAGAAGATAAAGCCCTTGTGCAAACTTGGGTTTCAAAATGTTGGAGCTGTGGAGAGAGCCAAGAGGAGAATATTGTACAAGTGCCTCTTAACTCAGAGTAAGACTTGGGAACTCTCCAGCAGTCCAGTGGTTAGAACTCCAGGCTTTCATCGCCAAGGGCGAAGGCTCAATCCCTGGTTGGGCAAGTAAGATACCACAAGCCACATGGTGCAGCCAAACAGATAAAAGACCGGAAATATGAGCCTCTCCTTTAAGGAGGATAAATAGCTTTGATGTTGGGTAATGCTTATCATAGTTCCAGGATGAAGGAAACATTTAAAACATTTCCCAAACTCCACGTAAGAAACTAAATTTTAAAAAACCAGAAAAGAAAAAAAAAGGGTGGGGGGGTACTTCCCTGGGAGTCCATGGGTTAAGAGTCCTTGCTTCTACTGCAGGGGGTGGGGAGGCAAGTTTGATCCTGGGTTGGGGGACCAAGATCCTGCAAGCTGCCCAATGCAGTCAAAAAGGAAACTATTGTTCCTTACCCTACTAACATTAAAAATACGCATATTTATTTATTTGACTGCGCCAAGTCTTAGTTGAAGCATGTAGGATCTTTCAGTTGCACCATGTGAACTCAGTTTTGGTATGTGCGATCGAGTTCCCTGATCAGAGATTGAACTCAGGCCCCCTGCCTTGGGAGTGCAGAGTCCTAGCCACTGAATTACCAGGGAAGTCCCAATCTACAAACATTTTTAAAAAGATTGCTTTAAAGCTTAAAATACCGAACTCTTCTCTTCATGAACATTAAATATCTGTCACTTTTACATTTTTTTCAGATGCTCTGAAACTGTTTGGTGTACAAGTCATTGTTGTTCAGTCACTCAGTCGTGTCCAACTCTTTGCAACCCCATGAACTGCAGCACACCAGGCTTCCCTGTCCAAGTCACAGACAAGCACTTAAATGTGAAAATCACAATGTTGGAAATGTTACATTTATTGGCTTAAAAATTCAACAGAAAGACTTCTAAGTTCCTCCTTGAAGATGCAGTATATTCTAATACAATAAACCTTTACATTTTTGTACTAGTGCTTAGACCTGAGCAGTTTGAGATTCATCATCCTACAGTGGTGGAAATGAAAAGTGATTCTGATAGCTTTCCTACATCTGAAACTGAGTGAAAGACAAGAGCTGGCTTGCATAATTCCTCTCACAAGAGCCAGATGGGAAAACAGCTTTAAGTGAAGTGCAGGCACTATCATCATGGATGAATTATACAGGAGGAAAGCCTGACAAGATGCCTGACTGTGGAAAGAAATTCAGTGCAGCCCAGTACCCTTGTCCGCTGGAGAATTCATACACAAAGAAACCCTACGTGTACACTGAGTTTGGTTGATATTTTGAACAGTGCTCCAGCCTTGCTCCCCACTGAACCACACAGGGAAGAAACTATAAAAGTTCCAAGTGTGAAAGAGATTCAGCAACAATATGCTTTTGTAACTTGTTTAAAAAGAAACCTAGAAATAGAGTGTGGCTAAAGCTTCAACACTTTCTACTGAGGGCACTTTAGAGACTACACAGGAGAGAACCCACAATGTTGAGGAGGCGTTCGGCAAATAATCACTGTGAGCCCTGGAGGGAACACTCCTGAGATAATAACAATGGGCAGCCTTGATCCATTACATGTGAGTGGGAATGAGTCAGAGAATGCACAAGGTGCTCAGTAAACACTGGTCTGTGGTGAAATGGTTCAGTGAATGTCTGGAAAACCCTTTACAGTGTTCAAATCTTCTGCATTGGGAAACTGTCCAGATGGATAGAAAAGAAAGAAAAGTGAAGTCCCTCAGTCATGTCCAACTCTTTGTGACCCCATGGACTGTAGCCTACCAGGCTCCTCTGCCCATGGGATCTTCCAGGTAAGAATACTGGTGTGGAGTGCCATTTCCTTCTCCAGATCTTCCCGACCCAGGGATTGAACCCGGGTCTCCTGCATCATAGGCAACACTTTATTGTCTGAGCCACCAGGGAAGTCCATTGGCAGGTTGGTATGAACCCCTGACAGGGTTTCTGCCATAAGAGGTCACTGCAGAACCAAAGAGCAGGGCTCCTCACTTGCCTCGTGCAGGCCGTGTCATTCATTCACATAAGCACACTGCAGAGTTAAGTAAAGTACAGCAGAAAACATGGTCGCTAGGAGAACAAAGAACTAGAGTTCCAAGCATCCTTACCTTATCCTGAAGAATCGAAAAGGCTACTTAGGATTCTTCGTCTCAAGTTCTCCAGCAGAATTAAACACTATTCTCATAGTTTCAAAAGCTGATCAAAACACCAGCGTTTTAGTTTCCAGGCTCTCCTTCTGTACTTCCCCTCCAGTCAAGAGAGTGAAAGTTCTCAAGATCAGCTTGAGGTTACAGTCAGCTTAATGGCCAGAACTCTGGGTATGAAATGGTCCCGAGAGTGTGACCACTGGGATGGACCAGTGCAGAGAGTGTGTCGGAGATCTAGGGGCTAGACTAGATCAGTGATCTACTTCTCAGAAGCAACCCTGGAGCCACTTGTAAGACTCTTAACTGAACACACAAAAAATAAAGCACCTTCTGGTTTGTCCTAGAAATCATCTGGTTACAAAGGTCACATTAGCGAGACTGAACCCAAGGTCAAGTCTGAATTCATTTTTGAACCAAGGTTCAATAGTTTTAGTTTTATATTGTTGTTTTAGTAATCAGCTCTCATTCCTGTGATGAGGTATAGAAATGCCTTCTTCTAACTTGCACACATCCAACCCAAATTCCAAACATAAGGAATAAGACACCGTGCTGCTAACCAGTGGCTAAGACTTTCCCACTGGAGGTTTCTCATTCCCCAACTGGATTGTACTGCTGTGTTCCTGTCCAAGTTTCTTCCCAGCTGTCACCTTTCAGTCCAGGGACAGAAGTCACATTCCTCTTTATACTGTGGGAAAATTTGGTGACTTGTGTCCTGTGTTCTCTGAGGCACAACTTACAAAAGACACAAGAGGTATTTAACAAACGATTACTTGAAGTCTGCTACATTCACATGAGGAATGGAAGGAAATCCCTACCCCCTCTCAAGCCCACTGATGGACAGAAACCCTTCCAGTGCATGAGGGGCTAATGGAGCAGTGGTGCAGTGGAGGACAAAGACAAAGTGGAATCAGGTCAGAGAGAGGGAGAGATGGTTGCCTCATCCACTTCAACAACTGACCTGTTTGTTTTGGGTAAGCAATCCAGTCTTTCTTTCCCATCACCTACAATCTTGTAAGCTCCCAAGTGTTTCCAATGGTGTTACAGTTACATCATCTCAGTGGAGCATCCAGAGGAAACTAGATCTCTTCCGAGGACCAAAGACCAGGCAGAATGACAAAGGTTTCTGAGCTCTACCAGAAGAGCCAGCCCAATTAAGGCAGGTCAGGTTATGCTGTAGAAACACAGAGCACCAACATCCCAGTAATTTAACACAACAAAAGTTTATTTCTTGTTCCTACAAAGTTCATTACAGGTCTGGTGGACCATCTAGAACAGATACCTCTCCCCAGTGTGGGAGGTCAGCATTCCAGACTGTTCTGATCTCGTGGCTCCTTTGTGCTTACATGACTGAGGCAGAAGACAGCACAAGAGTCCTGTACCAACAAATAAGTGCTTCAACCCACTGCTCAAAACTATCTCAGGACCCTAACCAAAAGGAGCAAAAAAGGATAACCACCCTCCCTCCCCCCCCCCTTTTTTCTGGCTGTCCCACATTAGCTTACAGGATTCCAGGTCCCCAACCAAGGACTGGACCCAGGCCCTTAGCAGTGAAAGTGAGGAGTGCTACTGGACCGCCAGGAGTCCCAACCACCCCATTCTTACTGTTCACTGGGATACGAGCTCCACAACAATGAGCATTTTGTCTCCTTGTCCACTATCATATCCTTAGCTGCGAAGAGTACGTGGGAACTTCCCTGGTGGTCTAGTGGTTAAGAATCTGCCTTCAAATGCAGGGGACCTGGTTGGGGAACCAAGATCCCACATGCTTTGGGGTAACTAAGCCCACTCGCCACAAAAGAAGCCTGCACACTACAACGAAGACCCACCACAGGGGAAGAAAAAAAAAAGGCTTGTTGAAAGTCTGCTCTTCACAAAAAACCAAGTACCTGGACACATAATAGGACCTCATTAAAACAGATACATGAATGCAGTGCCAGCAACTAATCCATAGGTGTATCCTGGGAGAAGAGACAAGAGTTCCAGGGGTGTTAAGACTGAGGGTGTTGGGTAAGATCTATGCAGAGCTGGCTGTGCTTAGCAAATAATTCTGGACTGAGTTCATCTTGGGGAAGGAAATAAAATCTTGCTGACAGAGACACACCAACAGATCAGGTGACTTACACCATAAAGCACTGAAGCCAAGGGACAAATCAACTGAGCAAACCACCACAATGAGTGCTCAGGAGCTCCAACAGCCACAGATGCACTGGCTCCTTCAGGGTGGTCAGTCCACCCAACACACCACTGTGGATCAGAGAAAAGGAAAGGACGTGGACACTGTCTGAGACCCCACTACCAGCATGGCCACTAGATACTTTTCCTTCATCAATCCCTCTAATCCTCAGAAAACCGAGTTGAGCTTTATCTCCATTTCATAGAGAAAATGAAGACTTAAGTGTTTCAGTAACCAAGAAATTACAGTTTTACAAACTTGAAACAGATCCAATGTCATCCAGGCTGACTAGCCAGGGACAACATACAGATCAGTCCAACTGATTCTGTCTTCAGGCCTGACTAGTTACAGCTAAGTGACAGCCAACAGATCCACTAGTTATGGGGTCTTAACAAGTCCCTAAATCTCTCTGAGCCTTAACTTCCTTGTTTCTAAGAGATGTTAAAGACATTATTTAACTCCTTTCCTAACATTACCCGAAAGCTCTAGAAGGAACACATCTGAATCAGGGCTGTAGATTAAAAGGTATTATAAGAAAACCCAGAATCCAGAGAGATTCTCAGCAGTCTATGCTGTGCTGGAGTAAACAGAAACAGAAGATCTCATCTGTTTAACGGTTTATTGTCAGCCAAGGGAGGTGTGGGTTCACCCACCTTCATCTACCACTTAGCATCAGCTCCCAAACCTTTGAACTTGGTCTCCTGCTCCCTGGATTCACAGAGCACCATGCCCAGTGACCCACAGGATCCTCCCTACTGCACACACTCCAGTTCCCAGACAAGCATAACCCTCTCCTTGTTCTTAATAACAAACAAAAGCCAAATTAAAATGCAAACAGACAAAAAACTGAGAAATTGTTCCTGAATTCGCATTAATATCCATTTAGGCCTCAGAAAAGTACTCATGTTCATGGCTCTTTTATCCTACTGGCATTGTGAGGTAAGGAGTCTAGTTTATTACAGAAAATTCTTTACATCTGTTATGTTGTTGTTTAGTTGCTAAGTCGTGTTCAACTCTTTGCGACCCCATGCACTGTAGCCTGCCATCTAATACAGACTGAATGGTAAAAATTCCAATTCATGTCCACATGACCTCATTAGAGATATTCTTTTTTCAAACATCACCAATGAGAGGTATGATGGTGCATCAGTTCACCTGGCAGATTCTCCACCAGTAAATTTTTTCATCACAGTAAAAACTGTGCTAAAAGGATCTCTGAGGTATAGAAATAAAGATTCATAAAGGAAGTCAAAACCATGTCAATTTTGCAAACACTATCCAATGACAAGAGTAAGAAAATTCAACTTGGTTTCTGGAAAACTTTATATTACAATTCATTTCTGCCCCAAAAGACTATTGAAACTGCCAAGTCGGCTACCTGAAAGACAATGTATGTAATGAAACACGTATATTACTGCTTTTTATTTTGGAAAACTATGCTACAAATGTTTCTATCATAAGAGCTTAACAGTGGCTGGAAGATCAATGAAAAACAATATTTACCTCTGTGACCACAGGAGACTGGTGACTCATGACTTCATCTGCTATTTGAAACTGGTGTTGCTATTCTGTCAGCTACAATCCCAAAAGCTTTTTCCCTTACTCAGGTTCTTAGAACACCTATTTTCCTAAGGAATTCAGTGATAGTTTTAAGTAAAAACAGTAAGTAGTACAACTAACTACTACTGTTTCCTCTCACAATCAACCCTAATTTCTTTCTCTGAAACATGATGTTTATATCACCAAATTTTCCACAGGTAAAAAATTCTGTATGCTTCTTAATTTTGAAATTTTTCATAAACTTTAGGGTTAAACTCTGGTTGGTAAATTTTTTAGACTAAGAATACTGCATAAGCTTTTCTTCATTGGTGTCAATTCTGGTGTCAAAGTCTTGAGCATTCACTGACACTTGCATGTGTTATAGATGGGTTCTCCGGTGTTTAATAAGGTGGGAATTTTGACTGAATTTTTTTCCACATTCATGACATGTAAACGGCTTCTCTCCTGTATGAGTTCTTTCATGTGTGTGGAGATGTGAATTTTGACTGAAGCTTTTCCCACACCAGGAGCATTTATATGGTTTTACTCCTTGGTGTGTGGTTAAGTGCTTATTAAGATCTGACCTCCATCTAAACCTCTTATCACACTGTTGACATTTATACGGTTTCTCCTCAGTGTGAATTCTTTGATGCTTAATAAGGTCAGAACTAACTCTGAAGCTTTTCCCACATTCCTGACATTTAAAAGGCTTCTCTGTTGCACGTTCTTTCTTATGAAGCTCCATAAGTTTCAACAGCTCTTCCTCCCACCAGTTGGAAAGTTTATTTCTTTCCTTCCCTGGAATATCTTGGTGCCATTTCCCCAGCCTATGCACATCACCATGATTTTCTTTGCCCATTGTTTTCTGATGAACATTCACACTGGCTTTTTTTGATACTATGTCTCCTGGTGCTTGTATTTCTAAGTCAGAAAGACACATGAGTTGATGATTTTCCATGTCATTTTTCAGCTTTATCTCTGTTGGAATAAACATAAGAATCAGTCTACTGTATGTCACAGCAAGATAACTATGGGGATAGAAAAAAAGCACAACATTCACTGATTTTAAAATATATATATATAGGGAAGTAGAATCTTAAAATGTTAAGCCCTTGGAAAGGTTCCTAATCTAGGCACATTTCTCCTCTTCCCATGGTATTATTTACCTGAAAGCAGCTCTTCAGGATTGTCTTTGAACACTGAAGATCCTTGAATATATGGGTCTTCCCCTTGCTCTAAATAGGAGATCACTTTAGGTTTGGGGAGCACAAATAATGCTGTGAAATAAAAAACTGAGGTCAACAACTAGAACTAATAATGGTTCACTAATTTCAGACTACTTCAGGAAAAGCAAAAGATACTTTAACCGTTTGTTACCCTGAATGGTTAAATGGATACTCTCATATTCAATATTAAGTTTACACTATACTGCATTTGTGAGTGGGCATGAAAAGCAAAGACTGAGAAATGAACCTAAGCTAGATCGACGGGAATCCAGTGCAAGTTCCAAATCTTCTGACACCAATTCTCCATATTCAACTACGGAGTAACCAAACTCCAGAGCCTGCAGGAAACACAGACTGGTGCTATTATGTCTTCAGGAAGACTTATACTGGATAAGACCAGGTTTAGGTGAGTCGATGTGAAGATCAATGGGCATGTATCATGCACAAATGATACATGCCATCATTATACTAACTTTTTATTTAGTTCTCAAGCACCAAACACTGGACTCGAAAAGATTTCTGCCACTCCCATAGCTCACTGGTTCACATCCAGGTGGAGGAAACAGGCAAGAATTACTTAATGAACTTACTCCAAATTATACTGCCAAGTATGGAAAGTATTCATCACTCAGTCATTCCATAAATACGTACTGAGTGGTTATGGTGCACCAGGCACCCTCTATGTACCAGGGACATAGTGGAGAATAAGCCAGATCCTCTGCTACCACAGAGATTATCATCTCATGCAGTCAGATAATCTAACATCAACAGACAAACAAATGTCAGGAAGTGATAAATGTTTTAAAGAAAACTAAGGAAGGGTAAGAGAACATTTAAGATTCTGTTTCTGTGATGCTATTTTAGATAAGACTGTGAAAAAAGCTTCTTTTAGAAAATGATATCTGAGCAGAACCCTAAGGTGAGTTTTATCATGTGACAGAAAAGTGTACCAGGCAGAGGGTAAGAGAAAGAAATGAGCATGTGAAGTCCATGAAACAGCAAGATGACAAGAGTGAAGAATGAGGCAAGAGCACAAGTCGCAAGAGATGACAGCAGGAAGATGAGAAGCCAGACCTTGGAGGATCCTGGGGGCCGCGGTAAGGAATTTGGTTCTAAAACTGAATATATTGAGAAGTTATCATAGGTTGTTCTTTATTTTTCTTTAAAGTTCTACCAGCTTATTGCTACCAACCCATCTCCCTCCACCCTCATGCACATGTGCTCAGTCATATAACCCCATGGACTGCAGCCTGCCAGGCTCCTCTGTCCATGGACTTTTCCAGGCAAGAATACTGGAGTGGGTTGCCATTTCCTTCTCCTATGACAGGTTTTTAAGCAGAAAATGTCATGATCTGATCAGGCTTTTTTTTCGGCCGGGTCATGCAGTTTTTGGGATATTAGTTCCACAACCAGAGATTGAATCCACACTCTTGGGATTGAAAAGGAGAAGCCCTAACCAATGGACTGCCAGGAAATACCCCATGATTAGGTTTTTAAAAGACTCTGGCTGCTGTGTGGAAAACTGAGGGTGGGAGAGCAGGAGCGGTGGCAATGGGTGCCAGTAAGAAAGTACTGAGGTGAACCTTGTGGCTGAGATGAGGATGCGAACAGCGCAAGAGGCTGAGACATGATCCAATTCAAACTACACTGTGATTGCGGAGCCAAGATGATCAGCGATGTGTTAGTAGTAGGGTATGATGGCAACATCACAGTAAAAAATGATCCAGGGGTTTTCTGGCCTCAACTTTAGGTTAATGGTTGTGTCTTTCAGGGAGACAGGATAGAGGAGAGCAAAGCAGAATTGAAAGGAACAAAAATTTTGGATAAGGAATGAACATGTGAACTTGGCAGAAACTCCAGGGAATCCGGATACACCTTTCCCGTGGTGAACCACTATCTGAGAATCAACGAGCTACTGAAACAGAGACTCTCACGGGGGTAAAAGTAAACCAAGAATGTGACGGGTTAGTCCATTCCTATGCAAAGGGAAGAGGAGAATCTTTACCTAGAGAGATGACAGTCTCATAGTTCTCGTGCATTACGTCATTGTAGAGGGCCTTTTGAGTGGGATTCAGTAGTTCCCATTCTTCCTGGGAAAAGTATATGGCCACTTCCTCAAATGTCAACAAACCCTAAAGAAGAGAATGGCTTTAACTTAGAACTTGCCACTTGAAAGACAGCCCGACCATTTGGCCCATGATTTGTATGTTAGCCAGATACTAAAGGAACAACACATGATATTTTTTAAAGTGAGGAGGCAGAAAAGAAAGAGGGAAGGGATCAGTAAGCCCAGGAAGTAAACAGTTCCCCTGGGAGATCATCTGAGTTAACATGCTTTTGAACACCTGCTGGGCAAGGTGGGTCACAGACAGCAGGGAGCAGCAGCCCCAAGAAGCTGGAAAGCACAGCTCACCTGGGACTCAGAAAAGATGAACTCAGGTGCCACTGTCCAGTCTTTGGTGTTTGTTTCCTCAGGAAGGGCTAGGATCTGGTAATTAGGTACCACTGTGGGTGAAAAAGCACCACAGAAATTTCTCGTTTCTAAACATACTAGGCTCACTTCTAAAACGTAAAAGATTCCCATGTTTTCAGGATTGATACCTGAGATACCTTTACAAGCGTGTGTGGTGTCTAGAAATGGCTCTCTCCTTGTAAATAAAAACCATTGAATCTACCAGCCCCTAAAACAGGTTCCCTAATCTTCCTGAGAAAATCTATGAAAGGAAAAAACCTGTTATCCAGTCATGACATGAATTGAGAACAAAATACTCAGGGAATCTAGTGTACAATAAGAAAAGTTGCTTTAGCTTTTTAAAATTTTTTATTGTTACTTTTTGCCTGTACACAATTTTATTCACATTTTGTCACTGATAATCCCTTAATTCCTTCTGTTTTTACAAGGACAGGTGGGCCCAATCCTCTCTACTTTTCTAAAGAACTGAGTTCCCAGTATCATAACCAGGGTTCTGCAGTTGGGAGATTTCTGTATCTTAGGCCAACCTCCACCATCAACCCCACCTGACCTATTCTCCCGCCACCTGGGGGCATCCTAATTGCTAATGTAGCTGCATTAGTAGATCCACAGGGCTGGGTAACCAGAAAGTACTCACACATTCTGGCTTAAATTATATCTCACCTCCCAGGAGAAAAGTAACATGAAGATCCTTACCCCTCTCACATACGGGCTCAGGTTCTTTGTGGGTATTCCCGCTCAGTGGCTCTTGTAGACCCTGCTGTATATTCCAAACTTCTTCCTCCAGGGACATGCCCACTGGCTGGGACTCTGCTGGCTTCAGCTGGAAGCCTGGGGCCTCTGCTGCTTCTCCCAAGAGCGCTGCCTCCTTTCCCAGCTCCTGGACTGCAACCTAGAAATAACCCCCATTCTTGTTACCACAGAACTGACTTTTGGTTTGGGCTTGATGGGAGAGGGAAGAAAAAGCAGAGTGCAGACTGCGGGGAAAGAGGGAGACGCTGAAGGAAATGACACAAAGACCTAGAGATACCAGCCACCAATTTTCTACAAGAACGATCCATAAAACATGAGAAAATGGGGAGAAACCAGTAAAGGGTGTGGTTACTGCCAGCTCTCCAAGACAGCAGTCCCGCCCTCTGAACTCAGCCCAGTTCGGCCCACTAACAGGGTTGCACAGGCCTCCTGTTCTCGTGCTGCCTTGACAGGCTTTCTCTCCCAACTTAGATCCTTGCCTTAGTGGTCTCCTGTCTTCTAATTCTCTCAAAAGATTAAGGAATTGAATTTAAAAGTTGTCCTGTCAACCAGATTTTCCACATAGTCTGGGAAGATTCTCACAGACAATGGGGATGAAATGGAGAAAAAAGCGGGTAAGAGTAATGGCTCTGTCCTATCCCCAAATGATTTTGATAAAAAACATGTGCCCTCCCAGTATTCACAGTGGGCCTGAGGCCAGCTGGTGAGCTGTCACCTGCCCAAGGGCATGTCCTGGATCCCCACTCAGAGCAGAGCCAGGAGCAGCCACTGAGAGAGGGCAGTGGAGGCTCTCACCTATGGTACAGAGGACACTATCCCTCAGAGTCTTTCTTCTCTCAGCTACTCTGCTGGGATTTCAAATCTCTCTTTCCCTATGTTCTTTCTACTTCTTCTCCTTCCTGGGCAGTCGTCCCCTAGTTGTTTGTGATTTTTTTTCCTTCTCTGTCATATCTTTGCTCTCTTTTGGTCTCTCAGAGTCCTTTCTTTTCTGATCTGCCCTGAACTCTCCAGCTCCTTAGTGCTTTTTGTATGTTTCTAAGAATGTGAGGTCCATCTCCTTGGCAAAGCCAGACGAGGCTCATTACCCTCAACACACCCTGGCTCCAAAAAGAGCAAAACTCAACTCTGTCCCTAAGGCCAAGGAAGTCTCTGCCAGGATCTCTGAATCCTATGGGCTGACTAAGGCTGCGGGTCTGTGCTTTCAGGTCCTGCTTCACAAGTGCTAAAGGAGCACTACAATAGTGACCTAATCCATTTTCTCTCCCAATTAACTGCCCCAATATATCCACCTTCACTCTATCTCACTGCACATCAAGAATCTTTCTCCTCACCCCATTCCTTGTTTGGCCAGTTTCCCTTTGCAAGTGTTCTACGAGGACCGCAGCCTCCTCGATGCTCTGTGGATGGTGCTTCTTTATGAGAGTCTGGGTGTCCCCAGGCAGAATGGTCAGGAACTGCTCTAGCACCACAAGGTCCAAGATCTGCTCTTTTGAATGAATATCTGGCCTCAGCTACCGACGGCATAATTCCTGGAGCTGGTCACCAGCCTCCCGGGGTCCAGCTGCTTCATGACAGAGGAAGTTCTGGAAGTGCTGGTGAGACCTCTTGGGAGTGAGACTATCCATCTGTGGGGCATGTTTCTTATGCTGACTGGAGTTCTCTGCCACAGGTCCCTTGGTCTCCCAAAGAGCCCTGAAATGAGCATTCAAGTACTTACACACCTTCAGATCTACTGTCATCATTTTGATCTAGCAACAATTCTGCTCCTGTGCCGGATACACCACCAGCTCCAGATCTGACAACTGAGGCCCAGTCTGGTCCAGAACGAAATCAATAAAATAATCTTCCTAAGGCATTCAGGGCAGAAAAAAGTGCACGTCAGTAAGATGCTGTCACATGAACTTTACTATCTGCTAGTTATAATGAGAAAGATGAACTTTAAAAATCAACTGCCAGGGCTATGTTTTTCTACTTTCTATTATTCAACTTAATACAGCATAGCTTACTGAAGACAAATTCCAACAAATCACTTTGCCTTTAAAAAAAAAATCAGAAAAAATATATGGATGAGAAAATTAATACCCACTGGCTGCAAGGAGTTCAGGGATTATCCAAAGATTTAACTGAAAAACTTCCTATGTCATTCTCTATTGTTAAGGAAAGATCAGGAGAATATTCTGAGTTTGTCTTAAATTTTAACATATTGTCCTAGTCTGTCTTTAATAAGCGGATACAACTTCTATAACCTTTGTCCTTCTGAGTAGATGAAAGCCTTCACTTCCTGGACCTTTTGAGGTGCTTCTTTCCATTGTATCAAAACTTGTAGGAGAGCTGCAACAATGAGACCAGAGCGGAAAGAAAGTAATTAGGAAAATAGAGCCTTATTCTTCTGAAAAAGCATCCCTCAAATAACTAGTTGTTCCAACATTTATTTTGGCATTTCTTTGCAAGACATATAAAAAAACACTATGTAGAAGATTTATATCTGTATTTTAAGTTTCTCTTGACCTAGGAAAAAACTACAGCTGAGCCTTGTTCACAAACTGTTTATTCAAATGTCAAGTGGTGAGACTTCCCTGTGGTCCAGGGGTTAAGAATCCGCCTTCCACTGCAGGGGACCTGGATTTGATCCCTGGTCAGGGAACAAAGATACCACACGCCCCAGGGCAAGTGAGTCTAACAGGTAACTAGGAAAAACCCACCGCACGCTTCAAAGACCCAGCAGAGTCAAGAGATTAATTACATTCAACTGCTACTGACTCCTTTCGATTCTCCAAGGGTCTTTTAGACCTCTAAGCGATGCTGGTGGGGGTGGGGGGAAAGAGCTGTCTGTCCCACTTTCCCTGAGATAACCAGAAGAAAGGGCACAGAAATTCTGCCCAGGAAGCCGCGGTATTCACAAACGGCCGGCTCCCGATGGCCGGCCGGCTCAGAGGGCGCACGGGACACTAAACAGGTTTTCGCAACACAGAAGCTGATCTCTGAGCCTGGGCCTCTCGTTTCTCCCGCGGTCACTGCTGCTGCTGCTGCTGCTGCGTCGCTTCAGTCATGTCCGACTCTGTGCGACCCCATAGACGGCAGCCCACCAGGCTCCCCCGTCCCTGGGATTCTCCAGGCAAGAACACTGGAGTGGGTGCCATTTCCTTCTCCAGTGCGTGAAACTCACATCAGCCAGTAAAGGAAACACCGGTAGAGGCAGCAAAGTGGACAAGACGCGGGGTGCGCCCGCGAGCACTGGGCCTATGGGCAGTATCCGAGAGGCCTCCAGCTGCGCGGCACGGGGCGCCACCCGCGCAAAGAGTGCAGAAAGCAGCCTCAGGAGCCTGACGGCGGGCCTAGCCCCGGTCAGTCGGCTGCCCGGCTCGCAAACGCCCCCGGCTGCCCAGCAGCGGCGGGGGTCTCTCGGCGCCTTCGGAGCCGGTGCCGAACTGGAAGCCTCCTCTAAGTTACCTCAGACGGCCTGGCTTCGCAGAAGCCGCTCCCTCTTCCCAGGGCTCAACCGCAAGTCGCCTCCAGTCTAACGGCGGCTCTGAGGAGGACTGCCCTCGCCTCGCCGCCTAGCGCGCCACTCAGAGGCTAGAGGCGGGGGGAAGAGGGGAATGCCGGGGTCCAGTTAGATTCCCCTGGGCCGGAAAACCCGGCCAGCCGGAAGGGGAAGTGACGTGTTTCCGGAGAGGGCTCTGCACCGCCCATTGCTTTATCACGGCTGCAACTGAGGGAGCAACCTGTCAGCGGGGAAGAGTTGACGCCACGTAATCTCAGGCCCTTGGAGCCTGGGGTCCCTGCATGGGCGCCGCCCTCTCGCGGCCATTTCTTCCTCCATCGCTGCGGGTGGCGGGCGGTAACCCATCGTCCCGCCGGGTGCGGCCACCATTCCTGCCGGTGCCCGAGCTGGGCTCCCGCCGCTTCTCACAGCCTCCTCCAGTACCTGGTGTTTACCTAAAACAATAAAATAGCCTGTTATTTTTGTCAGAAAAATTAATTTGGGGACAATTTAGGGTTGGAATATGTAAACTCGCAACCGTTAGCAAGTCTGGCGAACGTGACTCAAGAATCAGAGGAGGAAAATGGGAGTTAGGAGTGTAGTGGGTTTTCATTGGCTGAATTTTGACAATCTCCCATTGGCAGGTCTTTTGCTGGGCCAGGAGAAATTCTTCTGGTGGGTAGAAAAGTAAATCTTCCTGTTGCTGATGCAATTGATGTCTAGAGGTGGGGCATGATATCTGCTCCTTTGAGCTCTAATTCCATTTAAAATAAGATAGTAATTTTCACAAAGGCAGTTTTGTCTTATTAATCTGCTTTGTGAGAGGTGCAAGCTAGCCACTGAGATGCAATCAAAGTTCCCACAGCTGACTGAGCACTGCAATCCCTCTGTCTTATAAGACACGTCAAGAACCAGAAGATTCACACTTACAGAGATGACTTGGATCATTATAATGTGTGGGGAGAAAGCTTGAGTTCTACAGGGACAGATACCTCCCTTCCTTTGTTCTCTGCAACCAAGATCTATTAAGAACTCTCCCTCCTTCCTTCAAAGGGGAAAAGGAAATCTGTTCTCCTAAAATCGGGAATGAAAATTTCCCTGGCAATCCAGTGGTTAGGACTCTGCGCTTCCACTGCAGGGGGCACAAGTTTGCTCCCTGGTTGGGGAACCAAGATCCCACATACTGCACAGCGTGGAGAAACAAAAATAAAAAACTGGCATGGACACCGATGAGGAAAACAAGTGCTTAAGCAGAAGCTAAATTAAGCTTCTCCACCTTTTTTCAACTGCCTGTCCCCTCACTGAGGCCATCTCCAATCTGATTTCCATTCTCTTCCCATGCTCCCTTTCTCACCATGCCTTCCTCTGCTGAGTTCTCACTCCAGATGCTGCACCCAGCTCACTGCCTTCTCAGTGCTTCACTTCTCATCCAGGTTTGGATCTCCCTGTGCAGAACCATCATGAATTACTTTCAGCTCCAGGATCCTATACCTGAATGCAGCTTGGGGTCCAACCATCATGACCAAGGTTCCCAGAGCTGGCTGAAAGCTTGTGAGGCCCAGTAGTTGCTGATAACGGGAGAGCCTGAAAGAGCTGGTGGGAGCTCTCCAAGTTGCCAAATTCAATCCCCACAACGTGGGTATAATCAGGCTGACAGATGAGTTACCTAATGGAAATCAAACAGGCCTTGACCATCAACTACAGTTTCCAGTCCCAGCTCAACCCATACTAATGATGTTGGGGAAAATACTGAAATTCTCTATGCCTCTATTTCTCATCTGAGCATAACAATACCATGCAGCACAGAGAAAAAGATTAGAAATGCTATTTGTATAGCATCTGGCCCAGTGCTTGGCACTTAGAAGGTGCAGAGTAAATGGTCTGGGTTGGTGTGAGAGAAGTACCACCTTATAGGAATTTTAAGCATATCTCACTATTTGACCTTTATTAATAGGTTTAACGTCTGTCATCCCCACAGAATGTAAGGTTCTTGAAGAGTGGGTAATTTGTTTCATTGGTGAATCGCAGCACCTCAAGAAGTGTCTAGTCCTAAAATAAACATTTGGCAAATGAATAAATGGGTGAAAAAAGACAAAGACGACTAGGGTCTTCACACCTGGTTTACTGACTGGGTGTCCAATACTTAAGCATTATTAAGAGTACAAACGAAGATAAAAATTGGTTTTGGCTGAGATGTCCCTGAGATCCGTCTCCCTTTCGTTTTCACTCCTATGGCTCTAAGGTGGGATTTCTGAACTTCAGCATTATTAATATTGGGGGCTGGACAGGTGTTTGTTGTCTTGCATGCCCCGCCTCTATTATGCAACACCTGCGGTCAGTTTGGCTTTCTGCGCCACAGGTACACAGCCCTTGCTCAGCTACATTACCCACCTAAACACCAGAATTTGTTTCTGCGGGGTAATCTACTCCATAGTCTGGGCGCTCTCTGAAGACAAGGAGTTTTGAGCTGTCTTTATGTACCCCCTGCCCAGCACATGAGTGCCATAAGGCCTTGGTGAACCAGTGCTTTATTCGCGTAAATCACAAGAACAAGAGGCTCAGGGCCTTTCAAAGGCGACTTCACGGGGAAAGTGAGGGACAGGGCGAAGGGCGAAAGGCTTCCGCGTTCCCAGGCCTCTCCAAACAGAGGAAGTTGTAGCTTATGGCCACTGAGTGTCTTTCCGTTCAAGGATCCGAGACACGACTACAGCCTCAGAGAGGACGGAGCCGCAGAGTCTCCCCACCGGGAAAACTGCCCTCAACCCAGTCAGTCAAGCACCAGGCTGTTTTTCCCAGAGCGCAGCCGGAAGCTGCCACCGTGCAAGCCGTGACTTTTTACAGAAGGTCTGCCGCATGCGCAAAGGCTAAGCCGGAAAACAGCGCCATGGAACACGCAGCGCCCTCCCCGTCTGGTTCCGCCCCTTCGCTAATCGACAGCAGCTTTACCCAATGAGAAGACGGGATCCTCGTTGCGTCATAACCTATTTAAACCGCTTATTTGTTACTCCCTCCTATTGGTTACTACCTTTCAGTTTGACTGGGCGCTTCCCCTTCTCTTATTTTGAAGGGTCCTTGTAGCACTTGTTCTCCCTCCGTTTACAGACGACAGTCACAGTAGTACTACTACTACCGAGAATCACTGCTCTTCCTTCACTTCTTCCCATAATCAAACACAATTCTGTCCCTTTCTCCCCCACCCACCTCTTTCCTGTCAATATAGCCATCCAGTTACCCTGCTGTCTAAATAGGGAGGCAGGGAATTCCCTGCTGGTCCAGTGGCTAAAGACTCTGCGCTCCCAATGCAGGGAGTGTGGGGTTCGACCCTTGGCAGGAGAGCTAGATCCCACACGCCGCAACTAAAAGATCCCACGTGCTGAAACTTAGAGTTCACGTGCAGCAACTAAGACCCTGCTCAGCTAGTTAAATAAATAAATGCAGGAAGATAACCTAGAACGTCAGAAACCTAGAGACTTGGGAACCTTGTTGTTGTCTGCAAATAATTAGCTGCGGTAGCCAGTGGATCTCTCTCGTGCTTTGTTTCATTATCTATAAAATAAATACAGTAAACAGGAACACTGTAAAGATCAAAACAGATGAACATGGTTAATTCCTCCCATTTATTTAGGACTTGTTTGACTTCATGTTTCACTAGGTTTATAACTATTTAATTTTTTGAAGCTATTGTAAACTGTATTAATTCCAGTGTATAGAAAGAGAATTTGTTGACTTTGCATCATGTGATCTTATGAAATGTACTTACTCCAGAAACTCTGGTAGGGTCTTAGGATTTTCTACATTGACAATCATGTCACCTGTGAATAAGAGTGTTTTGTTTTTCCTTTCCAATCTGGCTGTTTTATATTTCCTTTTCTTTCTTGATTGGACTGGCCAAGCCTTCCAGTATAATGCTAAACAGGAGTGACAGGAGTGGGTATTCTTGTTTTGTTCCTTATCTCAGAGGGAAAGCATTGTCTCTGACAATTAAGTGTGATATGTACAATAGGTTTTGTTTGTTTGTTTTAGGCAGCAATCAGGCTGAATTTAATGACGGGGAGCTGGGCCAGACCATACACAGACCTCTGCCCATCCCCTTGGCTCATGGCCCCCAGAAGCCAGAAGCAGCCTGGAGGGAACTGTAGTTCCTCCCCAGGCAGGTAGCCATGGTCCCGTGGACTTTGTGCAAAATTTGGCACTGAGGGCCGGCTCTAGGTGATCCTTTGTGTAGCCAGCCCTAGGATGGGGGAGAGGGGGAAAAAGAGGTGGGCCGAGAAGAGAAAAGGGGACAAGACAAAGGAAAATGCTCCCTGTTTGGGAGGCAGGGTAGGATACAGGCACAGGGCTAGTTTCTGAACATTCCCCCAGGGCAAAGGGCAGACATCCGAGCGCTGGAGATCACAGGTACTCGTCTCCAATGCCCTTGAATGCGAAACTGCCGTGGACAGCACTGGCACTGGCATCTGTACCGGGAGTACCAATCACCTGCAGGCTCACAGCACTCAGCTTGTTTGAGAGTTTGACCATGGACTCCCGGGTGGCATCTGGTGACTCAAGCAGTGGTGGTGACTTCACGGCTTGCTGGCTGGCTGAGCATCTCAGGGTGCCCCCTACCAGCCGGTGCAGCATCTTCCTGATACTGTTGCCAGATTGCTTCACCATCAGTTCATCTACCATGGACTGCAAGCAGATACTCATCATGATAGCCTGGGGGCTGGTGATGGTGACCCACTGTAGCTGGTCGTTGCTCATGAGGTATTCAAAAGCCAATTCCAGGCGCACCTCACCCTGGCCGAGGCTGCTTGTGCCTCGGCTGGGCAGTGGCACAGAGGAGGTGACCCACCAGCATCGCATGCGGGTGACCGGGAAGGAGACTTCATGGAGTTGCTGGCCAGGCAGGTGGAGCCTCACTGTTGCCTGCGCTCACCACCACCAGACGGACAGTCCTTCTCTGGTAAGTCAGCCATACAGGCATTGAAGCGCAAGTAGCCATAGTGCCGCAGTGTCTGGGCCAGCAGCAGGAACTCCTTCTTGGAGACCTCCTGCAGTGATTTGAGCTACTACTGTTCCTTGGCGACCAGGATCCACACACGCTTAATGTCTGCTACCATCTGAGCATAAAGCAGGTTCAGGCTGTAAGAAACGCCGCGGGAAGAAGGAACCACCCCTATGGACCGTTGAACAGGGCCTTTTATTGGGCGGTCGCTCTCGGGCAGAACTCCCGGGGGCGGGTAAGCAGGGGAGCAAGGGGGGTCTGCGAAGCAAAGGGAGTCTGCGAGGTGTGAGGGGTGGGGAAGGGGTTTTATAGCCCGGGCCGGGGCTCCCATATAAGGAAGAAAACGTGGGCTCAGCGGTGATTGGTGTTCAAGGGCTCCGTGTCGGTTCCTGATTGGACGGCGAGGGCCTCGTGTCGGCTCCTGATTGGTCGGCTTGGTTGCCGGCCCGTCTCTGGGGTGTGTCTGCAGCCCCTCTGCTGGGGCATGTCCCGACATGCCCGGGCATGCCCAGGCATGCCTGACCTCGCCCTGACCTTTCACAGGCCAGCCCGGTTCTCCATGACATTGTCATCATAGGTAGAGTCCAAATAACTCTTCCTTAGCACAGTCTTATACTCTTGACTCTGAAGACTGGTAACAGACACACAAGGCAACTCAAACTCTTGCAACTTCCGTACAAACAAAACAGTCTCCATCCTATTTTTCTCGAACTAGAAAAAGACTGAAGTAGCCGATCAAGTCATCTGGAATATCCAGCTTTGCAGCCACACCCTCCAGGACATATTCAGTCTGATCTGAAGTTAGCATGTTGACCAGAACTTTCTGCCCGTTGCCGAGCAGCATTTCCAAAGAGATCTCTTCTGTGAGGACGTGTTGTATCTCCTGCTGTGCCTGACGCAGGAAACTACTGAAGGTCTCACTGCTCCCAAGCAATGGGTCTTCCCGAACAGCTTGCATATACTTCTCTAACTGCTCTCTCCTGTTTCACCTCAGCCGGTGTCAAAGCCAAAAGCTTCTTTGGGGAAAATGCAGGAAGCACACTGGCCCCATATTCCTTCCGAAGCTGCTCGAGCAGCCCCAGGAGCTGGGTGTTGCGCACCCAACAGTGCAGGACTCCATTCACGTGAATGTTATAAACCACGTTGGCTGAGCCGCCCCTCTCCCCGCTGCGTGACTCGGTTTCAGGAATGGAAAAGTACATATTCCCTGCAGCAGGGCCTGGCCAGGCTCCGGACTATGAGGGGCGAAGCAGCTTTGCACGCTCACCTCCACTCCTCAGCGCATCTCCGCAGTCTCAGCGTACAGGGGCGGGGTGCTTACAATGGGTTTTTAAAAAGTAGATGCTCTTTAGGAGTTCCCTGGTGACCTAGTGATTAGGATTTGGTGCTTTCAGTGCCATGGGTCTAATCCATGACCAGGAAACTGGGATCCCACAAGCTGTGGGAAAATTAATTATAAAAATAGATGCTCTTTTATAGGTTGAATAAGTTCCATTCTTTTCCTAGTTCCCTGAGTTTGTCATAAATAAATGTATTTTTGTCTCCATGGTACTAGTGTTAATTTCCAGGTTGCTAGTTGTGCTAATCTGAGGTAAAGGAATATCAGAGAACATAAATTGTAAATTCACTATCAGTTCTGTGATGCTTTGAATTCTACTGTTGTTCTCCAATTCACCTGCGATTAATAAAGTTCTCAAATAGCTGCTCCATGCAGTTTACCCAGATTTTAGGGTTGTTGTCTATGTGAGAAAAAAGGTGAAGCATGCTTATTTCAACTTACCCAGAGCTGGAACCCTAATACTATTAGTTTTTCTAGTGCTTTTCCAATCTTTATACAATATTCTTTCTTTCCTATATTACTGGTTCTCCACTCTGACACCTAACCCCTGCCTCTGCAAATCTTCATAAATTAGTTTACTTCTTTCCAAAGCCTATATTTTATTTTCCTTTTTTTGTTGTCCACAATCTTCTTCCCTGTCCCACCTGCTAGTATTAATACTGGAAGTATACCTGTCATTAAGGAAATGCAGATCAAAACAGCATTATGATACATACTTACATCCCTTGTCACTTTTTAAATTGTGATATGATACATAATAAAATTCACAATTTGAAGTATTTAATTCATCAGTTTATTAGTATATTTACATTTCATCATCACTAATTTCAGAACATTTTCATCATCCCCTGAAAAAGCCCCGTATCTTTAGCAAACTCGACCCCCTGCAGCTTCCAGTTCCTGGAAAATACTAATTCACTTTTGCTCTCTAAAGATTTGTCTATTCTTGATATGTAATACATGTGAACTTTTATGTCTAACTACTTTCACTTAGCATGTTTTCAACATTCATCCGTGTTATAGCATGTATCATATTTCCATTATTTTTATATTGCTAATAATATCCCATTGTACAACTATAACATTTTTTATCCATTTATCAGTTGGTAGATTTAGGGGCCCTTTCTACTTCAGGGCCACTGTGAATAATGCTGCTATGTATATTCATATATAAGGTTTTTTGTGGACATAAGATTTCATTTCTCTTGGGTATATACAATGCTTAACAGCTGAATTGCTGGGACAAATGGAAATTCTATGTTTAACTTTTGAAGTTACTGGTCAAATGTTTTCTTCAATGCCTGCACAATTTAAATTTCCACAAGCAGTGTATGAGGGTTCTAATTTCTTCACATCCTTGATAACATGTATTAATCTTGATTATAGCTATATTAGGGGAGGTTAAGTGGTATCTCAATGTTTTTCTGTTTCTTTGGTGAACTGTGAGATTTTATTTTCCCAATTAGGGATCAAACCTGGGCCCTTGGTAGTGACAGCACAGAGCCTTAACCACTGAACTGCCAGGGAACTCACTCAGTGTGATTTTGATTTGAATTTCCCTGAAGGCTAATGATTTTGAATGCCTGTTTATATGCTGACTGGCCAGTTGTATATCTTATTGTGAGAAATGTCTACTCAAATTCTTCAATAATAATCTTTCTACCACTTTAGTTTCTTTAGTGTCAAGTAATGCTTCCTGAGATGATGTTTCTCATCATTTGGGGGTTTGTAGTTATAAAAACTTGACATAAGCTTTAAAAATACTCTTTTGGCAAGTAGGATATAATTGGTGATATACTAAACTGCCCAACTTTTCATAGGAGTTGGCTTTCTGTCTTCATGACTTACTCAGAATGTATCTAGATTTCTTATTTCTGCTCTAATGCTCTAATTATGTCTCTACTTATAATATTTTCTTAAAAATTATTGGAGATGCTCTCCAAATTGTGCAAATTCACTCTCAAAATGTAAAGAGCTTAAATCAACCCAACCACATTAAAAAAACCCAACAAAACATTAAGGTATGTAAGACAGTAGAGTTGTGTTTTTCCTATTCTGTTTTCGGGAAGCTGTGGTTGGTCTTGAAGGTAAGGGAGAGTGGGAAACTGACCATGGAAAGCCAAAATGCCAAACAAATGAATACAACAAATATCATACAAATTGTTTAAACCATGGAGAAGGAGCCTAAAGAATGCCCACTTTATCCCCAATCCAGCATTCTTTAGAAGCAAAAATGCAAAACCAAAAATGTTCATAAACATAAAATCTCAGCACCTAAAACATTGCTCCTGGCACATAAGTGCTCTATATCAATATCTGATGTTGAATGAATAAATGAACATTCACAGTACATATCTCTCCAACAGTTTTAGGGAGCAAACATCCACAGGCAGAGATAAAGACAGAACTAGTTTTTGGCAGCACGGTTAATACATCAATTTGGGAATTAAAGGTGATAAATCCTAGCTTATGGCACCAGGACTGGTTGCAAAAAACACTTTGTTGATTAAGTCAATAGTTATAAAGTAAGGTAAGCTGAACTGGCCATGAAGGCATCTGTCAAAGTAGTTTGCACCACACTTCTTGACTATTAGAACACTGACTGCTGAAGCACAGAATAATAACCTTAGAACAACAGAAAGGGGATCAAGGGAACAAGTGGACACCAACCACAAAAAAAGGAGAGAAACTTCATTAAGAGAATGTATGGTACCAAATAAGGAGGAAACTAGAATAGGAATATTAAATATCCACTTCATTTTTCATCTTAGCAGTTATTGAAATGTTATGGTTAAATGCTAATTGTAAAAAATACAATCAAACAGGAATGCTTAGAAGGAAGTAGATTACAAATTATAGTAAAAAGCATTTTTACTATAGTATTTTTAGCATTCATTTACACATTATTTCAAGAAAAAAAGAAAGAACACCAATGAAAAGTAGGTAAATGAGGGCACTTTTTGAGCTTCAGGGTAAATGTCCCATATGAAAATGTTAAAGAGTAATTACAATTATTTTGTTCTTTGATGGCTTCTAGGAAACCAACAATTAACTATTACTACTGAACTCTTAATGAGCAAATCACACTGGGGCTTGTTAAAAGTTAGCAGTTGATCATGAAGTTTCAATTTTTAATAAGTTGCTCAAGTGATCACTACAGGAATCTAGGATTCCTTGTGGACCACCCTTATAATTATGAGGCATTAGGGCTGCCTGTTGGTTCTCATAAATGAATACCGTGGGGTGTGGAGGAGACCAAGAGGGTCCTCTTACAGAGTCATATTGAGAAGCTGTTGGTCAAGTTCTGGTAGCCCTCTGAGGGAAGAAAAGACAGCTCCCATGTTCTCAGTTAAGCTTGTGCCATGTGGAGACAGCCTCTGTTGACTGGGAATTCTTTCTCATAGACGGATTAGGGCAGAGACTATCTAGGATTCTTTATCTCTAACAAAGAAACTGTTTATGCATGAAATGTCATAATGTCTGAGATTGGCTTCAAATATTCCAAAACAAAATATTCCAAATATTCAAATATTCCAAAACACACCCATCCCAAACAAAATAAAAACAAAACAATGGAGTAGGTAAATGTAAAAACTGGCAAAATTGTTAAAGCCTATATAAGGGTCATATTATTTTCTCTACTTTAGATATTTTGATAAATTTCATAATGAAAGAATTAAATAAGTATATATATATAAGAACACTGTTCCTCTCCTACATATATTATCTTAAATCAGTTATTGCTCTCTATATTAGAGTTACTTCAGTTACAATGAACAGAAATGCCAATCACACTGGCTTAAATAATAAGAAATGTATAGATTTATGTAGCTGAAAAGTCCAGTGCAATTCTAGGTATCAGGTGATGCTTGATCCTACAGCTCAATGGTGTCTCTAAAACCTGAGTATTTATCACCCTGCTCTGTCTGCTGTGGTGTTGGCTTCATTCTAAGGCTCACATTTCTCCTGTTTCAAGAAGACTGTCAAACCTACTGGGTTACATGTGCCATCCAGCAAGTGCTGGATCTGTTCTAATGTTTCCAACAAGACAGGCCAGGTTATGCTGCAGAAGCACACAGCACCAACATCCCAGTGTTTTAACACAACAAAAGTTTATTAATCCTTTCTACAAAGTCCATTACAGGTCTAGGGAACTCTCCAGAACAGGTACTGCTCCCCAATGTTGGGTGCTCGGCATTCCAGACTGTTCTGAATTTTGTCTCCTCTCTCTATAAGCTTACATGGCTGAGGCAGGAAAAGACAGCATTAGGGTCCTGCACCACCAAATAAATGTTTCAGCCAAGAAGTGAGACATCTGCACACAACCCACTGCTCAAAACTCTCTGGACCCTAACTGCAAGAAACAAAAACAGCTAACCATTCCCTTCTTTTTGTTCACTAGGATACAAGGTCCATGAGGATATGCATTTTGTATCCTTGTCCACTACTGTATCCTTACTTTAGAAGAGTACCTGGGCGCATAACAGGATTTCATTAACTTGAATGAATGAATGTAGCACCAGCAAGAAATCCAAACCTGTATATACTGGGAGAAGAGACAAGAGTCCCAGGGGTTTAAGACCAAGGATGTTCAGTAAGATCCATACAGACCAGAGCTGCAAAGCTACCTGCACTTAGGAAATAATACTTGCTAGAGTTCATCTTAGGGAAGATAATGAAATTCTGCTGAGAAAGACACATCAACAGGTCAGGTGGCTTACACCATAAAGCACTGAAGCCAAGGAACAAATCAACTGAGCAAACCACCACCACAAGTGCTCAGCTCCTGGAAGAAGCTGCAACAGCCACAAATGGATCTGCTTCTTCAATGTGGTCAGTCTACCCAACACACCACTGTGGATCAGGGGAAAGAGAAGGATGTGTACAGTGTCTGAGACCCCACTATCAGTCAGATTATCAGGTGCTTTTACTTCATCAATCCCTCTAATCCCCAGAGAACCCTGAGTTAAGCATTATCTCTATTTCACAGAGAAAATGGAGATTTAAGAATGTGTCAGTAACCAATCAAGAAACAGGCATGTTTTACTAGCTAGGAACAATATCATCCAGGCTGGCTGGACCAGAACAACATATAGATCAGTCCTGCTGATCCTGCCTTCAGGCCTGACTGATGCAGCTAAGTGACAGCCCACAGATCCACTAACTATGTGGTTGTAACAACCCTCTGGATCTCTTTAAGCCTAATTTCCTTACTTTATAAAGTCAGAGATTTGGGAGAGATAATTTAACTGCTTCTTGATTATACCTAAATGCTCTACCAGGAACATACTTGCATCACTGAGCAGATAAAAGGGAGAGTTACAAGAAAACTCACAACCTCAGGAGATTTCTAGCAGTCTATCAAATTCCTAACCTAAGGCTGTTACCTGAAAGGATGGAGAAAACAGAAGTAGGATGCCCTTGCCTGCTTAACAGTTACAGTGTAAGTTAACCAATGTAGAGGTGCATTTGCTCATCCTTGCCTGCCACCCAGCATTAGTTCCCCTTTTGGGAACTTGGTCTCCAGCTTACTGGATTCCCAGAATAACATGCCCAGGGAGCCACAAGATCCTGGTGCAGAAAACACTCTAGTTCCCACACAAATGTAATTTTCTCCTTGTTCTTAACAAGAAACAAAAACCAAATTAAAATGCAAACAGATAAAAACCTGAGAAGATGATCCTGAATTCCCATTAATTTCCATTTAGACCTTGAAAAAAAGTGCTCATTTTCATGGCTGTTTTATCCTATTGATATTGTGATATAAAGAGTCTAGTTTCTTTTACTGCAAAAAGTTCTTCTTTACATGGCTAAAGATTACAACCGGTTTCCATTTTATCTCCTTCTTAGAGGTGCTCTCCCTTTTTAAGAGGCATAATAGTGATTAATTCACAGGCAGAGAGGCATAAAATAGTGATCACTTCATCTAGACAGAATCGATATTGCTGAAGAAAATATTTCATCTGAGTAAAAACTGTACTAATAGGATTCAAGAGCTGAATTTGCTAAAAAGTTAAACAAGGTACTCAATGTCCAAATTTGTGAATAATACCCAATGATGGGACAGTTAAGAAAATACAATTTGGTTCTTCAAAAGTTTTACATTAGAATTCATTTCTGCCCAGGAGATTATGGAAACTGGCAAACCTGGAAGACAATGGTATGCAACTTTACATGCATATTATTGCTTTTTGTTTTGGAAGATCATGCTATAATACAAATGTTTCCATCATATTAAGTTTGAGTGCCTTGGAAAATCAATGCAAACCAACAATATTTACCTCTGTGGCCAAAGAAGATTATTTCATAGCTGTATCTGCTATGCAAAGCTGAATTTGCTGTTTTGCTATATACAAGCCCCAAACAGCTTTTTGCTTTACTCAGAATGTTCTTAGAACACCTCTCCTGCTAAGGAATTCCCTGGAAGCTTTTAGTAAAAACAGCAAGTAGTGCAACTACTAACAAATCTTTTGAAGAGTGAACCTTGATTCCTTCTATGAAACATGTTTATATCTCAAAGTTTCCTGATGAAAAATTCTTCATGCTTCATAATTTTGTATTTTTCTTAACTTTAAAGTCAAGCTCCACTTGATAAATTTCTTTAGACTGAGGACACTGAACAAACTTCCCTTTACTGGTGGAGTTTCTGGTGTCTAAGAAGGCTTGAGCGTCTGCTGAAGTTTCTCCTGCATGTGCTACAGGTGTAAGGCTGCTCACCTGTGTGAGTTCTCCGATGTTTAATAAGGTGGCAATTTTGATTGAATTTTTTCCCACATTCATGACAAGTAAAGGGCTTCTCTCCAGTGTGAGTTCTTTGGTGTGTGTGGAGATTTGTCTTTTGACTGAAGCCTTTCCCACACCATGAGCATTTATATGGTTTTATTCCTTGGTGTGTTGTTAAGTGCTTATTAAGATCTGAGCTCCACCTAAACCTCTTATCACATTGTTGACATTTATATGGTTTCTCTTCTGTGTGAACTCTCTGGTGCTTAATGAGGTCAGAGCTAACTCTGAAGCTTTTCCCACATTCCTGGCATTTAAAAGGCCTCTCTGCTGCACGTTCTTTCTTCTGAAGATCCATAAGTTTCAGCAGCTCTTGTTTCCAGGTTGAAAGTTTCTTTTTTTTCTTCACCAGAAAATCTCGGTGCAATTTCCCCACCCTATGCACATCACCATGATTTTCTTTGCCAATTGTTTTCTGGGGAACTTTCAATCTGGCCTTTCTTGATGCTATAGCTACTGGTGCTTGTATTTCTAAGTCAGAAAGACATAGAGACTGAATATTTTCAGTGTCATTTTTAAGCTTCAGCCCTGCTGGAATAAATGTGAGAAACAGCTTACTATATGTCAGAGCAAGTAAGCCACAGTAAATGAAGAGAAAAACTGGACAAACACTAGTTTTTAAAAAAATAGATAAGCAGAACTGTAAAATTTGAAATCCTTACAAAGATTCCTATCATGGCACATTTCCCTTCTTCCCATGGTCTACTTACCTGTAGGCAGCTCTTGAGAACTGTCCTTGAACTCCAGGGGTCTTTGAACCCATGGCTCTTCTCCTTGCTCTAGACAGGAGATGACTTTAGGTTTGGGGAGCACAAATAATGCTGTGAAACAGAAAAACTGAGGTCAAAGACTGGTAACTTAACAACAGTTCACTAATTTCAAACTATTTCAGGAACAGCAAAGGATGCTTGAATAGTTCACAACATCAAATCTCATATCAGGTTTATAACATACTTCATTGGTGGATGGATATGCAAAGCAGAGACTGAGAAATAAACCTGAGCTGGACCAGTGAAAAAGATATAGGGCATGTGAATACAGTGCATGATCCCCATCTTCTGCTACCAAGAATATCCCACATTCTACTAAGGTAGAATCAAACTGCAAAGGCTGCAAGAAATACACACACTAGTCCTATTAACTATTCAGTTCAGTTCAGTTCAGTCACTGTCGTGTCCAACTCTTTGCCACCCCATGAATCGCAGCACGCCAGGCCTCCCTGTCCATCACCAACTCCTGGAGTTCACCCAAACTCATGTCCATCGAGTTGGTGATGCCATCCAGCCATCTCATCCTCTGTTGTCCCCTTCTCCTCCTGCCCCCAATCCCTCCCAGCATCAGAGTCTTTTCCAATGAGTCAACTCTTTGCATGAGGTGGCCAAAGTATTGGAGTTTCAGCCTCAGCATCAGTCCTTCCAATGAATACCCAGGACTGATCTCCTTTAGGATGGACTGGTTGGATCTCCTTGATGTCCAAGGGACTCTCAAGTCTTCTCCAACACCACAGTTCAAAAACAGGAAGACTTAAACTGGATAAGTCCAGGTTCAGGGGAGTCAATGCAAAGGTCCATGGGTGGGCTTATCAGGCATAAATGATACATGTCATCATTACTTTTATTTAGTAAAAGTTAAATAAAATAACTAAATAAAACTAACTTTTTATTTAGTTCTCAAGCACCAAACACTGGACTAGAAAAGATTTCTACCACTCCCATAGCTCACTGGTTCACATCCAGGTGGAGGAAACAGACAAGAATTACTTAGTGGACTTTCTCAAAATCTTACTGCCAAGTATGGAAGGTATTCATCACTCAGTCATCTCATAAATACGTAGTGAGTGGCTATGGTGCACCAGGCACCCTCTATGTGCCAGGGACATAGTGCTAAATAAACCAAGTCCCCTGATCTCATGAAGCTTATATTCTCGTGCAGAGAGAAACAATCTAACATCAACAGACAAGCGAATAAAATGTCAGGAAGTGATACACATTTTGAAGAAAACTAAGAGAGGGTAAGAGAACATTTTAAGATTCTGCTTCTGTGAAGCTACTTGAGATATAAAGTTGTATAAAAAATCTCCTTAAGAAAGTAACATCTGAGCAGAACCCTAAAATGAGGATTTTGTCATGAGGCAGAAAGGTGGGCCAGGCAGAGGGAAGGAGGAAGAAATGAGCACATTAAGTCCATGAAACAAGATGAGTTAATGTGACTAGAGTCCAGAGCAAGGGCACAAGTGGCAGGAGACGACAGCAGATTGATGAGAAAGGGCCAGAACTTGGAGGGTCCTGGGTCTTGGTAAGGAATCTGGATTTACTCTGAACGTTATGAGAAGTTATTGTAAGGTTTGAAGCAGAAAATGTCATGATCTGGGCAGGCTTTTAAAAGACTCTGGCTGCCATGTAGGAAACAGACTGTGAGAGGGCAGGCAGTGGGTGCCAGGAAGAAAGTACTGAGGTGAACCTCGATAGAGATGCTGCTACCAGAGACCAGGCTGCTACGAGCACAAGAAGCTGAGATGTGACACTCAGGCTACATTGTGAGGCAGAAGCAAGAGTGCTAGACTTAGTGGGGCCTTATGGCAAGATCAAGGTAAAGGATGACCGGACATTGCTTGCTCTGAGCAAGTCGATGAATGGGGATGCCTTTTACAGAGATGAGAAAGATGTAAGTTTAGACGGAAAAAGAGATCAAGAATTCCAACAGTATAAGGAATGTGTACTGGGGAAAAGCTCCCTGTTGATCTGGTGATCCCTGCCCACACCATCTTATTGAGAACCAGTCAGCTACTAGACAGTGACTCTCACAAGGGTGCATTCACAGTATGCCAACAACAGGACAGTTTAGTCTACTCCTATGCAAAGTGAAGGGGAGAAACTTTACCTAGAGAGATGACAGTCTCATAGTTTTCTTGCATTACGTCATTGTAGAGGGCCTTCTGAGTGGGATCCAGTAACTCCCATTCTTCCTGGGAAAAATACATGGCCACTTCTTCAAATGTCAACAAGCTCTAAAGAAGAGAACGGGCTTCAGCTCAGTACTTGCCACTACAGAAGCAGCCCAATCTTCTAAGCCATGAACTACAAGGCAAGCCAGTCACTAAAGGAACTAATAGCACATGAATTATTTTAAAGCGAGATGGTAGAGAGTAGGCAAGGGATGAACAAACAGCCCAGGAAATACTCAGTTCCCCAGGGGGAACATCTGGGTTAACACACCTCTGAGCACCTGCTGGGCAGGGCAGGTCATGGGCAGCAGGGAGAGGCAGCCCCAAGAAGCTGGAAAGCACAGCTCACCTGGGACTCAGGCAGAATGAGCTCAGGTGCCACTGTCCACTCACTGGTATCTGTCTGCTCAGGAAAGGCTAGGAGCTGGTGAGCAGGCACAGCTGTGGAAGAACAAGAAAATTTCTCTCCCTCCCATCTTTGAACATCCTAGGCTTAATTCAAAAGTATAGAAGATCCTGATTCTTTCAGTTGAGATAGAACTTTACAAGTGTTACATGGTACTGAGAAATAGCTATCTCATTTTAAACAAGCATCTGCTAGCCCCTAAGACAGGTTTCCCAGTTGACTCTTCAATTTTCACGAGTGAAGTTAAGAAAAGGAAATCTTGTTTTTTTCTTTACATGACATGAATTCTTCAGAGGTGGACAAAAATTAGAGGTGTTGTACAATGCAGTACTGAGTCCAGTGTGCCAGGTACAGAAAATCCAAAGGTCAGAATGAGTTTGGTGAGTTCAAGAAACAGCAAGAAGACCAGTGTGGCTAAAAAGGACTGAGCAGGGCAGGAGTGGAAGATGGGAGGAAAGTGAAGAGGGGCCAGAACTTGGGGGTTCTTGGGTGCCTCTATAAGAAGTTTGGATTTATTTTGAATGTGTGAAAAATCATGGTAAGGCTTTGATGTCGAGCCATGTTCTGATATGAACTGGTTTTTTAAAGGATTCTGGCTGCTGTGTGGAGAACAGACGGCAGGCAGGGAGGAATGCTGGCAGGGGGTGCCAAGTATGGAGGTGGACCTTATTAGAGATTGCCACTGCTTACACCACAATGCTAAAGCACAGGAAGCTGAGACTTGGTTGGACTCAGGCCACATGGTAAAGTGGAGCCAAGAGAACTAGTGATGCATTAGTACTACAAGGGTTAGAATAGATTGGTGCAAAGGATGACAACAAGTTTCTAGCCTAAAATAATGGGTGAAGGAAAGATAACAGAAGAGCGATTTTGAGGGAAAAAGAGAAGGATCAAGATTTAGGATAAGGAATGAGAATGTACACGTGTTAAAAGCTTGCTGGTGATCTGGTGTAACTTTTCCCTGCCCACACCATCTAGTTGAGAACCAGTCAGCTACTAGAGCAGTCTCTCACAAGGGTGCATTCTCAGTACCCCCAAAACAGGACAGATTAGTCCACTGCTGTGCAAAGGGAAGGGGAAAAAGAAACTTTACCTAGAGAGATGACAGTCTCATAGTTTTCTTGCATTACGTCATTGTAGAGGGCCTTCTGAGTGGGATCCAGTAACTCCCATTCTTCCTGGGAAAAATACATGGCCACTTCTTCAAATGTCAACAAGCTCTAAAGAAGAGAATGGACTTTAGCCAGGTACTCGCCACTTCAAAAGCGGCCCAACCTTCTGAGCCATGAACTGCATGGTAAGCCAGTCACTAAAGGAACTAACAGCACATGAATTCATTTCAAGTGAGATGGTAGAAAGGAAGCAGGCAAGGAATCAGCAAACAGGTGCCCAAAGTCCTGAGAAAATCTGGGTTAAGTCCTCTGAGCATCTGCTGGGCAGGGTGGGTCATGGGCAGCAGGGAGAGGTAGCCCAAGAATCTGGAAAGCACAGCTCACCTGGGACTCAGGCAAGACAAGCTCAGGTGCCACTGTCCAGTCTTTGGTGTCTGTCTGCTCAGGAAAGGCTAGGATCCGGTGAGCAGGCACCACTGTGGGTGAAATGGAGCCATAGTAAATATTTCTTGCTTATGTTTCTAATACACTACATTCAGTTCTAAAAGACAGAAGACCCCGATTTTTTTCAGGACTGATGAGATGCCTTATAAGCATGTGGTGCCCAGAAATGGCTTTCTCCTTGTTAATGAGAACCAAGTATCTACCAGCCTCTACAAGGCTGTGCCGCAGTTTCCACAAGAAAAATTAACAAAAGAAAACTCTTTTTATTATTTTCCTCTGATGACATAAATTGCTCACCTTGGGAAAGTTTAAACATATTTGCAAATGAAGTATTCAAGGACTCCAGTGTACAGTAGAAGATCGTTTTTAAATCATTTATTACTTTTTCCTTGGTACACAGTAGTATACACATTCTGTTATTAACATTCTGTCACTAACCACCCATTCTGATTCAGATTTCTTCTGTATTTTCAGGATGAGGTGAGCCAGACCATCTTTACTTTTCTAAAAACAATTGCTGGTGTTACTACCAGGGTTCTGCAGTTGGGAGATTTCTGTATCTTAGGCCAACCTCCACCATCAACCCCACCTGACCTATTCTCCCGCCACCTGGGGGCATCCTAATTGCTAATGTAGCTGCATTAGTAGATCCACAGGGCTGGGTAACCAGAAAGTACTCACACATTCTGGCTTAAATTATACCTCACCTCCCAGGAGAAAAGTAACATGAAGATCCTTACCCCTCTCACATACGGGCTCAGGTTCTTTGTGGGTATTCCCGCTCAGTGGCTCTTGTAGACCCTGCTGTATATTCCAAACTTCTTCCTCCAGGGACATGCCCACTGGCTGGGACTCTGCTGGCTTCAGCTGGAAGCCTGGGGCCTCTGCTGCTTCTCCCAAGAGCGCTGCCTCCTTTCCCAGCTCCTGGACTGCAACCTAGAAATAACCCCCATTCTTGTTACCACAGAACTGACTTTTGGTTTGGGCTTGATGGGAGAGGGAAGAAAAAGCAGAGTGCAGACTGCGGGGAAAGAGGGAGACGCTGAAGGAAATGACACAAAGACCTAGAGATACCAGCCACCAATTTTCTACAAGAACGATCCATAAAACATGAGAAAATGGGGAGAAACCAGTAAAGGGTGTGGTTACTGCCAGCTCTCCAAGACAGCAGTCCCGCCCTCTGAACTCAGCCCAGTTCGGCCCACTAACAGGGTTGCACAGGCCTCCTGTTCTCGTGCTGCCTTGACAGGCTTTCTCTCCCAACTTAGATCCTTGCCTTAGTGGTCTCCTGTCTTCTAATTCTCTCAAAAGATTAAGGAATTGAATTTAAAAGTTGTCCTGTCAACCAGATTTTCCACATAGTCTGGGAAGATTCTCACAGACAATGGGGATGAAATGGAGAAAAAAGCGGGTAAGAGTAATGGCTCTGTCCTATCCCCAAATGATTTTGATAAAAAACATGTGCCCTCCCAGTATTCACAGCGGGCCTGAGGCCAGCTGGTGAGCTGTCACCTGCCCAAGGGCATGTCCTGGATCCCCACTCAGAGCAGAGCCAGGAGCAGCCACTGAGAGAGGGCAGTGGAGGCTCTCACCTATGGTACAGAGGACACTATCCCTCAGAGTCTTTCTTCTCTCAGCTACTCTGCTGGGATTTCAAATCTTTCTTTCCCTATGCTCTTTCTACTTTTTTCCCTTCCTGGGCAGTCGTCCCCTAGTTGTGATTTTTTTCCTTCTCTGTCATATCTTTGCTCTCTTTTGGTCTCTCAGAGTCCTTTCTTTTCTGATCTGCCCTGAACTCTCCAGCTCCTTAGTGCTTTTTGTACGTTTCTAAGAATGTGAGGTCCATCTCCTTGGCAAAGCCAGACGAGGCTCATTACCCTCAACACACCCTGGCTCCAAAAAGAGCAAAACTCAACTCTGTCCCTAAGGCCAGGGAAGTCTCTGCCAGGATCTCTGAATCCTATGGGCTGACTAAGGCTGCGGGTCTGTGCTTTCAGGTCCTGCTTCACAAGTGCTAAAGGAGCACTACAATAGTGACCTAATCCATTTTTTCTCCCAATTAACTGCCCCAATATATCCACCTTCACTCTATCTCACTGCACATCAAGAATCTTTCTCCTCACCCCATTCCTTGTTTGGCCAGTTTCCCTTTGCAAGTGTTCTACTAGGACCACAGCCTCCTCGATGCTCTGTGGATGGTGCTTCTTTATGAGAGTCTGGGTGTCCCCAGGCAGAATGGTCAGGAACTGCTCTAGCACCACAAGTTCCAAGATCTGCTCTTTTGAATGAATATCTGGCCTCAGCCACCGACGACATAATTCTTGAAGCTGGTCAACTACCTCCCGGGGTCCAGCTGCTTCATGATAGAGGAAGTTCCGGAAGTGCTGGTGAGACCTCTCAGGTCTGAGACTGTCCGTCTGTGGGGCATGTTTCTTATGCTGACTGGTGTTCTCTGCCACAGGTCCCTTGGTCTCCCAAAGAGCTCTGATCTGAGGGTTCAAGAAGTCAGCCACCTTCAGATCTACTGTCATCATTCTTCTCCAGGAACAATTCTGCTCCTGTATTAGACACCCCACCAGTGGCTACCTCTGACAACTGAGGCCCGATCTGGTTTTGAATAAAATCAATAAAAGGATCTTCTTCCTAAGGCACTGAGAGCAGAAACAAGCTCATGTCAGTAAGGTATTGTCACATGAACTTTATTACTTGCTACTTATTATAAGAAAAGTGAACTTTAAAAATCAACTGCCAGGACTGTGTTTTGCTCCTTGTCTATTAACCAACTGAACACAGCTTATTAAAGACAGATTCCAATAAGTCACCTCTCTTTCTCCAAAAAAAAAAAAAGAAATCAGGAAAGGTTAGCAGGTGAAAAACCTAGTACCCACTGGCTCCCACGAGTTTTGGGATTATCCAAATATTTAACTCATGCACTTCTTATGCCATCCTCTCCATGTCAAGGAAAGATTAGGAGAATATTCTTGAGTTTCTCTTAAAATGTCAACATATCATCCTAGTCTTCTGTCTTTGGTAAGTGAGTACACTTGTATTACCCTTCATCCTTTTGAGATGGAAACCTTCACTTCCTGGACCATTTGAGGTGCTACTTTCCATTGTGATTACTGCCAGGAGAGCTGAAACTATGAGACCAGAGTAAAAGGAAAGTAATTAGGAAAATTGGAGCCTTATTTTCTTGAAAAAAGCATCTCCCAAGGGAGTCTCCTGCGGGTCCAGTGATTAAGAAACCGCACTTCGAGTGCAGGGGGCAAGGGTTTGATCCCTGTTCAGAGAATTCAGATCTCATATTCCCCAAAGTAAAGCAAAAAAAAAAAAAAAAAAAGGCTCCCCACAAGTAATCAACTAACTGAAAACATTCATCTCGGCATTTCTTTCCAAGATGTGTAAAGAAAACTATACTGAAGATTTATACGTGTATTTTGATCTAGGAAAAATTAGAGGTGACCCTTGTTCACAAAATGTTTATCCAAATGTCAAGCAGATAAAAAAAGGAGAGCATGTGAGTTGGTGATGATAACTTTCAGCTTTTCCAAGGGTCATTTAGATCTCTGAGCGAGGCCTCGTGAATCTCAATTTCCCTGAGGTGACCCAGCAGAAATGGTACAGAAATTCTGCCCAGGAAGCCGGAAGCCTACAAAAGGCCGGCTCTCTATGCCCACTCGGCTCAGGGGGCACGGGGGACACTTAACGAACTTTTGCATCACAGAGGCTGATCTCTGAGGCGAGGACTCTAGTTTCTCCCGCGGTCACATCAGCCAGTAAAAGAAACGCCGGCGGAGGCGGGAAAGTGGACACGACTCGGGGCGCGTCCGCGAGCACTGGGCCTGCAGGCAGTGTCCGAGCGGGTTTCAGCCGCGCGGGCCCGGGCGCCGCCCGAGGAAAGGGTGCAGAGCGGCCTCAGGAGCCTGACGTCGGGCCTCGCCCGGGGTGGTCTGGCCGACCGGCTCCGAAACGGCCCCAGCTGCCTTGCAGCGGCCGCGAGCAGTGACAGGTGTCTCTCGGCGGCTCCGGAGCCGGCGCCGAAGGGGAAGTCGCTTCCAGGTTACCTCAGACAGCTTGGCTTCGTGGAAGCCGTTCCCTCTTCCCGGGGTGCAACCGCAAGCCGCCAAGCCTCTAACCGCCGCTCTGTGAAGCACAACCCCCGGCTCCACGCCACTCAGAGGCGGGTCCTGGGGCGCAGGCCTGGAACCACTTAGGCCCACCCAGCAACTCTACCTCTTCTGCTGTTCGCCTGGCGCCAAGATCAGCACTCCAACCGGAAGTAGAAGTGACGCCCTTCCGGGGAGGGGCCCTCGTAGCCCCGCTTGGGGCGCTAGCGCTGCGGTTCCAGGCGCTGCTGGGCTACCTCCTTCGGCTCAGACTTCAGCCTTGGCAGCAAGAAAGGGTTACTGACCGCCGAGTCTCCAAGTCCGTCCAGCCTAGAAGGCCCAGCGCGCGACTTGACGCTCGGGTGTCGCTGTCTCTCGTCCCAGCTTTGTGAGGCCCGTGCGTCCAGGTCGTCCCTGTGTCGCGTTCGGGCTGCCGGCGGAGCCTAGTGACCCGGATCCGTCTTTGAGGGTCCCCTTCCGCGCATGGGGCCCGCGACCTTCCCGCGGCTTAGCGGGCCGTGTCGGAGCCGCGGTCCCGGGGCTCGTGGCGTCTCCGCCTGTACAAGCCCGTTTTGTCCCGGTCAGGATCAACGGCCCCTGGGGGATGTGTACCCGTTTCAGGGCGTGCGTGCTCACACAATTCTGTTTTTTCTTGTGAGGTAGGTTTATCCTTGTGCATTAGTGTTCCTTTCGTAGAGCTCCTTGACAGAGAATTGAGAGCTAAAGAGTGACTTGTTCAAGGTCAGGTAATTCACCAATGGGGGTGTTCCAATGGAATTTAGGGTCCTTTTTCCTGTCTTATGTTTTTTTCCACCACAGCGCACTCCCCGGAGGATGGGAACCTTCTTTAGTTATGTCTTATAGAGTTTCCTGGGTAATGTAGGCATTCCATAAATATTTACTGTCATATTTATAGGAATCTGAGTATCTCAGGTTGTCCGCTTTCAATTGTCAGTGTTTTCATAGTATCAGCCTAGTCTAGTCAAGTTTACCACGTGTAGCCAGTGTTACAGAGTCGGTAGGACGGTGCCTTTGATTCAAGAAATCTGGGAAAAGGACTGAGGCAATTTCACAAATATCGGTAACACAGGTTGGAAAGAGTAACACATAAGCTGAACACTGTGGGAGTTCCAAGGAAGTGAAAGTTGATTTGGGGGTAGGGAAAAGTTACAGAAGTCCTTGAGGGATTTGCCCTGCAGCGGAGAGTGGGGCCATATTCCAGGCAGGGGGAAAGGTAAGAGCGGTCTTGAAAGCTTCAGAGATGAGCATGTGAGAAAATCTTTAGTTGTTTCTTTTCTTTTTTTTACTCAGTGTAATTGGGGTATATTTAGAGTAAAAGCCTGGAATAGAAGTGAAGAGATTGCATTTAATAAAATAAAGTAATAAAGAGTATCATTTGAGGGTTTTTGAGGGAGGTCCTTTCCAGGGCAAGCTCATCTGGAGCTAAGTTTAAGGTGGGAACAAAAATAAGAGACCATTACCAGGTCATTATGCTACTTTTGCTTTTAGGTAGACTGGTGTTACACTCCAAGGCAAAGATCTTGATTCTTTTTGAGTGAGAGAAAAGGATTAAACAGAGGTGATAATAGTATCTGCTGGGAATTTCCTGGTGGTCCAGTGGTTAGGGCTCCTTGTGTCCACTGTTGAGGGCACGGGTTCAGTCCCTGGTTGGGGAACTAAGATCCCACAAACTATGCAACATGGCCAAAAAAAAAAAAAGTATCTGTCTAAGTCACTTGAATATGTTTCAAAGCTGGTTCATTTCCTTAGAACTTCAAGTTGTGACTTAGTCTCTTCAAAGTAGTTGCTGTTTCCAGTTTCTCAGAACCACTGGGCAATAAGTCTGCCACATATAACTCAGAGCATTGAGATCCTCATCATCTGGACCAAGCAGAACATAAAATTGGAATTTGTTAAACTGAATAAATGGAATTCTGCCAGCTGTGCCCCTGAGTGTCACTGGCAGGCCTGTCATAACATGGGTAGGGAGCTGGTTACTGAATACAGGGAGAAGAAAGTGGAAAAAGAGACCCTCTGAAAAGAAGAGGAAAGAAAGCACAAAATGCTGAATTGTGAATGAGGGCCCCTGATGACTGTTGTTTGAATGTTAAGGATAAGGGCCACAGTTCCTTATTCTTGCTGAGGAACCTACTAAAGTCCCCTGAAAATCTTTCCTTTTGATTTCACCTTTCTCTGCCTGGGCACAGTTTGAGAAATGATGAATGTACAGCTGGAAAGCAATGAAAGCATGCAGTTTATTCTGAGACATCATACAACTGCCATAGCAGGCTGAATGTTTTGGCTGGGTTTAAGGGTGCTGTTGTTGGCTAACAAACACTCTTTCCTTTTTTGGTTAATAGTAATCGCCTTAGTTAGAGCTGCCTTTTTTTAGAAGGTTGCTTGAGCTTAGCCTGTCATTGGCTTCACACCCTACTCATTTTTTTATTCTTTCTTGAGCCTCTTAGTACTCTGTAAAGCAGTTGACATTTCTTGCAACAAATGTTAGAGGAAAACTAGTGGTCTGGGTTCTTCTAGGTGAGAGGCTTTTGAGAATCCTGTGTAGTCAAGAAATGAATGAAGGTCAGTCAGGCAAATGAAGGTCAGTTTAGGGCAAACCTAAAAGAGAAGAAAAATAACTGAAATACCAATCATTTTTCTCATTTCTCTGACATACTTTTCTTTCTTCATAGCACCTGGAATGGATAAAAGTGGCAGTTTTGTTACTTCCCATGAGGTTGTGTATCTGGAAGGAGAACCATGAAATTAACCTAGAGTAGGACATTTTTTTTTTCTTAATTTTTAATTTTGCCATACATTGACATGAATCCACCACGGGTGTACATGCGTTCCCAAACATGAACCCCCCTCCCACCTCCCTCCCCATAACATCTCTCTGGGTCATCCCCGTGCACCAGCCCCAAGGATGCTGTATCCTTCGTCGGACATAGACTGGCGATTCGATTCTTACATGTTACAATGCCATTCTCCCAAATCATCCCACCCTCTCCCTCTCCCTCTGAGTCCAAAAGTCCGTTATACACATCTGTGTCATTTTTGCTGTCTTGCATACAGGGTCGTCATTGCTATCTTTCTAAATTCCATATATATGTGTTAGTATACTGTATTGGTGTTTTTCTTTCTGGCTTACTTCACTCTGTATAATCGGCTCCAGTTTCATCCATCTCATCAGAACTGATTCAAATGTATTCTTTTTAACGGCTGAGTAATACTCCATTGTATATACGTACCACAGCTTTCTTATCCATTCATCTGCTGATGGACATCTAGGTTGTTTCCATGTCCTGGCTATTATAAACAGTGCTGCGATGAACATTGGGGTACATGTGTCTCTTTCAATTCTGGTTTCCTCGGTGTGTATGCCCAGCAGTGGGATTGCTGGGTCATAAGGTAGTTCTATTTGCAGTTTTTTAAGGACTCTCCACACTGTTCTCCAAAGTGGCTGTACTAGTTTGCATTCCCACCAACAGTGTAAGAGGGTTTCCTTTTCTCCACACCCTCTCCAGCATTTATTGCTTGCAGATTTTTGGATCGCAGCCATTCTGACTGGTGTGAAGTGGTACCTCATTGTGGTTTTGATTTGCATTTCTCTAATAATGAGTGATGTTGAGCATCTTTTCATGTGTTTGTTAGCCATCCATATGTCTTCTTTGGAGAAATGTCTATTTAGTTCTTTGGCCCATTTTTTGATTGGGTCATTTATCTTTCTGGAATTGAGCTGCATAAGTTGCTTGTATATTTTTGAGATTAGTTGTTTGTCAGTTGCTTCATTTGCTATTATTTTCTCCCATTCAGAAGGCTGTCTTTTCACCTTGCTTATATTTTCCTTTGTTGTGCAGAAGCTTTTAATTTTAATTAGATCCCATTTGTTTATTTTTGCTTTTATTTCCAGAATTCTGGGAGGTGGATCATAGAGGATCCTGCTGTGATTTATGTCGGAGAGTGTTTTGCCTATATTCTCCTCTAGGAGTTTTATAGTTTCTGGTCTTACATTTAGATATTTAATCCATTTTGAGTTTATTTTTGTGTGTGGTGTTAGAAAGTGATCTAGTTTCATTCTTTTACAAGTGGTTGACCAGTTTTCCCAGCACCACTTGTTAAAGAGATTGTCTTTACTCCATTGTATATTCTTGCCTCCTTTGTCAAAGATAAGGTGTCCATATGTGTGTGGATTTATCTCTGGTCTTTCTATTTTGTTCCATTGATCTATATGTCTGTCTTTGTGCCAGTACCATACTGTCTTGATGACTGTGGCTTTGTAGTAGAGCCTGAAGTCAGGCAAGTTGATTCCTCCATTTCCATTCTTCTTTCTCAAGATTGCTTTGGCTATTCGAGGTTTTTTGTATTTCCATACAAATCTTGAAATTATTTGTTCTAGTTCTGTGAAAAATATGGCTGGTAGCTTGATAGGGATTGCATTGAGTTTGTAAATTGCTTTGGGTAGTATACTCATTTTCACTATATTGATTCTTCTGATCCATGAACATGGTATATTTCTCCATCTATTAGTGTCCTCTTTGATTTCTTTCATCAGTGTTTTATAGTTTTCTATATATAGGTCTTTAGTTTCTTTAGGTACATATATTCCTAAGTATTTTATTCTTTTCATTGCAATGGTGAATGGAATTGTTTCCTTAATTTCTCTTTCTACTTTCTCATTATTAGTGTATAGGAATGCAAGGGATTTCTGTGTGTTGATTTTATATCCTGCAACTTTACTATATTCATTGATTAGCTCTAGTAATTTTCTGGTAGAGTCTTTAGGGTTTTCTATGTAGAGGATCATGTCATCTGCAAACAGTGAAAGTTTTACTTCTTCTTTTCCAATTTGGATTCCTTTTATTTCTTTTTCTGCTCTGATTGCTGTGGCCAAAACTTCCAGAACTATGTTGAATAGTAGCGGTGAAAGTGGGCACCCTTGTCTTGTTCCTGACTTTAGGGGAAATGCTTTCAGTTTTTCACCATTGAGGATAATGTTTGCTGTGGGTTTGTCATAGATAGCTTTTATTATGTTGAGGTATGTTCCTTCTATTCCTGCTTTCTGGAGAGTTTTTATCATAAATGGATGTTGAATTTTGTCAAAGGCCTTCTCTGCATCTATTGAGATAATCATATGGCTTTTATTTTTCAATTTGTTAATATGGTGAATTACATTGATTGATTTGCGGATATTGAAGAATCCTTGCATCCCTGGGATAAAGCCCACTTGGTCATGGTGTATGATCTTTTTAATGTGTTGTTGGATTCTGATTGCTAGAATTTTGTTGAGGATTTTTGCATCTATGTTCATCAGTGATATTGGCCTGTAGTTTTCTTTTTTTGTAGTATCTTTGTCAGGTTTTGGTATTAGGGTGATGGTGGCCTCATAGAATGAGTTTGGAAGTTTACCTTCCTCTGCAATTTTCTGGAAGAGTTTGAGTAGGATAGGTGTTAGCTCTTCTCTAAATTTTTGGTAGAATTCAGCTGTGAAGCCGTCTGGACCTGGGCTTTTGTTTGCTGGAAGATTTCTGATTACAGTTTCAATTCCCATGCTTGTGATGGGTCTGTTAAGATTTTCTATTTCTTCCTGGTTCAGTTTTGGAAAATTGTACTTTTCTAAGAATTTGTCCATTTCTTCCACGTTGTCCATTTTATTGGCATATAACTGCTGATAGTAGTCTCTTATGATCCTTTGTATTTCTGTGTTGTCTGTTGTGATCTCTCCATTTTCATTTCTAATTTTATTGATTTGATTTTTCTCTCTTTGCTTCTTGATGAGTCTGGCTAATGGTTTGTCAATTTTATTTATCCTTTCAAAGAACCAGCTTTTGGCTTTGTTGATTTTTGCTATGGTCTCTTTTGTTTCTTTTGCATTTATTTCTGCCCTAATTTTTAAGATTTCTTTCCTTCTACTAACTCTGGGGTTCTCCAATTCTTCCTTTTCTAGTTGCTTTAGGTGTAGAGTTAGGTTATTTATTTGACTTTTTTCTTGTTTCTTGAGGTATGCCTTTATTGCTATGAACTTTCCTCTTAGCACTGCTTTTATAGTGTCCCACAGGTTTTGGGTTGTTGTGTTTTCATTTTCATTAGTTTCTATGCATATTTTGATTTCTTTTTTGATTTCTTCTGTGATTTGTTGGTTATTCAGAAGTGTGTTGTTCAACCTCCATATGTTGGAATTTTTAATAGTTTTTCTCCTGTAATTGAGATCTAATCTTAATGCATTATGGTCAGAAAAGATGCTTGGAATGATTTCGATTTTTTTGAATTTATCAAGTTTAGATTTATGGCCCAGGATGTGATCTGTCCTGGAGAATGTCCCATGAGCACTTGAGAAAAAGGTGAAATTCATTGTTTTGGGGTGAAATGTCCTATAGATATCAATTAGGTCTAACTGGTCTAATGTATCATTTAAAGTTTGCGTTTCTTTGTTGATTTTCTGTTTAGTTGATCTGTCCATAGGTGTGAGTGGAGTATAAAAGTCTCCCACTATTATTGTGTTATTGTTGATTTCCCCTTTCATACTTGTTAGCATTTGTCTTACATATTGTGGTGCTGATTTTTCTCATTTCTCTGACATACTTTTCTTTCTTCATAGCACCTGGAATGGATAAAAGTGGCAGTTTTGTTACTTCCCATGAGGTTGTGTATCTGGAAGGAGAACCATGAAATTAACCTAGAGCAGGACATTTCTAAAGACATGGAATGAATGGCTTTGGGCAACACCAGGAGGACCTGAATATTTGAGGGTGCAGAGCTATAGAAGAGTTTGCCAACAGAAAGGATTTATGGGAAACAGAGATACGAATCATCAATAGAGAAACCGTTTAAATTTCTTCAAGCTGTGGAAAAACTGAGTCTTGGGTCAAACTAAAATCTATGCTGAAGAGAAATTAAATAAAATCTCAAATGGAGAAAATTTGTTACTGAACACTCAATGTAAATTTAGGAAAACAATCTCAAGGACAAATCTTTTAAATTTTTTACTATTGTAAAATTTTTATAAAACTTTTGGGCTCATCTCTAAGAACTGCCATGATGCTGAAACTTGACAATATCCCAAATATGGAAGAATTTTAGTTATAAATAACACTTGAAAATACACAAAATGTATACAAGGAAGAATATCTGAGAGTGGAAAAGTGCCAATAACACACATTATTTATAAACTTAACAGATTACTTTGGTAAACATAAGAAAACACTCAAGTTAAAGCTTAGTCTTTGGGAATGCTGTATTGAATGCAGTAAATGTTGGATTTCATTCATATGGACAACTTTCATTGCCTAAAGATTCTATACTACCGTTCCTGAATTCCAACTCTCCAGACATCTAACTGTCAGGGTGGCTTAGTCTTTATCCAGGTGGACGGACTGCTGCCCAGTGAACACTACAGGTAGAGCAATATGACCACTGCTTTCCTTTCTGGCAGTGAGGAAAATCAGCTTGTTTCAGGAGAGGAGAAGCCACACTGCATCTGTTACACAATATTATTCTGTCCTTGCCTTTCAGGCTTTCATACTCCCTTCTGAAGCACTACTTTTTATTGAGATTTATCTTACTTATTTTTAAGTCTGTTCTTGTGAGCACATCTCACCTTTTTTCTTCCTTTTGTGTCTTTTCCTATATTCAGTTAGGAAGAGTGTGCAGGTATTCCTGTTATTCCTGACGGGTGCTACTGTAAGGAGAGAGGAAGAGAAGCAGCAGCATTCAGAAGCAGGGTTCTGAAGATTGATCATCCATGTCTTGCAGTAGCAACAGCTAGACAGGACGTTAGCAGTGATAACTCTGAGTTCAGACCTTTACCTCTAGACCAGCACTACATGAGCCTTTATCCCTTTTAAGGATATGTGTACCCTTCAGTATAAATGCCTGTGCCTTCTGGGAGTTTGTGCTAGTTTTTGGAAGGGATGGGTTTTTTTTTTTTCATTTTTTTTCTAATTAAGTAAGGCTTCTTTCTTTTTACCCCTATTGATTGTTTGAAACCAAATTCAGTATGAATAAGAGAGGGAAATATACAACACTGAATTTGGAGGAGAAAATGAAGGTTCTAAGTAGGATTAAAGCTGGAAGATCTCTTAAAACTGTAATGGATGAATTTGGAATCAGTAAGTCAACATTTTATGACATTAAAAAGAATAAGAAATTGATTTTGGACTTTGTACTGAAGCAGGATGTGCCAGTAGTAGGGGCTGAGAAGAGAAAGAGAACAACTGGAGCCAAATATGGCGACGTGGACAACGCTGTCTACATGTGGTACCAACAGAAATGCTCTGCTGGTGTCCCTGTGAGAGGTGTGGAGTTTCAGGCTGCTGCCGAGAGATTCGCAGTGTTTTGGGCGAACAGACTTCAAAGCTAGCACTGGTTGGCTCTTTAGGTTTCGAAATAGGCATGCAATTGGGAACCGAAAAGTATGTGCAGAACAAGTCCTAAGTTCAGCTTCGGAAAATGTTGAGTCATTTTGACAAAAACTGTCCATGCTTATCAAAGAAGAGAAGTTGTGTCTTGCTCAGCTGTACAGTGGGGATGAGACTGACCTCTTTTGGAAGTCAATGCCAGAAAATACTCAGGCAAGCAGAAAAGATATTTGCCTGCCAGGGAGGAAAATAAACAAAGAACAATTGTCTGCTCTTTTATGTGCAAACGCAGATGGTACTCATAAGTTGAAGTCAATCATTATTGGAAAATCAAAGCTGCCCAAAAGTATAAAAGAGGACACATGTACATTACCTGTGATATACAAACCTAGTAAAGATGTTTGGTTCACCAGAGAATTGTTTTCAGAATGGTTTTTTCAAAACTTTGTTCCTGAGGTCAGGCACTTCCAACTTAATGTTCTAAGATTCCAAGAGGAGGATGTCAGGGCCTTGTTACTTCTGGATAGTTCTCCAGTTCACCCTTCTACTGAATTACTAACCAGTGAGGATGGTCGAATAAAATGCATGTTCTTTCCCCATAACACTTCAACCTTAATTCAACCAATGAATCAAGGCGTGATCTTGAGCTGCAAACGACTTTACAGGTGGAAGCAACTTGAGGAAAGTCTTGTAATTTTTGAAGAAAGTGACGATGAACAAGAAAAAAGAGAAAAAGTAGTTTCCAAGATTAAAGTCTACAGCCTAAAAAGAGCAGTTTTTAACTGGGCAAAGAGTTGGGATGAAGTAAAGCAAATAACAATAGCAAATGCATGGGAAAATCTTCTTTACAAAAAGGAACATGAATATGATCTTCAAGGCTTAGAAGATGGGGATTATAGAGAAATTCTTGAGAAATGTAGGGAGTTGGAAACCAAGCTGGATGACAATAGGGTATAGTTCAATGTGGGTGAAGAAGAAAAGGGTAGCCCCCCAGAAGCAAAAGGTGGAATTACAAAGAAAGTTGTTCAAAAAGGAGCTGAAGAGGAGGCTGATGAATTTAAGTTATCTGCTGTAGGAAAGAGTTTGGACTACCTACTTGACTTTGTCGATGTCACACCTGAGTTTCAAAGGTTCCATTTTACACTGAAAGAGATGCAACAAGAAATAATCAGGAAACAGTTCCAGAATAGAATCCATTCTAGAACTGGTAGCTTTTTGAAACCGAGGCCTCATAATATTAAGTATTCCTTCAGTATTCCTTCAACTTCTGGTTGTAATAATTAGATGTTGTGTTTAAAGATTTCTGCAGTTTTGTGATGATACATGAACTAGACCTGTTGTGGATTGTCATTGTTTTTATCAACTGACCTCACTTTGCATAGCAATGCCCATTTATATTGTTTATAAAATAAACAATTTGAAAGGAATAAATTTGGGGTTTTTTATGTATAAATATGTTATTTAATCCATTTCTACTTAAGGCAAAGGCTTTAATAAGGAATTACTGTCCCAGATTATGGGTGGAATGGATGTGGGGAAAGCATTAAAATCTAAATATATTCATAGCATATAACAAAGCAGCTATATTTATACTGACTAGTTATTTAAGAAGGTAAGGACAGACTCTTCAATTTAATGGTATGACACACTGCTCCTGTAAATGGGTTACCACCTACTTAGTGTTTGTTTTTCTCTTATTGTGGAAATAACATGCCAATTCTAAAAGATAACATAAAAAAGATAAAAGCCCTCAAATATTATTGACTAATGATGGACTCTCAACACTTTGGTATATTACATGTATCTTTAAAATAGGTAAGTTACATTGTAAATAGTTTTATATTTTATTAACATTTTTGTTATTTACAAATTAGCGTTTGTTGAGATATCTTTCAATCCCTAGGGTAGAATGGATGGTGGAAGAAATTGAGGGGGAATGTCAGATGAGCATACTGGATAGCTCTCAAGTTCATTGCATTAACATCCATTTTTACCCCAGTGTTCATAAAGTCTCAGAATATATGACCTGCAGTCATACCCTTTTCAAAAGTATTCATTGAGGGAGTTCCGTGGTTGCCTAGTGGTTAGCATTCCAAACTTTCACTGCTACAACCCAGGTTCAATCCCTGGTCGGCATTTGAGACCCCACAAATCCTGCGAATAGCAACCCCCACTCCCCCCCGCGAAAAAACAATATTCATTGATTGTGCAAATTTCACGTTGTTGTGCTGGGTATTTAGGAATAGGAACAAGCCACAGTTAGTTATGTGAGAGCCAAAATGAATTCACAGAGGGCTTTATGAGTGCTTGGAAAATAGGGAACGGGCAAGTGTGACTTCTGAGCTGGCCTTTAAAGTGTGGGGGAAGCAGGGGGAAAGCCAGTCTAGGCAAACGGGAAGTGAGCACAGGCTCTGTGGTGTCAGAATGTATGTCCCTGGGAAGCATCGAGGTCCCTGGATGGTTGCGGTAGGGGCGACTAGTGGAGACAGGAGCAAAGACAATCCAGGAACAGATTTTAAGTGCCCCTGGAGGTCATCCGAAGAGTTTAAGAGTTCGGCCGGGACCCACGTGAAGTCCTGTAGGCTCTGCATCCTGAAGGTCTGACCTCGTCTCCACTTCTCCCGCCTTACTGCTCCTTTCCTAGTCCAGGTTGCATCACACTCTGCAGCTGTCTTCTTGGTCTCCTCTCCCATCAGTTCCCCATCCTGTGGCCAGAGACAGCGAACTAAAACAAAATTGAAGAGGTGCTCCCAGTGAGCCGTGGGCCCCTAGGCCCACCCTTCCCCGCCCGAGACCGGCCCACCCGTACCAGCTCGCCTCCTGCTGGACCACGAGAGAGGGTCGGACTGCGGATTAGCGCGCGCACTTGCGGACGAGGAAGCTTCGGAGAGTGTAGTCGCGCCGCCAGTAACTGCTCGCGGTGGAAGGAGAGGAAAACTGTGCTGCTCGGCCTTCCCGGCCTTGGGCCAGGAGTCGGAGCCGAAGACTGGGCGAGGTCCGCGGCGGCCGGGACCGGGCCTGCGCGGAGGGCGGGCCTGAGAAGGGGCGCGGCTCAGCAAGGACCTGGCGGGCCCGCGCGCGGAGTGCGGCAGGTGCGGGCTGGCTGCGCAAGGCGGCCCCAGGCCCTCGAGGAGGGGGAAAGGTTTGCTGGGACGCGGCCGTCGAGCACCGCCCCCCCCAACACACACCCCGCTGTCCTTGCTCCTCTGCGGCCGGCTTGGGAGCCATCCTCGAAGGGACCATGCTGGTGAGGCTCAGGTGGTCCTAGGCGCGCTGCGCCCGCTCCCAGATGCCGCCAGAAGCTAAACTGTGGGAACCGCAGCCTCGTTTTTTTGCCTAAACCTGAGAAAGGACTGACGTTTTGGCTTCTAGAAATCTTGAAGACGAGAGGTCCTCAGAGAAACCCAGGCTCCTCGCTCTTGTTCCAGTGGCTGTGGCAGGGTTCCCAGACTTAACCTGGACCCCCTCCCAAGAGACTGGGAAACAGCCTCAAGAGAAGCTTCACCCTCTGATGGGGAACCACACCCAGGATTTAGAACGTTTTCCTGCCTAGAGGGGAAGTTGGGATGGAGAGGCAAAGACAGTTTCCTCTTTAGGTCCTAAACACACCCTGGCTTGCGTGCGTACGGTGTGTGCAGCGTGCACAGTCGCGTCGACTCTGGGAGACTCCATGGATGTAACCCGCCAGGCTCAACACCTTCTATCCCTGGAACTTTCCAGGCATAAATACTGGAGTGGGTTACCATTGCCTACATTTCAGAAACTTAGAATTTTCTCTTCTCATCCTTTCCACCTGGGGAAATCTCACCATCTCCCTGAAGCAGGTTTGGATCCTGGTGAGCCACCAGTTTTGGTTTCTTAACACAGAAGTTTCTGGGATGCTCAAAGTGTTTCAGTGATGAATTAAGGACATTCACTTGTCAGAAATGTTGTGGGGGGGTGGGGGTAGGCCTGAGTCATTTTTCATTAACCATTTTGTCGTTGAATTTCCCTGGACCATTCTGTCTCCTAACTGCACTGAAACGTGTTCTTTCATAAAGTGAAAGTGAAGTAGCTCAGTCGAGTCCGACTCTTTGCGACCCCATGGACTGTGGCCTACCAGGCTCTTCCATCCATGGGATTTTCCAGGCAAGAATACTGGAGTGGGTTGCCATTTACTTCTCCAGATCTTCCTGACCCAGGGATTGAACCCAGATCTCCTGCATTGTAGGCAGACAATTTACCGTCTGAGCCACCAGGGAAGATAGGTTCTTTCATAAATGGGGTAAAAACTCAGTGATTGCTGATGGCTCTTCCTGGAAATAAAAACTAAACAACTTAGTGCTGTTTTATCACTCTGTCCGGTCTCTGGTGTTATAGGGCTTTATCCCCATTGTCACATCTGATGCTTCTAGATGGCCTGTGCCAGGCTTTTTCACATTGCTTATGCATGGTACCAGGAGCCTTTCTGCTGATTTCAGGCACTACTTTTGCTACAAGGGTATGAGACTGTTGCTCAGGGTTAGTCCACATCTCCCAGGCCTCCTTTGTACCCATCTGGACTGCGAGGGCAGGGGTCTTTACTGCCCCCAGTGTTAGTTTCTTTTTGAGAAAAAAGCCAGCTGGGATCTCTTCTGGTTTCTTTCCCAAGAAGACTAGTGGGGTAAAAGTAGGAGTAACGTAAAAGTATATATACTTAACCTTCCCTTGCAATGCCTTCATGGAACCCTACTGTAAGGACCTCTGACCTGCTTTTTCAAATATGACTTCAAGAAAAAACAAAATACGACTACAAAGTCATCAATCCTGCCTGTAACAGTAGACTACCACCTAAATATTCCTGCCAGCGTGGTCTTTTTTTCTCCCAAGCTGCACCCGAGTGGCTTGCAGGATCTTAGTTCCCCAATCAAGGTTTGAACCCGGGCCACTGCAGTGAAAGCACTGAGTCCTAACCACTGGACCGTCAGGGAATTCTCCGACTTGGTCTTACATTGATCTCAGTTCCAGGTACTTAGAAGAAAAGCCATTTCCCAGTTTTATATGTCCACAAGTAGCACAAATAGATGAGTATTTTATACACCAGGCTCTGTGCTAAGTGTCTTACATGCAATACTTTGTGACACCATCTCATGCTCTGCATGCTAAGTTTGTTAGGAGGGGAGCTGGACTGCGGACTCGGTGAAGTCTCCTCTTGGAAAGCCTTCTTGTGCCAGGAGTGAACACATGAGGGGCCTCTTGCTCTGGCTGTAGTACTCCCAAGTAGGAGCAATGCCAGTTAGAGCACATCATGAGATCTGTATGGGTGATATTATGGGGCTTCAGGGGTAAGTGGGGTTTTAAAGGAGTGCTTTCCATTTTTATGAGGTTCACAACCCACATAAGTTACCGTCTTAACCAGAGTGCTTAGTAACATCAACTTTCTACCAGCCACCCATTTCATGGCATTGACAGCCACAGCAGCCTGACCTGCTCCCACCACCTTCCATCCCCTATGAATCTCTTTCAAATCCTCACCTCCCTCCCCCGGCGCCCAAGCCCCACACTACCACTGCTCTCAAGGGGAAAGAAATGAAAGACAGATATAAGAAAGGGTGAGGAGCATGCAGGGGTACCTCCCTCACTTAATAGTGCTATATTTAATAGTCTGTTGCCAATGGAATATTTCATCTTTTCCTCCTGAAGAACAGCTAATTTGGTATCTTCCTCCAGGGTCAAAACCTGCAATGTTTTCCTGGCATCGGCATTTCCCACTCTTAGAATTTTTCTGGTATCCTCTTTTCCACAGAAACACACTCCTGAATTCCTATTCCTGATTCCCCATTGTAAAATGTAATGCTTTTCCCTAATTTTGCCCTCTCCCTCAAGTCTCTCTCCTGCTGCTGCTGCAGCTGCTAAGTCATTTCAGTCGTGTCTGACTCTGTGCAACCCCACAGACGGCAGCCCACCAGGCTCTGCCGTCCCTGGGATTCTTCAGGCAAGAACACTGGAGTGGGTTGCCATTTCCTTCTCCAATGCATGAAAGTGAAAAGTGGAAGTGAAGTTGCTCAGTCGTGTCCAAATCTTAGTGACCACATGGACTGTGCCCATGGGATTTTCCAGGCCAAGAGTACTGGAGTGGGTTGCCATTGCCTTCTCCAAAGTCTGTCTCCACTCATGGGCAATAACTCAGTCATACCGGGACCATTTTTTCCTGGCAACCATTTCCTAGACCAAAATAACTTGTTTTTGAAGAGCTAGATCTTTACTTTGCCAAGAAAGCAAACATTCTAAACAATCAAAAGGCATGTTCATTGCTGTACACTAGAGAAGGAAAAAACACACACACAAATTTAAAGGACACCTCTATGACATCACCCGAAGCAGCCACTGGGCTTGACCCTTGTTTCCATATAGCCACCTCAGCCTGGAGCCAGCCAGGGCCACACCCACCCTCCCCTCTCCCCCCTCCCCCCCCTCCCCCCCTCCGCCTGTCGTCACCTTTTTCAGAACCTTCCTTAGCAACAAGTTAAGACCACAAAAAGAAAGCAGGTCCTCCTCCCAAAGTGGACAAAGACAGATCAACATGGCAGACAAGACAAAGGCCCTCAATGATGAGTCACACGTTCATGTTTCCTGAAGATATTTATTAACATCCAACCACATTTTCAACAAGGGTGGGCATGATTCCTAATTCCCCAGGATCCATGTTTTCAAAGTCTCCCAGGGAACCCATCTTCCGTGAACCTTCTGAAGACTTGATCTCTGCAAAGGGTAAACTAATTCAGACTTATATAGTTTCCTCTGCCTATTTCCGGGCAGACCTGCAAATTCTGTCTTACTATTTCCCTTAGGTCTCTTGTTCCTTTTTGTTTGAGGTGAGGACCTGCCAATGACCAATATGGTCAGGCCATTGACCGTGGGTGCCCGGGACTGCCTATGAGCTTCCCAGCCAGGCTTTCAGAAGAGCTGCAACTCACCACCAGTATCTTGGTGTCTCCTGCTTTCCCAGGAGACCTGATCACTCTTCTTTGCTCTCAAGGGCCTCAGGAGCCCAAATATTCCTGATGAATGTTCCAAGTGAGGAAGCAGTAAGTCCATGGATTCCCAAAGTTGTTGGGATGGACACAGAACAGAATAAGGCACCCATGTCACAAGCTGGCTAAATATGTCACAAGCTGGCTAAATATGCCGAGGGGGATAATGTCCTGGGACAGGAAGTACTTCACAGAGAATTCCACCCTGAGTGGGTCGCCTCAAAGACTTGCTATTCTCACTAATTCCAACAGAATTCCTTTTCAGTTTTATGCTAATCCTTTGCTGCTTTTGTACTTCCCTCAGAAGGACCCTGCCCTGCGGGGGCAGGGTAATTACTCGATGGGTAAGGAATATGAACTCTGAATAACAGGTCCCTCTGAACAGGCCACCTTATCTGGGCCCAAAAGAAATCCCATCGTTTCTATCCAGTGTGAGTTCTCTGATGACTCATAAGGCGTGAACTCCGGGAAAAGCTTTCTCCACATTCAGAACATTTATAAGGTTTCTCTCCCGTGTGGGTTCTCAGATGACGAATCCGATTGGAGCTGTGAGAGAAACTGTCCCCACATTCGTGACAGGTATAGGGTTTCTCTCCCGTGTGAATTCTCTGGTGCCTGATTAAGTTGGATCTATGAGAAAAGTTTTCCCCACAGAGGTTACATTTATATGGTTTCTCTCCTGTGTGTGTTCTCTGGTGTCTGGTGAGGTGCATGCCCTGCCGGAAGCTTTTCCCACAAGTCAAACACTGGAAGAGTTTCTTCTCTGCTTTGGGATGGGTCCCAGGATTTGTAAGACAGAACGTGCTGTCCCTCACTGCTTCCCCACACTCAAAGAAGGGGTACAGCCTCTCTTTCTCATGAGTTCTTTCGTGAATAACAAGGTGTGAACTGCGAGAGAAACTTTTCCCACACTCGGCACACTTATAAGGTCTCTCTCCCGTGTGAATTCTCTGGTGCCTGAGGAGGTTGGAACTGTGAGCGAAGATCTCCCCGCACTCAGGGCACTTGTAGGGCTTTTCACCTGTGTGCGTTCTCTGGTGCCTGTGGAGGTTGGAGTTGCAAGAGAAGCTCTTTCCACACACATTACACTGATAGGGCTTCTCACCTGTGTGGGTTCGCTGGTGGCGAGTCAGGTGGGTATTCTGACTGAAGCTTTTTCCACACTCGAGGCACTTATGGGCTTCCTCTCCCAGGTGTGCTCTGTGTAGTGATAAAAAGTGTGGATTCCCACCAAAGATTTCAGCACACTCCACACCCATGCACAGTCTTTCTGCTGCATGTATTCTCTGGTGCCTAATCAGGTTCGAGTTGTTAGAGAAATTTTTGCCGCACAAAGGACATAAGTGGAGCTTCTTCGGCTGCAGTTCTGTTGGTCGTCCCAGTTTTTTGCAACTTGTGGCCCCCACTAAGGACTGCTCCATTCGATCCTCTGTGGGAGGCTCCCAAAGCTTTTCTGCCCTGTCCCGAGGCCTTCCCTGCTCAGGACTCCAGGGTACCTCCCCTCTGGCCTGGCCAGGCAGCAGCGCCTGACGGTGGATGCTCTCAGGGGAAACAGACTGAGCACACTCTTCCTGGTTCTCAAATTTCTCTTCCCCTGGAAGAGCAAGAGAAATCAAACCCCCATGTTATGTCTATGCAGGAGAAAAGGAAATCCCATGCATGATACTGCCTGTAGGTCAAAAGTCCAGAAGGCCTCGCCCTTCCTCAGTTTCCCATCTTCCCCATTTTGGTAACTCACTCTAGACAGGCAGCCATATGAGGCGTGGGGACATCACTCAGGAATGAAAGCTCAAACCTGCCTTGAACTCCCTTGTGGGGGCCCTGACCTCCCTCTCCAACTGAGCCCCTAGCTTCTGTCCTTTGGGAAAAGTGTGGGATGGAGCAAGACTGGGACAAAAGTGGCCAAGTGAACCCAGGAATGAATGCCTTTTTACACTCTGCACCCTGGGAACCTCGCCTGCTATCACTGGGATGAAGTGGGCAGTGGGGACAGGCTAGCCTTACACCAAGACCCTCAAATACCTTATTCCCAACAGCTGGAGACTAGCTGGGCAGGCTGCTCAGCTGCTTTTCTTACCTGGAGCCGGGGTCCTGGAGCTCAGACCCTCCTTGCAAGTCTGGACACTGGGGTACCAGGGCTTTCCTCCATGTTCCACCTGGGTGCTCAGGGCCTCCTGACTGGGAACCTGAGACTCTGACCACAATGAAAGAAAAGGATTTCTATGTCACCACTTTCCTCAACCAGACAAGAGAAACAAAGATAGTCTTGCTCCCTGCCTTCAGTGGATGGATACAGAAGGTGCAGTAAGTCTGACAGCAATTACTTGGAACATACACTAAACTATTCCCACTGTTATCTCCAGAGAAAGAAATTAGATGAGGGAGACTATGGCTTTTTTCTTCGTACACTTGTGTGGTAGTTGGGACTTTTTGCAATGACAATGTAAAACTTTTGTATTTAAAACAACACTCAAATGCACATGGTCAGAGCAGTCAGTTTCTTGAGGAATCAAAGTTTAATACTGTGAAAGAGCCTTGACCCTTATGAAACTAAGTTGGGACAATTCCAGAAGGAAAAAATGTAATATGATGGACAATCAGAAAAGGACTTGAGACTCTGAGATTAAAACCCAAAAGAGCCATCCTGTGTTATGCTCACTCCAACTCCATCAAACATGGACTTTTAAAAAGGTTAGTCCCAAGAACTCGTGATCTGAACTCTTCTTATTTAGCACTCACTGAAAGAACTGTGCTCAACTTAGGATGCCAAGCCACAGCACAATGACAGAGACCCTGGAGAAGGCCTCTGTGCAGGCAACCAAACTTCTTTTCTACCAGGTATGCATCAAGATAGCTACAATGGTAACAAACACAGTCCTGTTTTTTTTTTTTTTTTTTTCAAGATTTCTTCAAGTTTTTATTATGAGAATTTCTACACATGCAGAAAAGATGAAGGAATTATTCAGTGCCCACACACTCTCCACTTAATCCAACAATCAGTTTTTGGCCCTGTTTTACAGACCTCATTTTTTATCTCTGCATAATAGTTCAACATGAAGACGCACCTTAATTTATGTTTAAATTAGTTACACTCGTTTTGAATATATATCATTTCCAAATTTCTACAAAGCTTTCCCCCTTCCTCAATGTTCAAGGACTGGGACAGTCACTAAGCTAGAATGTTGATGCCAGTGCCCCGAAACCTGTGTTTCTGGGGAAGAGCCCAGAAATACTAATGGAGCACAGAAAACATAAGTGAGGTTGGAAGAATAGGCATTTTAAAATTTCAAGGCATCAGGAACTTGGAGCCCCACAGTATGGGATGGGGGTGGTGGTGAGCATCACTGGATTTGACTTGTTCTGCCCTGGTAAGTTCATCATAGCTCAGACTCCCTGCCCTCATCTCTGACAGCTGGGGCCCTTAAGTGTGCCAACTGTGGCACTTGACAAATATTTAACTGATCTTAGTCCAAGGGACTTTAGGCAAAAGCAGGTCTCCTGGTCAAACTCAGAACTTAACACACAGGAGAAAAGTGGCTAAGGGACAGGACCCTGGTCAGAAATGGCTCAGTCTTCATCCTTGGAAAAGAAGTCCTTACCCAGTGAGTCCACATTCTCATAACTCTCCTGCACCGTGTCCCGGGAGAGGGCCCTCTTACTAGGATGCTGACGCCCCCACTCCTCCTGGGAGATGTACATAGCCACGTCCTCTAAGCTCTCAGGCAACTGAAATAGCACAAGATCACCTTTAGGCCCTAAGGCACCAAGAACAATTCAAGCAGAGTCACAGGTTAAAGGGCAAAACCCAGGGGTGCCAAGGACTCATTTCATGGGGAATAAGGGTGTTAGGCCTACAAGTGAAGTGTGGAGGAGACAAACAAAGAAGGAGGGGAGGTGCATGTGGTGAGGTGGTAAGGATCCTCTCTAAGTGGCAAAAGGACCCCACTCCCACAAGAACAACTGGGGGGAGACAATGAGAACTTCCACATCACCTGGGGCCCAGTCAGCTCCTTGTCTTCCATGTTTCCTTCGGGAGGAAAGAGAGAAAGCCAGGGAGCAGATAATGCTGAAGGTGACAGAAATGATGATGAGAATGGCATTCTTAAATCTTGGCAACTCAAGGATAATCACAACACAGTGTCCACTGTGCCCTGACACCCAGACTCTGCTAGGAGAACCCAACACTGAACAGAAGGCAACGGAGGGATAATACAGCGGCATCCAAAACAACAGAGTACCGGCAGTCTTTCCTGCTGGCCCAAGCATTCAAGCCTCATTCACTGAGCTCTGAAAGTCTCTCTTCTGTATACAAAAAGACTTCCTAAGAGATCCCCCTCCCTTCACCCACCCCAAGAGGAATCCAAACCACTTCTAGCTCTTTTACTCTTATCTGGGGACCCTCAGGTTAGAAACACTCCCTCCTTGGCAGTGAGGCTGCATCCTGCCAGTGTCAGGGGCAACCCCAAAGCCCCTCCTCCCTCCCACTTGCCCAGATAACTGTTCCTCACCCCTCTCCTTTACAGTCTGAGGGTCCCTTTTGGGGCCGGGGCCTAGCAGCTCCTGCAGCCTGCGGCCAGGGCTTCGCTCAGTCTCCATGGGCTCCAGCTTGAAGCTCGGTGACTCTTGTGCTGTTTCCAGAGGCAAAGGCTCCTCCAAAAGCACTTCTGTTCCCCGCCCACGGTTTGTGACCTGGGAACCAACCCACATCACTCATCATCACAACAGGGCCCAAAAGGAAGGGACATTAATACAGAATTATGAGGGCAAGCCTTCAACAGAGAACCACTGGCAAACCCTTTAGACCCAGAGAGAGAAGAATAAGTTACACTAAAACCAAGCTTTTCTGATCCTGTGTACACCTGAGAAAACGTGTGTGAGGGGTGGGGTTCGGGGGGATTTCACTCCCAGGGCACACCTTCCCCACTCAGCTCCTGACCCACCTCACTCTCACCCACCTCTTCTAGATGCATCCACTCCTCACTACTGGATAAGGTAAATCTGGGTGGCCCTGGGGCATATGGCCTCAGAGCTTCAGTTGCAAACTTTTAAAATTCCACTATTAACTGCCACTCAGCTTTGTAAAGATTAGACTGCAGACTGTAATGTAACAATAGCTTACAGCTATTAAGCACTAACTCTAAGCCAAGAGCGTGATCAAACTACATGCTGCTCTCTCTCATCATCAAAACCACCTTAGAGAAGTATTTTAACATTCTCATTTTACCAGCGGCAAATCTGAGGCCAGAAGAAATTAAGTAACTTGCCCAAAGTCCCAAAGCTAGTGTGAAGCAGAGTGAGGATCTGAACCTGGCAAGCTAACTCCTGGTCTTACTCTAACTCAAGAGACACTGCTTCAGGTGGAAAGAGGGCACTCTTCACTGTCTGTCAACTTGGGGCAAATCTGGAGAATGAGAGTTCCTCACTAATCTACAAAAAGTCTTCTTGCCCATCTAAGATCTACTCAGGGCAACCAAGTAAACTCGTATGGGCAACTGGGGCCAAACCGCATATAAAACAGGTCTTTATCTTACCTTCTGTCTCAGTCTTCCAAGTTCTTTCTGCATATCCTCAACGAGAGTCACCGCTTCCTCGCCGCTCTCCGGGTGCAGCTCCTGCACCCTGCTCTGGATCTCCTGGGGCAGGATGGTCAGGAACTGCTCCAGCACCAACAGCTCCAAGATCTGCTCCTTGGTGCGCATCTCCGGCTGGAGCCACCCGTGGCAAAGCTCCTGGAGCCGGCTGAGGGCTTCCCGGGGCCCAGCGGCCTCTTGAAAGCGGAACCGTCTGAAGCGCAGGTGAGAGGCCTCCGGGCTGGGACCTGGGTCTGGCTGGGGCAGCTCCTGGCTCCAGGCGCTGTCCTCCTCCAGTTTCACTATCAGGAGCCCTTCCCGGTCCTGGAAACCCGGACCCGACGCCATCTTCAGGCCCCCAGACCGCCTTGGCCGCGAAACCAGCTGCGCACGCCAAAGAAGACGCCTCGGGCCCAGCGCAAGGATGGCTGGAGTCCGCAACAGCCAGGTGGCCCGGGGCTCCAAACCCTGGCCGAGAAAGCTGGCTCCAATCCGGGCGCAAACGGTTCCTGCGCCTGAGCCTCAGTTGCTCGCGGGCGCCGCCGCACCGCCCCTTGGCCCGCCCCCGCCAAGACCGCCCTAGAACAGGACCTGAGCTCCACGCCTTTCACCTCACTGGACTCCGCGCTCGGCACACACGCCGGAAGTCTCAACGCGCGTTAGGCGTCAACAACCAATCGGAACTGCTCAGGACCAACTGCCGGATTACGTTCTGAGAACTCTAGCGCCCATTGGGTCAGGTTTAGCCACACACTTACCGCTGACCAGTCAGAAGGAAATATTTGCCTGTGAGGGCGGGACGAAGGAGGGGCCAACTGGGGTAGGGAGACGGGACCGTCGCGCGAGCCCGAGATCCCAGAAACCTTAGGGGCGGGATCGTTAGGTCCGTTAGTGGAAATCAAGCTTATATCGGGTGCGACGCGTAGACCGGCGGGCTACCGGGGTCAAAACCTCGGGAAGCTTAAGTGCCGACCTCCGAGTCACGCGAGACCCCTTGCTTTTGAGTGTCGGGGTGGGCCCGAAAATCTAACTGTGGAGAAATTCTTCCTCCACAGACAAGTTTTGAGAATCACTGCCCTGGTCAAAACGGATTTCAAGGCGGCCCTCACCCGCTAACTTAAGGGAGCTGCAGGAGAGGGCTCACCTGCCCAGGCAGCCTCAGGGGCCAGTTGAGCCACGGTTCACTCGACCGCCCGCTCGGCGCTTGGGAGAGGCGGGGAAGAGTGGCCCCGGCCAGGTCAGCGCCGCCGCAGAGCTCTCAGGGAGACGCCGTCGACGGGCCGCCGGGGCCCGCGCCTGCGCCCTGGAGGTGCTGGCGCTATGGAGCCCGTCGCGGGCGCAGTCGTGAGGAGTGTTCCTGTGTCCCGTGGCGCTCTCCTGTCAGCCCAGGGTCCCACCGCTGGCGGCTGGATGTTCCTCAGGGCCGGTGGGGACCCAGCCCGCACTGGCTTCTCATTTTAAACTTGTCGGGTGCGTGCCTTTTTCTTGTTCACCTCCCTTGTAGGTCCACCGTGAATTTTCACAGTGAGAGGTGAAAGGAAGGTTGATTTCTTGGCCGGTGCAGTCCAGGCTTTGTGCTGCTGAGGGGAGGGCTGCCCAGCAGTGAGGCAGGTGTCCACGGCCCAGACCGGCTCAGCTAGTCCATTGCCTCCAGCGAGGGTTAGGCTTGTGGTCTCAGCCGTGGGGTTGAATCGTGAAAAACAGTAATCGTTTATTGAGCCCCTGCTGACATGCATCTGGATGCTCATGGCACACAAAATTGTAGGAACTAGACACTATTATTATCATCCCCATGTACAGTGTCAGTTAAGTCACTTGCCCAGATTCACACTTTAGTCTGTTGTTAAAAGTTCAGGCTGCCGTGACCGGAAAGGGGGTGTGGGGACGGAGAGGGTCAACTTTCAACGACAGGATGGAAAAAGCCCAGAGAATTTGCTTTTTTGTTGTTCCACTCCAGAGAATAGGTCCACAAGCCGCTGTGGTAGATGCAGACCCAGAGGCCTCCTGGCACACAGGCTGGTATAGGTCCCTTTCAGAATCAGAGTCTTCTAAGTCTTCTTCCTCCCATGTTTTAGACATTCACATTTCAGGAGACAATAGATTCTAACCTAAAAACCACTTCTCCGGCATTTACTCTGTCATCTCAAACACATTATTCAATCTCGTTGGGGGTGTATGCTCAGTCCCTAAGTGGTGTCTGACTCTGCAGCCTCATGGACTGTAGTCCACCAGGCTCCTCTGTCCATGGGATTCTCCAAAGCAAGAATACTGGAGTGGGCTGCCATTTCTTATTTAATCTCATTAAGCCTCAAATCTCAGTTCCTTCATCTGTTTTGAGGGAATAATACTATACTCACCTTATAATACTGGGTGAAGATTAAATGGGCTAAAATATGTGGGATGCTTAGAATCATACCTGGCATTTACTATGAACTCAATATTCGGTTCAGTTCAGTCACTCAGTCGTGTCCGACTCTTTGCGACCCCATGAATCACAGCACGCCAGGCCTCCCTGTCCATCACCAACTCTCGGAGTTCACTCAGACTCAAGTCCATCGAGTTGGTGATGCCATCCAGCCATCTCATCCTCTGTCATCCCCTTCTTCTCCTGCCCCCAATCCCTCCCAGCATCAAAGTCTTTTCCAATGAGTCAACTTTTCACATGAGGTGGCCAAAGTACTGGAGTTTCAGCTTTAGCATCATTCCTTCCAAAGAAATCCCAGGGTTGGAACTCAATATTAGCTGTGACTAATGCATAGCTTCCCAGGTGGCACAGTGGTAAAGAATCCACCTGCCAATGCAGAAGAGAAAAGAAACGCTGGTTCGATCCCTTGGCCAGAACAGTCCTCTAGAGTAGGAAATGGCAACCCTACAGTATTTTTTGCCTGGAAAATTCCATGGACAGAGGAACCTAGAGGGCTACAGTCCATGGAGTTGCAAAGACTTGCACATGACTGAACACACGCAATGCACAGCAAATTCCTGAAGGCTTACCCTACGTTATAGAAAAGCTACTAGGATTATTATTACAGATGTGGGGCATAGTAATGTTTGCAAACTACACATACCTTGAGATGGTAAGAATGAAGGATGAGGGGCTTCTCTGGTGACCCACTGTTAAGACTCCTTACAGGTTTGATCCCTGATCAGGGAAATAAGATCCTGCAACCCTCATGGTGCAGCCAAAAAAAAAAAAAAACCCAAAACAAAAGAATGATGCATCATTTGCTATCTAAGTTCCCTTTGATTTTAGGTTATTAACAGGTACTTACAGCTAGAGAGATCTTCAGTTATTCACAATTACTAATAGTATTCCTCCATTTCTTTGAGGTCTATCTATAGTCCAAAAGAAAAATAGCTTTTATAGATGGTATTTTATAGTCAAATAGCAATTTGATGGGGAATGGGATTACAGGCCAACAGGATTATACAGGTTCATTTGGGGCAGGAGTTCTCAACCTAGGGTCCATGAAATTCTACAGCAGCAGTTCTAAATACAATAGAACTTCCTGTGATGGTGGCTACTGAGCACTTAAAATGCAGCTCGTGTTCCTAAGACCCACTAGGTAGTGGCTCTCATCAACAGTTCTAGAGGGTCACGTGGATGGATTTGGAGATTTTATAAAACTTTTGATATTGTACAGAAAACTACATGTGTGTGTGCATTTTCTAGGAAGTGGATCCATGGGTTTTAAGTTCTCTAAATGATGAAAAAGATTAGAAAACACTATTTTAAGGCTTGGTGAAAAGTAAGAGAAGTAAGTATGCCTTTGAGTAACCACTGTTGATTTTACTTTCTTAAACAATTGGTACTTGAACAATGCAGTGAGGGTTTGGGGCTCTAACTCTGCACAGTGGAAAATTAATGTAAACCTTACAGTTGGCCTACCATATCTGCATCCATGGATTCAGCCAACCATGACACATGGATTGTATAGTACTGTAACACGTATTTAGTGAAAAATTCCCATGTGTAAGTGGATTCTGTGAGGCCGGCCCCCGGGGGCCATGATGGGCTGCCTCTATCCTGCCAGCAGGAAAGTCCCTAACGGAAGGATCCTCCCAGATCCCCAGGACCAATGACAGCACACTTCACCAGCTAAAACAATCCCCACCCCAGCTGCATAAAAGACCTATCAGCCCGCAACACCTCGATCTAACAACCTATCCAAACCCCCATCTACTAACCGTACCTTTTTTGGCGATCTTGCCAGACCATCCCTCACAAGGAACCTATATAAACCACCCCCCAACATGGTCCGGGCGTGGACTTCCTCAACCTGCCTCTTTCCGGTCCGGGAACCCCGCCCGGTAGCGCTTCGCCATTAAAGCCTGTTAGACACTCTTTTTGTTGTCCTGGTCATCTTTTACGTAACAGATTCATGCAGTTCAAACCCATGTTGGACAAGTTAACTATATTTTCTTGTCCTTAGCTATCAGTGGCTCCCTATTTTGTAGAAGAAAACATAATTTTTGAATTTCAGATTTAAAAAAGCCCTACCACTCCTGGTCTTAGTTTTCATGGGTACTGAATTCTGTCTCTGGAGCTGCTTTCAGTCCTTGCCTGGGTCCCATAGATTCCTTTGTACTCAAGGGGGTGAGGGTGGTAGTTGTCTGCCTGGTTTTCAAACTGACAGCTGATGAAATCTACAATGTTAAGAGACCCTGATACTGGGAAAGACTAAAGGCAGGAGGAGAGGGGATGACAAAGGACGAGATGGTTGGATGGCATCACTGATTCAATGGACATGTGTTTGAGCAAACTCCAGGAGATGGTGAGGGACAGGGAAACCTGGTGTGCTGGAGTCCATGGGGTCACAAAGAGCTGGACACAACTGAGCAACTGAACAACAACAACGTTAAGATGTTCAAGTCTGTGCTTTTTGGCGCAGGAGCACATAAGCAACTCCTGTCATTCTGAAATGCTTTTCCTGACCCTCACCTTAGGATATCCTGGCCTGCAGGTTTCTGCCACCTAAGCCTTTGCTATTTGCCACTCTCCTCAGTTTTGATTTTTTCCCATTTAAGTACAGCTTTCCTATGATCTATGACTCTAGGCTTGTCTTGACCTGTAACACATTACTCTTTGATTCCATGCTTAGCTTTGAAATCCAGACAGAAAAATAGTGGCTTTAAATGGCATTTCATTTGAAACACACTTTATTTTTATTAATCTTATCATATTTCCCTTCTCCATGAAAATATAAAATAAGGCATTTTGATAAAATGTTCTGAAATTTAAATTTTCTTTCGAGTTAACATTAACCAAACTAACTTGCTAATATTGTTTGGTAATGTTAATATTGAATATTTTCCTCTATTTAGATCTTAAATCACTACTTATCAACCTACATTTTATTCCAGAACAGTAAAGACTGTAAGATGTGAGGAGGGAAAAGAAGGGACACGGAAAGAGTGAGCAAACTGTAACTGCTCCAGTGACAAAAGGAAAGGTCGGCATGGCAGGAAACTGAGCTGGAGAAAATTTTCCTTAGATTGCCAGAAACACTGTTAAGATAGTTGTTTTGGTTAATTTCTAGATAATCCACTTGTAGACTTATTGAGCTGAAACATGTAAAGATTATTTTTTGCTGGTCACCAACCAGCCCAGTTCAGATACCAATTTTTATTTGAAAATCGTTTAACTGACATTAGTCTAGGACACAGTTCCAAACCTCCCACTTTCACCTCTCTCTCTTTTCTTGGGATTCAATAAGACAATGCTTCTCAGCCTTAAAAGACTCGGAATTTTAGCAAAATTTACATTTTAGTCCTTAGATAATTCTATTATCAAAATATTCAGAAGATAATATATAAAGCTAATTTAGTTTATTGATTTTAACACAGAATTAACTGCTCTTCCGTAGACTGGAGGACAACGGCCTTAAGCCCAAAAGAAGCCTTCCACTTGTTTTAGTTTTGTCCTAATGTTGAAAAACTGCCTGACAGAAGTTCCAGATGAAATAATCCAAACTGAAAACAGAGATTGATAAAGAGGTCATCCCCAGAATTCAGTCTGAATTCAGAAACACCAGTGGGGACCTATACTAACCTGCTTCCTGTCTTTATCATGGCCAGGACGTCCAGTACCAAAACTGGCCTGAGCTTCCCCAGGGAGCAGAGAGAAAAGTTACAGGTTAAGAAATTGCAGGATTCCAAAGAAATGCAACAGTGATTTGACTTCAAGACAGTTGGGTGTTCAAGGAAAGAAAAAAAGAAACAAAATTTCAGTCTTAATTGGAAGAAAAAGTTTTGGGATCTACTTAGGAGTTTTTATCATCCCATGACTGGTTTAACACAACTCTTTCTCCTTGGATCAGGGTGATATGTTCAATTTCTATTTCTTCTCTCAGATTTTGAGATCAGGAGAGAAAATGAAGAAGCTTCTTCAAACTAGAAAAAGAAAAAGAAAAAAAAACCCTGTGAACTCTGCATCCATTCATTGTTAAAGGGGGATGTGTCCCACGGTTCTATTTTACACAAAGAAAAAGACTAAAAACATTTAGAAAGTTAGCATGGAAATCCCCAAAGCTTATAGATCATCATAACCACTCTACAGAGAGAGAAAACCCTAAGAGCTCCAACCTGGAAGAAACTCTCGACATCGGAAGAGCTACTTAGCACCAGAGGATTCATTCAGGAAAGGAGCCTCACAAGTGCCCTGGCTGTTAAGAGAAGCTTTCTTCATTCAGACATTGGTAGACACCAAAATCTCCACATAGGAAAGAGAACCCATGAATGCACTATAGTTTATGAAAAGTGATTTGACAGTGTGTTTTAAGAATATTTAAAATATTTCATTTTTTTCTAGAATATATTTTTTTAAGAAAAAAAATTTTTTTTTAGAAAATATTTCTCCCACACAGCACGTGGGATCTTAGTTCCCCAACCAGGGATCAAACCCAAGTGCCCTGTAACCACTGGACCACCAGGGAAGTCCCTATTTCACCTCTTTTATCAAGCAGTTCCACATCTGAGAAACAATTCTGAGGGGAGAAAACAAAAACAGAATTGCAACAATAAAAATATAGTCATTACACAAACCTTCACCCCCACACACAGACCCACCAGTGGTTCCCCACTGCCCTGACAATAAAGCACAGATTCCTCAACAAAGCTGTAAAGACCTTCAAGGTGCGGGCACTGAAGTGGCAACAAGCCACTGCAGCTGACCCTTCCCCTACCCCAAGTCAGAATTAATTTCTTTGGGGCTCCCTGTTTCGTTTGGCTTCCCAGGTGGCGCCAGTGGTGAAGAATCCACCTGCCAATGCAGGAGACGCAAGAGATGAGGAGTCCATCCCTGGGTCGGGAAGATCCCCTGGAGAAGGAAATGGTAACCCACTCCAGTATTCTTGCCTGGAAAATTACAAGGACAGAGGAGCCTGGTGGGCTATATAGTCCATGGGGTCGCAAAGAGTTAGACACGATTGAGCCCACACCTGAAGCCTCCCTGATCCTGCACCCGCTCAGCCTGGTAGTTAGACCGACTGATGCCCCGCCTTGCCTGAATAAAGGTAACCTGTCTCCGTTGAGGTTGTCTTCCTTTCTTCATTGCCTTGTCTCAAACTATACATTTTTGGTGCCGAACCCCAGGAGAGGGCAAGGCACTTGCCTCTCTCTCTCTCTGTTGTTTTCCCCCATCCTGGAGCCTGGAATCGTGAGCGGTGCAAGCCTTGTCCTAAGGTTTTATCTGTAACTTATGTACCCCCAGGCCTCTGGCTCTATCCCCCTCCTCTCTCTCTGACGACCTCCGGAACAGGGAATTCTTGCCATTCGACCGCTCTGCATCCAACATTCCACTCACTCCAGCCCCTAGATTAAGGTAAGATCTGGATAGTGTTCTAGAGGTCCTCTCCGGGTCCCGGGGACTCCAAGCCTAAGGCCACTTTTAAGCAATGGTGGGGGACGCTCCGTCTCGATACAGAGCTCTCTTCTGATAACTCCTATTGTGACTACGGGTGATGACCCAAACTCACAATAGGAGCTTCTCTTGCCTCCCAATCATGGGGTCCAGTCAATCTATCCTAAAAGATTCCCCTCTGGCCTGGGTCCTCAAAAATCTCAAACCACTCTTACTCACTGAACTCAAAGCTAGCCACTTAGAATGGCTCTGTATACAGATCTAGCCTCAGTACCAACTGGACAATCAAAATTGCTGGCCTGAATTTGGCACATTTGACTTTTACATTCTTCAAGATCTCACCAACTTTCTTAAACAGAATGGCAAGTGGTTGGATGTCCCATATGCCCAAGCCTTTTGGGCCCTTCGGAGCAGGCACTCCCTATGCAAGGCCTGCTCCACCCACGAGTTCCTTCTATGCACCTTGCTTCCCAAACAAAAGGACCCCTCTTCTTCAACTAAATGCCGATGGTGACCTTCCACACCCCCGGAGTTCAACCCCGAGGACAAGTCCCCTCCCTACCAGCCACACCATCAAACCCCTGCTTCCCTCTCACCGAACTCACCTACTGGCTCTGAAACCTCTCCTGAGTCTCCATCAACCCCGTTACCCCATTCCTCCAATTCCCCCTCCCCTCTTCCCCCCCCCCCCCCCCCCCGCCATGTGATCACGTACCAAACACATTTCCCTAAGAGAGGTGGCGGGACCAGAGGGCCCCACCCGAGTCCATGTGCCATTTTCATTGTCAAACATGAGCCAGATAGAAGAAAAGTTAGGATCATTTTCTGAAAACCCTACCAGATACAGAAAAATAATTCCTGAGGCTCACCCAGGCCTATAATCTCACACAGAGTGACGTATATTATATCCTAAATGTCACTCACTCCAGTTGAAAAAGATCGTATCTGGCAAGCGGCAAAAGCCCACACTGATAACTTAAATAACCAAGACCAGGCTAACCCAGTTGCTGATGAGGCAGTGCCTCAATTAGAACCCCACTGGACATACCAGCCCGGTGACCCAGGCATTAGGAGACTGAATCACATGATCACCTGCCTCCTAGAGGGCATGCAGAAAAATGCTCATATCCACGTCAATTATGATTAAGTCAGGGAAGTCCTGAAGTGGACGAAAATCCAGCCTTGTTCTTGGCACGCTTCACCGAGGCGGTCCAGAAATATACCAACCTAGCTATCACCACCTCTGCTGGGTTACTCTACCTTCATGTTCAATTCATCAGCCAGTCCGCCCCGGACATTAGACGCAAGCTTCTACAACTAGAGAAGGGCCCCGAGAGACCCAAAGAGACCTTCTAGAAGTAGCCTTCAAGGTGTTCAATAATAGAGAGGAGGAGGCTAGGAGAGAAAAAGACCATGAGAGAAAAGCTAAATATGCCTTTTCGGCGGCAGCAATTAAGGGAAGAGATCAACCCAGCCTAAGTCATCCCAGACCAGGGCTTAAGATCCACCCCAGACCCTACTTCCAATGCAATCAATCGGGACACTGAACAAAGGCATGCCCAAACCCACAGCCCCCCACAAAGGCATGCCCGACCTGTGGCCAATGGGGACACTGGAAGATGGATTGTCCCCAGGGATACCCTGGTGCCAGGTCTCTACCCCCCAGACTTGGAGGATAGAACGTCCACAGGAACACTCTGGTGCCCCTGGGGAGGCCCCCACTTCTCCCCAAAACCCCAGCTGAACCCTACGAGAGTTGTTCCAGTGACGGGACCCAGGTTCCAGCCCCCAAGCCCATGCCTCGGACACGGGCTCAGAACTTAGGGTAGATGGGATAGTGGCCAGGAAAAAGATCTCCTTCATAGTAGACACTGGAGCTGCCTTCTCTCTCTTAACCTCCTACTCTGGCCCAACCCAAAACTCAGAGCTCACAATCAAGGGGGTCCCTGGAGTCCCCTTAAGCCCAAAAACCAGCCCTCCATTACTCTGTCAGTTTGGAAAATCGACCCTCATACACTCATTCCTCATAATGCCTCAGTGCCCAGGGACACTCCTAGGGAGAGATTTGTTATCCAAATTAGGGGTCTCTATTACCATACCCCCTCTAGAGGAAGTCTCTATCTTCTACATGCAGATGGCACCCAGACCATCCCCATCCCCTACTCCTGACCTTCCCTTGGCTCTACCCACCGTAAACCCCCGAGTGTGGGATACTGATCACCCATCCATAGCCAAACATCATCCCCCAGTCCACATCACCCTAAAGGACCCCTCGGCTATAATCCAACAACAGTACTCTCACCCCGGAGGCCGACAGGGGACTTAAGCCTATCATTGACCATCTTCTTTAAGCCTCCATCTTAATTCCTACCCATTCACCACACAACACGCCCATTCTGGCAGTAAAGAAGGGACCAAACTCTTGGACATTGGTCCAGTATCTACGAAAAATCAATGAGACCATCATACCAACATTCCCAGTAGTCCCCAGTCCTTACAACTTTCTGTCCACCATTCCCCTGACTACAACCTTCTTCACAGTATTATACCTTAAAGATGCCTTCTTCACCATCCCCCTCCATCTCCTCTCCCAACCCCTCTCTGCCTTCACCTGGCAGGACCCCAAGACTCATGTCTCCCAGCAACTAACATGGACAGTTCTTCCCCAGGAGTTCAGAGACAGCCTCCACTTTTTTGGACAGGCTTTACAAAAGGACCTACAGACACTCGACCTGGCCCCTAGTTACCTTCTCCAATATGTAGATGACCTCCTTTATAGCCCAATCCAAAAACTTTGCCTCCAACATACTGCCAAACTCCTTGAGGCCCTAGGGTCCTGGGTTTATTGGGTATCCTGATCCAAGGCCCAAATAGCCCAGACAGAAGTCACCTACCTGGGATTCTCAGCCCACCAACAAAGAACCATTCCTCCAGGCAGAATCCAGGCCTGAACTGACTGTCTGCCTCCAAAAATCAAACGGGAATTCCTGTCTCTCCTCGGCCTCCTAAACTTTCTCCATATCTGGATCCCCAATTTCTCCCACATTGCAAAGCCACTTTATGAGGCAAGCAAAGGGTCCTTAGAGGAACCCCTCCTCGCTAGCCTATCCTATTTGCCAGCTCACCCAGAGCCTCCTCTGAGTGCCAACTCTCCACCTGCCAGGTTACACCAGACCATTTTTCCTCTGTGCACATTCCAACCAAGGACAGGCCCTGGGGCTTCTATGCCAGAGGGCCGGAGACACCTGGGGTCCCATAGCCTATTTATCGAAACAACTTGGCACAGTGACCAAGGAGTGGCCTCCCGCATACCAGCCATGGCTGCCATCGCAGCCTTGGTGCCTGAAGCAAACAAGCTCTCTAGGCATGGCCCCTTGACAGTCTGCTCTCCACACACCCTCCGAGACCAACTATCTCACTGGGCTTTTCTCTCCCTTCCCTCTTCCAGGGTACAAATTCTACACGTCTTTTTCGTTGACCCCCAACTCTCATTCTCCCCCTGCCAGTTTATCACCCACGCCTTCTATAACAGGCCCTCCCCTACATAGCTGCAGTCTAACAGTGGATCTTACCCAAAATCCCTTCCAACACTTAACAGATCAGCCCATCTTAGACCCTGACACCCCACACTGGTTCACTGATGGCAGCTCTCAAAAATCCCCACCCTTCGCGACAGGATATACCATCATTCAAGCAGATCTTCATCACGACCACAGGACACAGATAATTGAAGCCTCACCTCTGCCACCTCACACCACCTCCCAACAGGCAGGACTAAAAGCTCTCACCCGAGCTTTGACCCTGGCTAAAAATCGAAGAGTTAACATCTAAATGGACTCCAAATATGCCTATAATATACTCCACTCAAACATCCTGATATGGACAGAAAGAGGGTTCCTCACCCAAAGGGGATCCCCCATCATCAATTCAGATCTTAACCACAAGCCTTTAGAGGCTGCACTCTCACCAAACAAAGCCACCATCCTCCACTGTAGGGGACATCAAAAAGGAAGTCTCATACCAACCTACAACAAAGCCGCAGATCAGAAGGCAAAAGAGGTAGCTCTGTCCCATCTCGCTCTCCAGTCCCCTGCCATCTTAGCCCTGACCCCATCCGATCCTTCCACCACTAGAGAAATCCTCTCCTATCTACACTCGTTCTTTCATCCTTCATCCAAGGTACTCCAACAGTTCAACTGTAACCACTTCCCCATATCGACTGCTGACCAACATTATTTATATAACCTTACCCACTCCTCTCAGGCATGTCAATGTACTAATCCCAATTCCAACCTCAAACCTACATCCTTCCCAACCCATCAAATGCGAGGCAGCCTCCCAGCACAAGACTGGCAGACAGACTTTACTCACTTGCCCCCAGTTCGGAGAGTGCGATACCTCCTGGTCCTTGTGGACACCTTTTCGGGATGGGTAAAAGCATTTCCCACAACAAACAAAAGAGCCCACACTGTGGCCCAGGTCCTCCTCACAGAAATTATCCCCAGGTTTGGCCTACTTTCATCCCTACAGACTGATAATGGCCCAGAATTCATGTCCAGGGTCACCCAATAAATTGTCCAATTCTTACAGATCCCCTGGAAATTTCACATTCCACACCATCCCCAGTCCTCAGAGAAGGTAAAAAGGATGAAGAGGATAATCAAAGAAACTCTCACCAAATTATCCCTCGAGGTACATCTAGACTGAACCAAACTGTTGCCAATTGCTCTCCTCAAAATACGGGCTTTGCCCAGAAAACCCCCTGGGTTGAGCCCCTTTGAAGTGATCTATGGAAGGCCCATGACCCCCCTGGACTTCCCCCTGAACCTCCTCCCCTATCAAGCTCCCTTCACTCCCCTCTGATGGCAGAACTCTGTGACGCCGTCTGGAAATACATCAACCACAACTTGCCCGCCCCTGACCCCCAAGCCCCCTCGCCCCCTCTACAGATTGGGGACATTGTCTATCTGTCTGACAATCCCCAGGATGACCTCACCCCAAAGCGGCAGGGACCATTCAAAATCATCCTTCTTACCTCGACAGCAGCTAAACTCAAAAAGGTCACCACTTGGGTACACCTCTCTCACCTAGAAAGGGTTATTTCCAATCACACTAATGCCTATCAGGTCTCCCTCACAGGGCCCACCTCCATAAAAATCACCTGACGACAACCTCTGTCGACCATCCAAGACGACACTGAATGACCTGGACACTCCTCAACCTGCAGCTGTTCCTGACCCAACTAGTACAAGACCTCTGGACCAGCGCCCCAACAGGAACCTCCTTTGAAGGCCTGACCACGCTGGTGTCTCAAGTGTGGCGTCAGGGAACCTTCTACAACCTAAGTCCAGACAAGACTGATTTATTTACTCTCATTCTCTACATCATTCTGTATCCTTATGAACATTCTTCCTTTTCAGATTCAAGCTATCACAAACTCGAGGCCTTCTGCCTCTCGCCTCTCCCCGTCTTTCTGGCCATAACCACATTCTTAATCTTTGCTATAGGCCTAACAACCGTCTCCGCTGGGGACTGGTCACCCACCCTACGCCTCCTTGTCGGTATCGCCTACTGCGTTCTACTCCAAGGGTGCTATGTCCTCCGTGCTGCCTAACTAACAGACCCATAACTCCCCTGTTCCTTACCCTTGTTACACTCCCTGCCTTTTGGCTAGTCCCTACCGCTGCTTAGACATTTATTCCTATGTTCATTCCTCATGTTATAATGAGGCCCCTAAACCATGCACCAGGGGGAAGTCCAGATCCCTACTCACTGTTAAAATAGAAAAGACAGGGAGCTCCCTGAGCAACTGCTATATGCCAAATGGAAAAGACATATGCTTCTATCCCACTACCCACTGGGGGTACTCAGACAGGGGAGGGGCACAAGACCAATAACTTAAGAGGAACCAAAAGCAGGTCATAGAAGACCTAATTTCCCAGATGCAGGTGACCCCCGAGCCCTATAGACACCTGGACCTCCTTTCCCAACTACAGCCTCTCCTAATCCTCTGACAAGCGACACCTGACCCGCCTTCTTAACTCCTTTCAATTCTTCCAGGACACACAACACACATCCCGGTGCCGGATATGCCTGTCACTGTCTCCATCACCACACACAGCAATCCCTTTACCCTCCACATGGTTGCCACAGGGCAGCTATACCTCCCTTCCCTAACAGAACGCCACACAACTCATTGGGCCAGTTTCTGACAATATCCTTCTTTCAGCCCCTTCAAACCTAACCTGTATCAATTACTCTAGCTCCAACTACACTGCTCTCACAAACCACTCCCTCCTGTTCCACTTGGGTTCTCTGGAACAGCACAAATAATTGCACCAACCCAGGAATCTTCATCCTCTGTGGGACCTACACATATTCATGTCTCCCCCCGACCCCCCTGGACCTTGCATCTTGGTCTTTCTGACCCCGGGTCTAACAATCCTCAAAGAAGAGATACAACAGATAGTCGACCCCCAAGTGGAACATTCCCACAGGAAAAAACAAGCTATCGTGGCCCCTCTCCTGACTGGGACTGGCATAGCGGCAGCCCTGGGCACAGGGATTGGGGGCATCTCGACCTCCGCCCATTTCTACTACAAGCTGTCCCAAGAACTCGAAGAGGATGTGGAGCAGGTGGTGGGATCTTTTGTTTCAGTCCAAAGACAAATTAACTCATTAGCTTCTGTGGCCCTACAAAACAGACGAGCCCTGGACCTTCTCACCATGGAAAAGGGAGGAACCTGCCTTTTCCTAGGAGATGACTGCTGCTATTTTGTTAATGAAACAGGCATAGTCCAGGGAAGCGTCAGAGAACTTAGAGACAGAATCAAACGCAGCAAAAAAGAGTTAAAAAATCTTTCCATTCCCAAAGTCTATTCCGAATTGGCCCTCCTTTGGTTGCTCCCTTTCTTGGGACCATTGGTACTTATCATTTTATTCCTCTTATTTGGACCCTGTTTCTTCAATCTCTTTCAAAGCTTTCTCCAAGACCGGATTTGGGCCATCTCTCAAGTCCAAGTGAAGACCATTCTTCTTAAGAGCCTCACCTCAGCCTCGGGAAAAGGAGACCCTGGGCCCTAGGACAGGCCTCTATTCCAGACCCAGAGCCGTCGCCTCTACCCAGCAGGAAGTAGCCAGAGAGATACGGTGCCCTTTCCCCCCATCTTTTTATGATTTCAGGGTCTGGAATGAAGGAGTCTTCGGGCCTGGAAGAAGGAGATAACCACTTCAAAGGCCCACGCTGGACCAGCTGACTTTAGGGAAAACAAAACTGAACTGGAAAGTCCCACCCTGATACTCCGGCAGAGTATCAACCCCCGGCACGGAGACCCCCGCCCACCCCCGTTCAACCGCAAACTGCCATCTCAGCTAAAGACTACCCAGAACGCCCCGCGTGACCAAATTTTCCCGTAGCGCTTTCGCAAACCTCCCCTTAAATATGAAGCCTCCCTGATCCCGTGCACGCTCAGCCTGGTCATTAGACCGGCCGTCACCCCTCCTTGCCTGAATAAAGGTAACCTGTCTCCGTCGAGGTCGTCTTCCTTTCTTCATTGCCTCGTCTCGAACTATTAGTGCTTTGTTTGTTATTGTTGTTCAGTCACCCAGTCGTGTCCCAACTCTTTGCGACCCTATGGACTGAAGCATGCAGGCCTCTCTGTCCCTCACCATCTCCCAATGTTTGCCTAAGTTCATGTCTGTTGCACTGGTGATGCCATCCAGCTAACTCATCCTCTGATGCCTCTTCTCCTTCTGCCATCAATCTTTCCCAGCATCAGTGACTTTTCCAATGAGTCAGCTGTTCGCATGAGATGACCAAAATACTGGAGTTTCAGCTTCAGCATCAGTCCTTCCAACCAGTATTCAGGGTTGATTTCCCTTAAGATTGACTGGTTTGATCACCTTGCGATCCAAGGGACTCTCAGGATTCTTCTCCAGCATCACAGTTCGAAGGCATCAATTCTTTGGTGCTCCACCTTCTTTATTGTCCAGCTCTCACAACTGTACATGACCACTGGGAAGACCATAGCCTTGACTATATGAGCCTTTGTCAGCAATGTCTCTGCTTTTCAACACACTGTCTAGGTTTCTCATAGCTTTCCTGCCAAGAAGCAAATGTCTTCATATTTCATTGCTGCAGTCACTGTCTGCAGTGATTTTAGAACCCAAGAAGAAGAATTCTGTCACTACTTCTATCTTTTCCCTCTCTATTTGCCAGTGCTTTGTTTCAGTTCAATTCAGTTCAGTCGCTCAGTCATGTCCGAATCTTTGTGACCCCATGAATCGCAACACGCCAGGCCTCCCTGTCCATCACCAACACCCAGAGTTCACTCAAACTCATGTCCATCGAGTTGGTGATGCCATCCAGCCATCTCATCCTCTGTCGTTTCCTTCTTCTCCTGCCCCCAATCCCTCCTAGCATCAGAGTCTCTTCCAATGAGTCAACTCTTTGCATGAGGTGGCCAAAGTACTGGAGCTTCAGCTTTAGCATCATTCCTTCCAAAGAACACCCAGGACTGATCTCCTTCAGAATGGACTGGTTGGATCTCCTTGCAGTCCAAGGGACTCTCAAGAGTCTTCTCCAACACCACAGTTAAAAAGCATCAATTCTTCAGTGCTCAGCTTTCTTCACAGTCCAACTCTCACATCCATACATGACCACTGGAAAACCCATAGCCTTGACTAGACGGACCTTTGTTGGCAAGGTAATATCTCTGCTTTTCAATATGTTATCTAGGTTGGTCATAACTTTCCTTCCAAGGAGTAAGCGTCTTTTAATTTCAAGGCTGCAATCACCATTTGCAGTGATTTTGGAGCCCCCCAAAATAAAGTCTGACACTGTTTCCACTGTTTCCCCATCTATTTCCCATGAAGTGATGGGACCAGATGCCATGATCTTCGTTTTCTGAATGTTGAGCTTTAAGCCAACTTTTTCACTTTCACTTTCATCAAGAGGCTCTTTAGTTCCTCTTCACTTTCTGCCATAAGGGTGGTGTCATCTGCATATCTGAGGTTATTGATATTTTTCCCAGCAATCTTGATTCCAGCTTGTGTTTCTTCCAGCCCAGCGTTTCTCATGATGTAATCTGCATATAAGTTAAATAAGCAGGGTGACAATATACAGCCTTGACATACTCCTTTTCCTTTTTGGAACCAGTCTGTTGTTCCATGTCCAGTTCTAACTGTTGCTTCCTGACCTGCATATAGGTTTCTCAAGAGGCAGGTAAGAGGTCTGGTATTCCCATCTCTTTCAGAATTTTCCACAGCTTATTGTGACCCACACAGTCAAAGGCTTTGGCATAGTCAATAAAGCAGAAATAGATGTTTTTCTGGAACTCTCTTGGTTTTTCGATGATCCAGCGGATGTTGGCAATTTGATCTCTGGTTCCTCTGCCTTTTCTAAAACCAGCTTGAACATCTGGAAGTTCATGGTTCACATATGCTGAAGCCTGGCTTGGAGAATTTTGAGCATTATTTTACTAGTGTGTGAGATGAGTTCAATTGTGTGGTAGTTTGAGCATTCTTTGGCATTGCCTTTCTTTGGGATTGGAATGAAAACTGACCTTTTCCAGTCCTGTGGCCACTGCTGAGTTTTCCAGATTTGCTGGCATACTGAGTGCAGCACTTTCACAGCATCATCTTTCAGGATTTGAAATGGCTCAAATGGAATTCCATCACCTCCACTAGCTTTGTTCGTAGTGATGCTTTCTAAGACCCACTTGACTTCACATTCCAGGATGTCTGGCTCTAGGTGAGTGATCAAACCATCGTGATTATCTGGGTCATGAAGATCTTTTTGTACAGTTTTTCTGTGTATTCTTGCCACCTCTTCTTAATATCTTCTGCTTCTGTTAGGTCCAGACCATTTCTGTCCTTTATCGAGCCCATCTTTGCATGAAATGTTCCCTTGGTATCTCTAATTTTCTTGAAGAGATCTCTAGTCTTTCCCATTCTGTTGTTTTCCTCTATTTCTTTGCATTGATCGCTGAGGAAGGCTTTCTTATCTCTCCTTGCTATTCTTTGGAACTCTGCATTCAGATGCTTATATCTTTCCTTTTCTCCTTTGCTTTTTGCTTCTCTTCTTTTCACAGCTATTTGTAAGGCCTCCCCAGACAGCCATTTTGCTTTTTTGCATTTCTTTTCCATGGGGATGGTCTTGATCCCTGTCTCCTATACAACGTCACAAACCTCCGTCCATAGTTCATCTGGCACTCTATCTATTAGATCTAGTCTTTTAAATCTATTTCTCATGTCCACTGTATAATCATAAGGGATTTGATTTAGGTCATACCTGAATGGTCTAGCGGTTTTCCCTCCTTTCTTCAATCTAAGTCTGAATTTGGCAATAAGCAGTTCATGATCTGAGCCACAGTCAGCTCCCAGTCTTGTTTTTGCTGACTGTATAGAGCTTCTCCATCTTTGGCTGCAAAGAATATAATCAATCTGATTTTGGTGTTGACCATCTGGTGATGTCCACGTGTAGAGTCTTCTCTTGTGTTGTTGGAACAGGGTGTTTGCTATGACCAGTGCATTCTCTTGACAAAACTCTATTAGCCTTTGCCCTGCTTCATTCTGTACTTCAAGGCCAAATTTTCCTGTTGCTCCAGGTGTTTCTTGACTTCCTACTTTTGCATTCCAGACCCCTATAATGAAAAGGACATCTTTTTTGGGTGTTAGTGCTTTGTTTAGAGATCATTTTTAGCACTTAACACAGTTCTTCTTAACTAGGAGGATTAACTGCAATCTTCCCCTGCCCTTCCAATATACATATATCAATATCACACATATGACTAGAGTTTTACAAGATAGAGAACAGCAGTAACTCATTTCTTTATTCCTTAATGTACCCATACATACTAAACTTTAAATGTTTGTAGCTTTGAACAAAGAGAGATGTCGAATAATACCTCTTGGAAACTAAGAACATAAAACACTGCATGGATATATCTTATTGCTTCTAAGCATTCTGAAAAGGGCAAAAAAACAGTGCCCACCTCATAAGTACCATAAAGGTTAATGAAATATATTTACATGCAGGCTCTATACAAAATAAACTTTCAATAAATATCAATGTATTTTATTGCTCTTGTTATTTGATGAGAAAAGCATTTGAGGCTGTAAATATTTTTTAAGAGAATGGGGCCAGCAGAGGATGAGATGGTTTGATGGCATCACCGACATGAATTTGAGCCAACTCTGGGAGACAGTGAAGGACAGGGGTGCCTGGACAGGGAAGCCTGGTGTGCTACAGTCCATGGGTCACAAAGAGTTGGACACAACTTAAGGATCCAAGAACAACAATTTCTTCTATGTGCAGCTCTGGTTATATTTCATAATTTCTATATAAAGTAATGTCTTTATTGATGATTTCAAAATAGTCATTGCAGTTTTCATATTCTATTTATGACTGTGCAGTGTGTGGAATCTCAGTTCCCCAACCATTAGAGCACCAGGGAATTCCCATCACTGCCATTTTTATTGTTTCTTCTTTGAGCCAAGAGTTGGCCAACTGCTCAAACTGTTCCAGAAAATTTCTCTATATAAAAAAATTTTTTTTTACTTCATTCATTAGAAAATGAGATTCATTCTATTTCTGCTTTGAAAAGTTCATTTCAGTTTTCTTCAGACTAATATTTAATAAAACTTGTTAATTATACTCAAAGCCCTAGAAAACAAGGGATCCATCTCTAGGAGCAAATCTAGAGCAGTCTTGGACTGCTCAAGTGTTCTTGTGTCTTTAGAAGCATCCTTGGTAGTGAGTGAAGGGGAAGTGAGATAGAGTTTAATTGCCTCCCAATTCTGCCTCCTGGGTGTTTGCTTTTGTTTTTTACTTCCTCTTCCCTTACTGCTAAGTCGCTTCAGTCGTGTCTGACTCTGTGTGACCCCATAGACGGCAGCCCACCGGGCTCCCCCATCCCTGGGATTCTCTAGGCAAGAATACTGGAGTGGGTTGCCATTTCCTTCTCCAATGCATGAAAGTGAAGCTGCTCAGTCATGTCCGACTCTTAGCGACCCCATGGACTACAGCCTCCTCCGTCCATGGGATTTTCCAGGCAAGAGTACTGGAGTGGGGTGCCATTGCCTTCTCCAATTGGTCTTCCCTTACTAAGAGGTTTTAAAAGCAAAGCAAAACAAAACAAAACAAAAAACTATCATATGGATTTTATTTTAGGCCAGGCCAGGAGGCTTGCAGAATCTTAGTTGCCTAGCCAAGCCCTCGTCAAAGTGTGGAGTCCTAACCACTGGACTGTGTGGATTTTGTATAGCAACTGTTAACAGCAGCCTACCTAATTAAAGCTGATAATAAAGATAGGAGACAAATGGACCTAGAAGAGGCTCATCCCTTTCTCTAGCTGAGACAGGCCTCCTTAAGATGCCGTGTTGTTTGTTTTTGAGCAGAGAAATCCTGCAGAAGCCATTTTAAGATTTTTTCATTTGTGACTTTCCAGAATCTGCAGCAATTCTTTCAGTGTGATGAGAATGTTATCTAGGCTAAAATCAAGGAACTCAAGGAACAGACTGCTGAATCCACCCTCAAGGGGCTCACAGTATGGTAAGGAGTGAAGCATGGTACACTCTGCTTACAGGCAATTTCACAGTTTCCCAAAAATACATCCTAAGGGCCCTCCAGGAAACGTCATGATCTTTAATTCTGAAATGAGTACCCATCCTGAAATCATCTCTCAGCAACATTAGGAACTGCTTCCAGGGACCTCCATGGTGGTCCAGAGGTTAAGAATTCTCCTACCAACGCAGGGTACATGGGCTCAATCTCTGGTTCAGGAACTAAGATCCCACATGCCACAGAGCAGCTAAGTCACAACTACTGAGACCTGTGTGTTGCAATAACTGAAGCAGACACAAAGAGCCCCTGCACTGCAAAGAAAGAAAGCTGCTGGAGGACTGTTCTTGGGGGTGGGGATGGGAGTGGGGTGGTGTCCACTGTGCTTCCAGCTGCAGCCGCAGAGTTCACATGTGAGGGTGCTATCTACAGGACAGGTGAAATGCCACCTGAATTTTGATATTGATCTGTGGGTGAAGAAACTTGTCCTAAGGCTTTCCTGAGCAAACAGCCTTTCAGTCATTTTTCTTATTTCAACTATATTTTAAAAATTTTAGCTTCAGTTCTATATCTTCAGGGGAGTTAAGGTATGAGACTTTATAGATTCTCGTTAAAAAGTCTGTGTTAATCTGATACCTGCAGCGTGTGTATGTTTCTGCGTGTGTGCCTACTTTGCAGCTAGCCCTGTGCAGTGCTCCCTTCCCTGGTAGCTCAGCAGTAAAGAAGCCGCTTGCCAAGGCAGGAGACTTCAGTTGGGAAGATCCCTTGGAGAAGGAAATGGCAACCCACTCCAGTATTCCTGCCTGGAGAATCCATAGACAGAGGAGCCTGGCAGGCTACAGTCCATAGGATCGCAGAGAGTTAAATACGACTTAGCCACTAAGCAACAACAATAATGTGTTTCCTTCATTACTGGCAAACTTCACATATTACTTGAAAACTTCACACATTAGTTTCTCTATGGGCACAATCTGCTTTTTAAAAACCACTTTTCTAATCGTCTGCATTCCAGTTAAAAATATTTCAGTTAATGAGATTTTTTTTTACAGTTTTTACTATAAAAATAATGAGCAAAGTATGAAAGTCTGCCTCTAAGATTAAGCATGCTGTATTTTCTGTTTTGCCTTTTAAGTTTTACATTGGAAATACATTCACGGAGTATGTTCCATGTGTCATAAAATGTTTACATACTCACTGAAAACCACAAAAGTGCATAGAGAACATTTAAAAAATGTAAAAAGCACAACCTCCTAATCCCAATTCTATTCTCTAGAGGTTGTCATATTATTTCTTGAATCTATCTTCAGATTTTCAAATTTTAAAAATTATTTTTCCTAGGACTTCCCTGGCGATCGATCCAGTGGTTAATACTCCACACTTCCCCTGCAGGGGGCAAGGATTGATCCCTGGTCAGGGAACTAAGACCCTGCATGCCACACGGGCAAGAACAAAAATTTTTCCCCTGTTATTTAATAACATGGGATTATATTATCACATCTCATGGTAAACGTGCTCTTCTCATTTAATAATATATTAATATATTGACCATCATTGCACATTAGCACATGGAAAGGGAGGCATGCTTGGTGGCTAAGTCATATTCAACTCTTTGCAACCCCATGGACTGTAGCCCTCCAGGCTCCTCTCTCCAGGCAACAATACTGGAGTCAGTTGTCATTTCCTCCTCAAGGGTATTTTCCTGACTCAGGGACTGAAACTGCATCTCCTGCATTGGCAGGCGAGTTCTTTACCACTGCACCACCTGGGAAGTGCTCATTGTAACACATCAGCAAACTAAATGACACACCCACAGGCACCATGACAGTTCCAAGGCTCATCAGAAAGGTCAAAAAGTGGGCGGTGGCCCAATTCCTGGAAATCTACACTCCCTTTTAAGGGATGCAGTACAGCGCATAGAAGGATTTTCCAAAATTACTAAGCCATCCCCCAAGTGATAGTCATCTAAATTGTTTACAATTTCTAACTGGCAAGTGTAGCAGGCAGGGGAATGTTCCATAAGATTGAGAATGATCTGAATAAGAAGATGCCCCCCACACCGCCATGTTAGTCTAGTTAACTAGAATTCAGTATAGTTATGTTTATCTGAGACTAGAAAGTAGTCTTGATGACAAGGACTTCAAAAAAGAATGCTGGATCTACAATTACAGCTAGACCATCAACCTGAGTGTTCCCTCTTTTTTACTTTTCTCCTGCAGTAGATCTTTCTTGAAGGTAAAACAGTTAAAACGTAGGGGCTGCTCTAGCTGACATAGGGGAGGGGGTGTCTGTATCTAGAGCCGCCTGCAGATTTCTGCAGGTGGGCTTCAGAAAGTCCATGAAGCCCCTGAAGTGATATACGTAACTGTAGTTGCAAGTGCCTTTTTTTTTCTTTCCTGAAAAACAAACACACAAACAAGAAAAACCAAAGGGAATTCCCGGGCAGTCCACTGGTTGGGACTCAGGGCTTTCACTACCAGACCGGGGTTCAATTCCCAGTCGGGGAACTAAGATGCTGCAAGCCGCGCGGGGCGGCCAAAAAACCACTGCCCTAACGGTCCATAGCCATATCACTAGACTTTTCAAAAGGAATCACGATACAGACAAGTTTAAGAATCGGTACTAATCAGGATTAGTAGGAGCAGCATTTGAAAACCGAGAAGACCGGCAGTGCTGGTGCTGGGCTGAACAATCTATTTCACACTTCTTCCTAGGATTGGAAATTACCGTTTACACACCTCTCTCCTCCTTAGGTGATAAGCTCCTCGAGGCAGGGACCCTGCCTGCCCGTGACCACCTCGCCCCTGCCACTGGAAGAGGTACACAGCAGGCACTCAGTAAATACTTGCCGTAAACATGAGTGATCTACAGCACCATCAGGGGCGGAAAGACTGGGGACCTACAGACCCAGCGCAGCCCCGTGGCGCCGAAGCCCGGGAGTCGCCGGCCGCCGCGGGCCGAGCGAATTCCACTTGCCCGCGTAGCTCCCGGGATACCAGCGACTACGACCGCGCCTCTCAGCACGGCGAGCGGCCGCTCAGGTGGGAAGCAACTACAGGCCACTGCAGCCGCCAATCTTCACCACGGCGGCCCAGCACCCGCTAAGAGACACGGCGCCGGAGGGCCCGCCCACCCGCCTTGCTATTGACTCCGCACACTCCCGGGGCCTCCTGGGGGCTGTACTTCCGAGCATCTTGTGCACAAAGGCGGGCGCTGCGAGGGCAGACCCAGCGGTGAGTCGCGCCTGTCGGGCCTTTCTCTGCCTCCAGCAGGCCCTGCGGGCTCCTGGCAGAGATGGTGTGCCCAGCGGATTTCCACCTCAGCGCCTGCCCGCCTGCTGTTGCCCTGCGCTTACACTTCCCCTTTTTATCCTCGGGCCATTCTTCGTGCAGACGAACCGCTCTTGCCGAAAGCGCGGAGTTTGGACCGAAGGGGTCCTGAAGGTGATGACAGTGCTGGAGCAGGAATCTCCTGTCCACATCTGTGGACACCGCCCACGACGTGCCAGGCGTTGGAACACCAAAGAATGAAGCTAGGATTTCTTCCACGATGCCGGCGGCGCTTGCAAACATTATCTGGTTGACTTCCATTATCAACCCATTTGACAGATAGGAAAACAATTTCGGAGAAGTGGAATAATTTGCCCAGGTCACACAGGACCTAGATATTGGAGTCCCATATTTCCTCATCACTCCATGCAGCTTCCAAACTCGTCAACAGTTTCAGTGCAAGGTGATGAGCAAGAATGAAATGACCAGAGCACCAGGAAGGAGGGGTCAGCTCTGCCAGTGATGAGAAGTGGGAGGTGGAAGGAGACAGAATTAGGTAAACCTAACCTCAAAGGATGCACGGAAGGGAAAGCAGTTGCCTTTGGCGGTTAGGGACTGTGTGCTCAAGGCCAGCCTTCTAATAGGGGCCATATAAATACTGGTAGAACAAACAATAAATTGTTTTCCAATTTTTTAAATTGTAAAATGTTTGGACCTCCCTGGTGGTCCAGTGGTTAAGACTCCACTCTTCCACTGCTTGGTTCACGAGTTCCATTCCTAGTGGGGGAACTAAGATCCTCCATTCCACATGCCTCCCATGGTGGCGGCATGTAAAATGTTTAAATACTTAAAAAGTAAAATGAATACCCACTTACTCTCCATCTAGATTTAACAATCAGAATAAATAATGTGTAGAGCACTTTATGGGACTTCCCTGTGGCTCAGATGGTAAAGCTTCTCTCTGCAGTGTAGGAGACCCAGGTTTGATCCTGTGGTCTGGAAGATCCTCTGGAGAAGGGAATGGCTACCTACTCCAGTATTCTTGCCTGGAGAATCCCATGGACAGAGGAGCCTGCAAGGCTACAGTCCATGGGGTCACAAAAGAGTCAGACACGACTTAGCAACTAAACAGCAAACACAGCACTTTATAACGTATAAAGCCTCTGGTTTAAGGTTCAGTTCAATTCAGTCGCTCAGTTGTGTCCAACTCTTTGCGACCCCATGAATTGCAGCACGCCAGGCCTCCCTGTCCATCACCAACTCCCAGAGTTCACTCAAACACATCCATCAGGTCAGTGATGCCATCCAACCATCTCATCCTCTGTCATCCCCTTCTCCTGCCCCCAGTCCCTCCCAGCATCAGAGTCTTTTCCAATGAGTCAACTCTTTGCATGAGGTGGCCAAAGTACTGGAGTTTCAACTTTAGCATCATTCCTTCCAAAGAAATCCCAGGGTTGATCTCCTTCAGAATGGACTGCTTGGATCTCCTTGCAGTCCAAGGGACTCTCAAGAGTCTTCTCCAACACCATAGTTCAAAAGCATCAGTTCTTCAGCACTCAGCTTTCTTCACAGTCCAATTCTCACATCCATACCATAATGCAAATGAAGCTCTCATTTGGTAACCTATTCTGACACTCTTAATGCATTACCTGGGACAGGTCAAAGCCACCCATCACACCCCACTTTGGAGAGTTGGCATCCTCTCCCACTTTTTCCACCTGCTGAGGGAGTGAGAGGTTGTCCCAGAAGTTGGTTCACCCTCAGAGACAACACCTACTCCAGTGTTCTTGCCTGGAGAATCCCAGGGATGGGGGACCCTGGTGGGCTGCCATCTATGGGGTTGCACAGAGTCGAACATGACTGAAGTGACTTAGCAGCAGCAGCAGAGACAACGGCTACAATATGTTTCTCAGAGGGAAGTTCATTACCTGGAAACTCACTTTGAACTTGAATGGTTAGCCTCTCAAAGTTTCAGATTTCTCCCTTAAAATTCAATATACTGGTGGATGAGGGAGAATTTGAGTCACAGTGGGATCCATTATTTTCAATTTCAGATTAACACAGGAACTCTTCCACGGTCTTCCCAACAGGGCTTTCCATTGTCTTAATAATAGATATGTATTATGTTCAGGATCCCCTGGAAAAGGGAATGGCTACCCACTCCAGTATTCTTGAATGGAGAATTCCATGGACAGAAGAGCCTGGTGGGCCACAGTCCATAGTGTCACAAAGAGTCAGACATGACTGAGTGACTAACACTTTCACTTAATTATATTCAACACCATAAACCTCTTTTATCATGTGGGTTGGGGAGACAGTATTGATATGTGCTTTGAAGCTAAACTAATTATGAAATGACTTTTTTAACTTATCTTTTTTCTTATTATAAAGGTAATACATATTGATTTTAAAGGCCCCAAATGATCCAAACTTGAACATTGTCGAATGTGATACCCTTGATGACCCGGAATGGAGAAAAGGTCAGGGGTCAGGGCTGACAGCACAGGTTGGACCCTTGGCAGCAGTTCCACTGGATCTAGATTTGTCATGTCCCCTTATTTGGGGGATGCGCACACACGTATAGTCACAGATGTACAGAAAGAAGAGCTCATCAACACTCCATTTGTTAATCAAACATCTAAAATGCATCCTGAAGACTATAATGCTATTTTCAAATTTCTTCATTAAAAAAAAAAATCACTGGGGACTTCTCTGGTGGCCCAGTGGTAAAGAATCTCCCTGACGATGCTGGAGACACGAGTTCAATTCCTGATCCAGGAAGATTCCCACATACCGCAGAGCAACTAAGCCCGTGTGCCACAGCTACTGAACCTGTGCTCTAGAGCCTGGGAGCCGCAAATACTGTGCTGCAGCTACTGACGCCTGGGCGCCCTTGAGCCCATGCTCCCTGACAAGAGAAGCCACCGTGTTGACAAGTCGGCACATCACAACTAGTGAGCAAGCCCCCATTCTTTGCAACTAGAGAAAAGCCTGAGCAGCACAAAGACCGAGCACAGGCAAAAGTAAATAAATAAATAAGTAAAATTTTAAAAATATATCACTGGATGGGACTTCCCTGGTGGTCCAGTGGCTGGAACTCTGAGCTCTCAATTCAGGGTGCCTGAGTTCAATCCCTGGTCAGGGAACTACACCCTACATGCCGCAACTGGGGATCCTGCACTTGGCAACAAAGATCCTGAGTGCCTCAACTAGGACCTGGGGTGGTCAAATAAATAAATATTAAAAAGGAAAACAATCACTGGAACCACAAAAAATGAAAGCATTGTGAGCCTCTCTTGACCTAGAAAAGCCTCAGCGGCAGCAAAGCACTATCTTTCAATACCTCTCTGCCTCAGAATTGCTCCTGTTGCAAAAAGCGTCACTGAAATTGCAAAACATCCTGCTGTAGAGTGGAAAGTCCCACTTCCTATGCGATTTGGTCATAGGTGCCTTCGTCTTAGCTTAGAGGAGTTTCCTGGCCAGTCAGATCAACGTCAGAGCTCCCAGGAACCGGAAGGATGCTTTGTGGCATTGCACAATTTCATCACTTCTGTGGAAGCAGTGGGAGACTGCCTTCCGGAATCTTGTGCAGGTCCTGGTCCCAGAAAAATCCCAGTTAAAACCCTTCTGGCCCAAACTGTGAATTTCACACATCTGATATTTGCACCATAAAGGTGCATTTTAGTTCATCCATTTTTTTTAAGGGAAGATGTTGGGTTTGGGTCTTATTTTCTCACCAGGATCCAGAAAACTGGGTGTTATCAGTTGTTAAATCCCAAACACTGGGAATACAAATCACATGGACCATCCAGACAACAAAATAAATTCAACCAATCGGAACTCAAGGAAGCCTTGATCCCAGGTTGGTCATACTCAGGGCTGTTTGTTCAGCCAGGCATCAGAATGCTGTCACTGACCTGCTGGAATGGTCAGCATGGCCCATTTTGAGCCTCATTGGTCAGCTGAAAAGGTGACATTCAGGTTAGTGATGAATAGTAAAATAAAGTATCATTATTGGAGGGAGACAGTATTACAAAGTGGTTAATAGAGTGAGTTTGAACCCTGACTCTGGGGCAGGTCTCTAACCCACTAATCCCAGCTGTAAATGTGGGTGATAAATCCTGCTCTGAAGGGATGCTGCACAGATTTTAGAGAACAATGGGTATAAAGCACAGAATTAAAAAAAAAAAAAAAGCACAGAGTAAGCATCATTCGGGGGTAACTGTATCACCAACAAAACATTTGGAAAAAATATCTGTAAGCCAAACATTTCATGATGAAGACAGCAAGTTTCAATCAGGATATGGCATCATTTGCCAACTCAGTGATAGAAATGTCACCATTTAGCAACCACCACTCTAGCAACTGATTTCGGAAGGGATCATCAATGAAGGCTAACACCATGGGGTGAAAGACTGAGAGCACAAGACCCTTCCACATGCCAGGTTACATGTTAATAACAAAGAAAGAAAACGACCTTTTACAATGGAGAGATTCCCAAGGATAAATAGGATATATCCCCAATCTAATAATGAGGAAACAATCACACAAATCTACACTGAGGGACATTGTACTTGAAACAGACTTTTTAAAAAACATTAATGTCTTGAAACGAAGAATTTCAAAAGGTGAGGGGTGGGTTTCCCTAGTAGCTCAGTGGATGAGAATCCACCTGCCAATTCAGGAGTCACAGATTCAATCCCTGGCCTGGGAAGATCCTACGTACTTCGGAGCAACTGATCCCATGTGCTGCAACTACTGAAGCCTGAGCACCCTAGAGCCCATGCTCTGCAACAAGAGAAGCCACTGCAATGAGAAACTTGTGCCATAACCAGAGAGTAGCCCCTGCTCTCCGCAGCTAGAGAAAAGCCCACACTCAGCAATAAGGACCCAGTGCAGCCAAAAATAAACAACAAATCAATTAATTTAAAAGGTGAGGGGAGAAAATCCCCTGGTAGTTCAGTGATTAAGACTCTGTTCCCAGTGCAAGAGGCACAGGTCTGATCCCTGGTTGGTGAACTAAGATCCCACAGGCTGCACAGCAAGGCCAAAAAAATATTAATAGTAAAAAATTTTTAAGTAAAAGGTGGGGGAATGTGAAAGTGTTCTGGATAAAAGGAGACTACAATGATATGACAACTAAAAGTAATGCATGATCTCTGACTGGATCCTAGATTGGAAAATTTTTTTTTCAAAATGAGCTATCAAAGACATTACCAGGATAACCAGGGCATTTGATTACAGACTGATTGTAGTATTGTTAACAATATTAGATTCCTTGAGTGTGATAACAGTATTCTAATTATTTAAAATAATATCCTTGGGGGAAAAAAAAACAATATCCTTGGGAATTCCCTGGTGGTCCAGTGGTTCGGACTTCGTGCTTTCACTGCTGTGGCCCAGGATCAATCTCCAGTCGGGGAATTAAGATTCCATTCCACAAGCCTTGAGGCATGGCCATAAATAAATACATAAGTAATTATCCTCATATTCTTGTTCTTAGTATTTAGGATGGTTAAGGTATTTGGAATGATACCTGATATGTTTTCAACTTATTACTAAATGCTTCAAAATAGAAAAAACAGAAGTGTGCACATGTGTATGAGGGGAGAGAATCACCAAAAATAATACATAAACAACTGATGAACAGGGGTTGAGAGCATATACGTGTTCATTGTACTATGCCCTTAACTTTTCTGTGGACTTGAAATTTTTCAAAAACAAAACTGAGGATAAAAATCATTGTAGCAGACAGAGAGCAGTTCAAAGAGGAAGAAGTCACTCCGCCCATACCACCTGCATTAGCTTCGGAGCCATGGCTGAGGCCCCACACTGGGCTGTGAACCATAAGGACACCTTTTTCACCCTTGTTTCTCCAGCATCCTGGTCCAGAACATGTGTTCAGTAACCGTACATGTATGACACCCTCCCTCCGGGGTCTGCTCCTAGGAAGTCATGGCAGAGTCAATGCTGGGACAAACGAATCACGATGGTGGTCCCAGGCATGGCATTCCTAGGCCTTTATGTTGCTGGAAGAACCAGACAACTGTAACTACGTCCAGAGGAGTTATCCCAGGGCTTTTCTCCCGCTGTGCCTCCAGACCTCACCTGTCTTCTCCGGCAGGAAAGAGCAGAGCTTGCAGGGCTGTATCTGCTGCTCCTCATCCTCCTGCCATTGGCTACAGAGGGTCAATAAAACCCCAAGTCTGGAGGAGAGAAGCTGACCAGAGGGACTGACCCTCATCATGATTCTCTCCAGCATGGGACCAGGGACTCTGTTCCCCCCACTCTCACTCCCACCTTCCTGGGAGGGAGGAGGGAAGCATCTGAGAGGCTTCCAAAGAGCAAGAATCTGAAATCCAATCCCAGACCCTCCCTCAAAGACTAACCCACCACTCCGAAGTCCAGCCTGGGTCAGCGAGAGCTGGCGTGCAGGACCACCATGTGTCTGACAAGGCATTGAGCCCTCCCACCTGGAAAAGCCTCTGATTCTTTGAGGAAGAGGACGCAAGCCAGCAATGACACACTAACAGCCTGAGTCTCAGTTCCCACCAAAACACAGAGCATTTCCTGTGCCTTTTCCGTTATTTCACAAGCTGCATCTTCTCACTCTCTGGGCACCAGGACAGACAGTAGTTTCTTCCCTCAGAAGCAGGACGACTGCCTCCAGTCTCTCCTGGTCAACACCATGGTCAGGACCCGGAGTGACCATCTACTCTATTCCCTGGAAGAGCTTTTGCCCTATGACTTCGAGAAGTTCAAGTTCAAGCTGCAGAACACCAGCCTGGAGAAGGAGCACACCCGGATCCCCCGGGGCCAACTGCAGACAGCCGAGCCGGTGAAGCTGGCCTCTCTGCTGGTCAACCACTACGGGGAGGAGTATGCTGTGCAGCTGACCCTGCAGGTCCTGAGGGCCATCAACCAGCACCTCCTGGCAGAGGAGCTTCACCAGCTGATCAGCCCAGGTAAGCGGCCCCAAGTGCCCTCCTCTCTCAGTGCAACTGCTGGCTGTTCGTGGAGACAGGTGGAAGGTACAAGAGGAAACTTGTGTTCAGACCAGTGCATACTGACTTGGGGGTCAGGAGTTCCAGGTCTGCGACAACTCCTGTGACTTCTTCAGCCAATCAAGTTATGTCCCCTTCTCTGGTCTTTGCAGCTGGAGCAAAGCTAAGGCTCCCAGTGGCTTTAAAAAAATAAACCCAGGAGGCTGAGGTTCTGATTATGGGGCCAGATCAGGAGAGGCAGAAGCTGGATGCCTGATGGTAGAGTTCTTCACTTCATTTGTCATTAACACCTATAGATGAGTCTTTGGTTGAGCAAGAAACTAACCACTCCTATCGACTGGGTTGATGGGTAATATTGTTAAATCTTTTCAGTTTTGAGTTCTCCTCTAACACATGTCACAAAAGTATTCTAAAATTCTCAAAAGGGCTTTCTCCTTCCTTCCTTTTCTTTCCCTCATTTCTTTTTCATCTTTTCTTTCTTTCCTCTTTCCCTTCCTTCTTCTACCCCTTTGTTGTCACTTTCTGATTTTATTACACTGTGATCAAAGAATGTGGTCTATTGGATTTCTACTTTTCAAGAGTTTTGTTTTGTTTTGTTTTGTTTTGTTTTTGAGATTTGGTGGGGGCAGGGGTGCTACTCTGGGACCAGTTTAAAAAAACTATTCTTTCATGTCTTAAATTTTCTTCTATTTCTAGATTTTAAGAATATACCAGGAATGCTTTTCATGTCCTTCTATGAGGTAGAAGAGTTTACATAACAAAATTTCTCTGCTCTTTGAAAGAGTGGTAAAGCTAGACTATAACCTGAACCTGGTATAATTTAATGAGGATAATTTTTAAATTAATTTTTTTGTATTTTAAAACTTGTTTATGAGCCTCTTCAGGGTTTTTCACCAGTTCCTGAGGCAGCTTTTGTTTGTTTGTTTTTTTTTATGCTGCAAAAAGCTTTATTGTTTCCATTTGGTCCAAGGCTTGAGAGAGGGCTCCAGGGTGTTAAAAAGCTGCCTAGTGGCTGCAGAGAGGGGCTTCAGGCAGCCCTGATGTTAGGTGGGTTCTTCAATGGTGAGGCAGCTTTTGTAAAATATGTTTTCCTGGAAAGCCAACAACAAAGTGTTTTAAGCAATCTTAATTTTACTATGGGGTTTTTCAAACCAAAATTAAGGTGTAATTATAGGTTATTTTATTTAGTAGTGGTTTTCAAATTGTATCCCAGGAAGACATTTCAGGGATTGTTTAGAAAGTTGGCAAATACTTGATTCAAAATTTATGAATTAACTTACAAAACTAACTAATTCATATTAAAATGTGCCATTAACCAAATTTTAAAATATTGGAGGCCATCGGTGTGATAGTTAATATTGTACTTGAACTTTTTCTGGAGACCTTGAATTTCAGCCCTTTCTGTCATTTCTGGTTAATTAAATATTGCCCTGAAATTTCCAGGCAAACTTGTTTTTTAAACTGTTTACACCAAACTGGATGAGGTAGGATTTTCTACATTTCATGAAACCAAAGTTACAGCAAAAAATTAGCTTCTAAAGTTTTTTTAATATAAATTTATTTATATTAATTGGAGGCTAATTACTTTACAATATTGTATTGGTTTTGCCATATATCAACATGAATCTGCCACGGGTGTACACGTGTTCCCCATCCTGTCCCTCATGACCCTTGATTTCAAACTTTTGTGCCTATCTTTATTGACTGATAACTGAGTTTTGTAGACCTGTAATTCACACACAAATGTATTCCAATAAACTATTCTATGTAAGAACAGTTCTCCTGCCTAAAAAAGTTTTGAAAAGTACTACTTCAGAAATAAGACAGCAGATAATGAATATGATCTTATTAAATGCTAATTGACTGCCATTGTCTAGAACTTCCCGAACTTCCCTAATTTAGGAGGGGGTTCTCTCTTCTCTCCCTTTCCCCAAATGTTGACTCTGAGCATCGGGCATGCCCATGCCTTTCCATCTCATTGTCTTTTCAGTGTGTCGGATACAACAAGGTGACACAGACAGCTCAGCAACGTCGGGTTCCTCTGGGGAGATGAAGCCCAAGAGCCTAAAGACCTCAGATGGCCTGGAAGGTGACAAGCAGCGACAAAGTGCTGATGGGGCTGGCTGCCCACCCTCCAGCCAGGCTGAGGCTGGCAGGGGGTCTCAGAAGAAGCCTCTGGGAAAACAGCGAGATCAGAAAGGCCCTGAGGGCCTGGAGGTGCAGAGCAAGCTGGGGGCCAGGAACACAACTCTGTCTTCCAAGAGAAGCCCCTTCCTCGGCAAGGTGCTGCGGGAGAAGGAGAAAGGGAGCTGTCCTAGCGTCAGGCTGCGGAGGAACGCCAGCTCTGCAGGAAGGCTCCAGGGACTCACCAGTGGGTCATTCGCTGGGTCCCCAGGAAGGAGAGAAACAAAGATATCGGAAGTGTATTTACCTTCAGGAAAGAAGCGACCCAAAAGTCTTGAATTTACCATTTCTCCAGAAGAGACAGGACCCCTCAATCCAGAAATTCTTCTGCTTCAGGAGAAAATGAACACTGAGAATCCAAGCTCAGCAACCACTGCCAGCGAAGTGGCCACTCTGGAAACAGGGCCGACTGTGACTCTGGAGAAAGGCTCCAGGAATCCAGAGCATGCCACAACCCTGGAGGGGACAGCACTTAGGAATACACCTTTCAGTGTATCACTGGCTGGCAAGACGATGATTGGGGAACATCTAGAACCCACAGCTCCTGCAGAGAGTGGAACTGGGGCTCCGAAGGCCTCCAGTGTGCCCCATGAGCCTTCAGATCCAGAAGTCTCTCCGTCTTCAGGTAAGAAAGGACCTCAGAGTCCAGAAGACCTGGTACCCTTAGGAATGATGACTGGTGCAGGTTTTCCCATGTGTTGTGCACAGTCAACTCTTTGTGACCCTGTGGACTGTAGCTGGCCAGGCTCCTCTGTCCATGGAATTTCCCAAACAAGACTGGAGTGGGCTGCCATTTCCTACTCCCGGCCATCTTCCCAACCCAGGGATCAAACTTGTGTCTCTTTGTGTTTCCTGCACTGGCAGACAGATTCTTTGCCACTGCACCACCTGGGAAGATGCACAAGCCTGCTTTTATCTCTACTCTATCCATTTCACCGGACCCTTGGGTCCACTTTGAGGGCCTCAATCCTCTGAAAATCTGATTGTAGGCCCTGAATCCTGAAAAAAGGCATATCTGCACATCTTCACAAAATGTTGCAATGTTGCATACATTTCAGCTAGTTAGCTCTTAGACACTTCTTTAGAATCCCCAAAGGCTTCTGAACCTCAGGTTGATCATCTGGGAAAGAGTAGGTAAATATCATCTTCTTACAATATTCCATGGCAGTATGTCAAGGAGCTGAGATTCTGCCAGTCTGTCTCTCTGAGCAGAGAGGAAGCTGGTGGCCAAAATCATAGGTCTCTTTTACTAAAGAGGCAGAACTTAGGATTCTGATGGGTTGTGAATGACAGAAACACCAAAGTAACAGAACTGAAACAAGATAGACATTTGTTCCCCTTTCACAAAAATGACACACATAGTCTGGGATGAATGTGGTACCCTCTGGCTAGGAACCCCAGCTCCTGCTGCTTTTCTGCTCCACAGAGTTTGAAGCTCATGGTCTCAGATGGCAGCACCCTCATTCTAGGCAACAGGCTGGAGGGACAAAGGAGAATGGTATCACTTAGGGAAGGTTTTTGGAAGTTTCTAGATGCTGCCCATGATGCCTCTGTTTACATCCTCTTGGCCAGAATGTACAGACATACCTCAGCGATAACGTGGGTTTTGTTCCAGCCCACTTCAATAAAGCAAATATTGCAGTAAGCCAGTCACAGGAAAGTTTTGGTTTTCCAGTACATATGTTTACACTATATTGTAGTCTGTATTAAGTGTACAATTATGTCTAAAAAAACTATGTATATACCTTTTATTTTTGTCCTGCATGGCATGTGTGATATCTCCATTCCTCCACCAGGGACTGAACCTGGGCCATGGCAGTGAAAGGGTTGAATCTAACCACCAGACCACCAGGGAACATCCACACCTTAATTTAAAAATACTTTATTGATAAAGAATGTTCATCATCATCTGGTAGCACAGGGATGTCACAAACGTTTATTTTGTAAAAAATGAAGTGTCCCAATAAAGGGAAGTGCAATGAAACGAGGTGTGTCTGGAGTCGCATGACCACACCTAACTGCAAGGGAGGCTGGGAAATGTAGTTTGGGGGGAGCAGGGGTGGGGAAGCAGTCATATGGACCGCAAACAATGTCACCACAAGGGAAGTGGGAAACTGTCACTGGGGAGCTTGCAGTCTCTTACAGATGTGATATGAGCTCCTGGGACCCTGAGAGAGGAGGAGGTGGGAGGGGACTCGTGGATTGTGTCTCTATTTCCTCTTGTGTCTCCTATCATTTCTGCTTTATGAAGCTGTGCTGGTGTTGGAGCAGAGCTGGTCGCAGCTGTAGGTCATCACGGTGGGTTACACCCTTCAGCCTTGTAAAGTTACTTCTCTACTTTCACATCATGTTTTCTGAATCTGGATGTGAGCAGTGGCTTCATTCAACACACACTTCCCAAATGTTTACCAGGTGCCAGGGGTTCTGCTAGGGTCTGTGGGTTCAACCACAAGCGAGTAACCATCCCCTGGGAACTCAAGTTATGCACTCTCTCAGTGGTGATACGCGGTAAAGCCAACACCAGTAGAATGTCTTCCCATCTTTATATCACCTGTGTCAGTGTATGTGCAGGAGAAAGGCATAGAATTTATAGCAAAATGCCTTTCTTAAGATAAATGCCCGAGAATTCCAAGTTTCAGGACTGGCATGAGATCCAGGCCTTAGCCCTCAGTCCGAGTGTTCTCACTGGAGGGAAGTTAGGGGAGGACAAGCTAGGAAAAGGCCTCAGTCTAACAGAGAATATTCACGTCCCAGGCACAGATTCTCGCCACGCTGATTGGCAGCGTCTCCTGGTAGCATCTTGGGTTTGTCACTCAGGAGGCTTTTCCATTGCTGTGTCCTCAGGGAGGCTGCAGGACAAGGCTGTGTGTCCTCTTTGCCGTGCCCAGGAAGGAGACCCAGCTAGTGGCAGCTGTGTGCACATCTCCTGCAGCTGCTCTGCGGCTTCTGGGGACCCCAAGGCCTCACTCAGCAGCTCATCCAGCTGCCCCCGGTGCCAGGACTTGCTCCCGGGGAAGAGCCATGGAAGCCGTGAGTGGCAGGAGGGCCTGCAGATAGCCAGCCTGAACCCCAAGAGCCTGCCACAGTGTGAGCGTCACATGAAGCAAGCGCAGCTGCTCTTCTGCGAGGACCATGGGGCGCTCATCTGCCTTATCTGCCGGCTGAGCCAGGAGCACCGGGGCCACCGGGTGCGCCCCATTGAGGAGGCTGCCCTGGAATACAAGGTAGGGCTTCCTGCATTAGGACCCTTCTCTGCTGGGCATCTGAACACACCAGGGGGTTTCCCTGAAACGCTAGGAGCTGGTGCATTAGCCAGCATCCTTGGGCTGTAAATGGCAAACACATACAAATAGAGCCAGCAAAGAGGGATGCTGCATGTAGCTCAGAGGTCTATGGGAATCTAACTTCAGATACGGCTGAATCCAGGTGCTCACAAGAAATCTTTCTCACCACCTCTTGGCTCTGCTTCTTTTGGTGTGATGGGGTCATTCTTCCTCTGGTTACCTCTTCCCATGCTCCTGGCTGCAGCACCCTCAGCTTTATTCCCTGAAGCAAATTTTCCCATCTAGGGTTGGCACCAACTAAAGATGCCAGGGGCCAAGTTTAAGCTTCAACAAGCGTTGTGTGTGTGTGTGTGTGTGTGTTTTTCCAGGAGCAAATTCAGAAGCAGTTGGACCATCTGAAGGAGTTGAGAAAATCTGGAGAGGAGGAGAGATCTCAGGGGGATAAGAAAACAGTAAACTCCCTGGTAAGGTTAGGGGTGGTCTGTGGCCTGTCATTGACTGGGTTCACCCCTGTAGAAGGAAGCAGGGAACCCAGAGTGAGCAGGGGTCCCTCAAGTCCTGTACTGGCTCACAGGGAAACAGAGCTGATCACATATTTAGAGTCACCTGCTCTGGGGGGGCAAGGAATAACAGGTGTCCAGAGATGAGCTTGTCCCTGGGGATGGAGTCCACCTCTAGCAAGAAGGGGCATCTCCCAGGACCCGGTCACACTTTCTTAGACTCACCACAAAATGGTTTAGAGAAACAGACGCTGTGAGGAATGGGATTGAGGAAAGGGGAGGAGAGACTTTTTACTTTAAATACTGCTCCATGTTATTTTTATAATTGCTGTTATCTTTTTTTTTTTACAAAAGCCATATTTATTTTTAAAATTCAAATGGTTAAAGTGGACATTTTCGTTTAAAACTGTGGTTCTGTAACACCGCAGATTCCAACAAGTACCACTTAGTAGACTTCCTGTTAAGCTGTTGTCCAGACTCTTGGATGCTTTAGTTGCTCCTGTTTTCCCTTCGTGCAAAGGTGCCTAACTAACCTGCAGAGCCTTGATTTGTCTGATGCATTTCTGTTGGTTGGATTTCATCTCCCTGAGTTCCAAACTTGTCAGGACACACCATACGGCACTGAGAGACAGGCAAAGAAAACAAAGGGCAGGATGAGAGGGAGGTGGGTGGCAGCCGTCCAGGTGTCTGACTTTTGGGAAACTGCTGAAAGAAAGAAAGTTAAGTCACTCAGTCATGTCCGACTCTTTGCGACCCTGTGGACTGTAGCCTACCAGGCTTCTCTGTCCATGGGATTCTCCAGGCAATAATACTGGAGTGGGTTACCATTTCCTTCTCCAGGGGATCTTCCTGACCCAGGGATCCCGCATTGGAGGCAGATGCTTTAACCTCTGAGCCAGCTGAATGGTAGTCAAATGAAAACCCTTTCCTATAACCCCAGGTGGCTTGAACTTGTGGGTGGAGCAGAGGTCAGGGGTGCCCCCAGTCGGGTGGAGGATGGTGAGGCAGGAACTGGGCTCCTGGGCTGCTCAGGGAAACCCAGGGAGAGAAAAGTGTCCAGCCTTCCCTTCAGGCACAGTGACATGGGCCCTTATGAAAAGGAAATGCTGTTTTCAGGCCTTCACCTCCTCCTCTTCAAATAATGAAAAAAAAATTTTTTAATCATAGAAAAGAGGGTAGGGAAAGCTCCTTTTTACAGCAGAAAGCCAGCTAAAACAAGTACAGAAGAAGAATAATTAAATTAGAAGATTTCCACTATACAGTTGACACTGACAGGGATCAGCAACAAAAGCTAAATTTTTTAGGAAAAAACCGGCAGAGAATAGCATACTTACACACTCTCAAAGTACCACTCCCCAAATTACTTAGTAATTATAAAGGAAATAATATATATTTACAGTAGTGACTGGTAGACCCCTCCTTAACCAATTACCAACCATAGAATCCCTATCCTGATGATGGCAAACTGGATAGTCTTTGCCTCCCAATGGGATGGGCTAGAAAGAGCACGGCATTAGGTCTATGGCAATCTCACCCCCACCGCATGCTTCTCCTGAATTTAATCATGAGCAAAATTATCAGAGAATTTTAGAATATAGGCCATTGAACAGGATGGTTGACCTGTCCTCTTAAAAAAAAAAAAGTCCACATTACTGCCATCAACAACAAAAGGTGTCCCAGATTCCATGTTTAGGAACAACACATTGGAAGCTTGAGACTGGCCACAAGTTTCAAGTTAGACACATGTGGGAGTATCTATGCCCACATGTTTAGTGCTTAGTTGCTCAGTCGTGTCTGACTCTTTGCAACCCCATGGACTGTAACCAGCCAGGCTCCTCTATCCATGGGGATTCTCCGGGCAAGAATACTGGAGTGGGTTGCCATGCCCTCCTCCAGGGGATCTTCCTAATCCAGGGAACAAACCCAGGTCTCCTGCACTGCAGATTCTTTACCGTCTGAGCCACCAGAGAAGCCCATCTACGCCACAGAAACAGCAAATGCCGCAACCCAGTCTTGGTTTTTTTGTTGATAGTCTAGACTCAGACAGTGAGTGATGGGGAAAGTGACTTGTGCAGACCAGAGGCACGGGTGTGTGTCTGCGGTGTGAAGACCGGGAGAACACTCTTCTGCATGCGAAACCCAGCATGTGATTCAGCAAAGGCTGCTGTTACAGGGGAAGGTGTGAGGTTCCACATGCATCGAATTCATAGTCTTACTCCTTAATTACAGAAAGATACCAGGCAGTGTCAGAACCACTATCATATGTCAACTAGGGGACCACAGGTGGCAGGGGAACAGGGGCCAGGCAAACATCCATAAAGCATCCTGGGAGGCCCTCGGCTGTCTGGAATTTACACCAGAGTTCTACCCACTAGCAGTCTTTGTTGTGTCTAGCAGTTTTGCTAATAAAGGAATGTGCCCATATTAAAATTAACAACGAAAGGTGCAGAGACATTTTTGGTTCAAAAGAACTTGAGACTTAGTCCTGTCCTTCTGAGCCAAAAATGAGATTTCTTCTGTACGGTCTATGTGAAGGGTCCTCTCCCTCCTTGGATGAAGGAAAGTTACCCTAGAGCAACTTCATATGTCCACCACAACTTTCTAGTGATGAGAAAGTCATGCGTGGCCAGTGTGCAAGAGTACTGGAAGTCAAGTTCACTTGCATCCAAATAGATGGACTGACTTGCCCCCAATCAGGGGGAGGAGAGAGGACTCTCCCTTTGGAAAGTGGGCTTCTGGGTATTCCCTGAGCACACAGGCCCCTACATCTCCCTGATTTCTGTTCCCCAGAAACAAGCTGAAACCCAAAAGCAGAGAATCCAGTACCAGTTGGAGCAGCTGTACCAGTTTTTAGAGCAGCAGGAGCGGCTCTTTGTGGCCTGGCTAGAGGAGTTGGGCCAGACCATCGGCCAGGTTAGGGAGACATATGGCACCCGAGGGACGAGGGACATCGCCCTTCTCGACGAGCTGATTGGGGAGCTGGAGGCCAAGCAGTGCCAGCCAGAGTGGGAGCTTATGAAGGTGAGTGCGGCTGGGCCCGGCCTTCCTCTGTCCACCATGCCCAGTAGGATGACAGGGGCTCCCAATACTGCCATCAGCTCTCCCCAACCCAGTGGTGAGGCCCTTGGGGCTGGGGTGGGACTCGTCCTTGGTGACCCATAATGCCTCTTGTGCTCAGGCCCCTGCAATGCACTCTCAGGAACCCATGGTGGCCTAGAATCTAGGGGATCCGTCAGCATCTCCGAGATGTCAGCAGACTTTGGGTACGGTTGTGGGCAGGCCCCAGCTGAGTTGCCACCTTGGTGATTAGAACTGGGGAGAGGGGCCCTGTTTTTGATGACACTCTGGGCCAGGCAGGCCAGGAGTCAGCACAGCCCTTACAACACTGGTGATGGAGAACTTCTCTCTTTTCTCTCCTAGGACATTGGAGTCACCTTGCACAGGTACCAAGAGGTCCCCTGATGATCACTTGGGGGAGGGGGCGGGTCCTACAGGTAGCATCTGGGGAGGCAGCCCTAGGAGGGAGATGCTCCCAACCCCGGGGATGTGACTCCTCCCATCTCCTGCAGCTTCCGAAGGCCTTTCTGGATTTGTGTAGGGAGAATGGGAGCATGATCAGGAGGGGAGTGCATGATTGAAGACGGAACCCAATGAACACACCTGTCGCATGGTGGTGGCTTCCTAGGAATAACAGCCTGTGTCCTGTGCAATTCACCTTGTGAAAACTGTTCTACAGGACTGCCTGCTTGCAGGCACAGGGAGAGAGGCACTTTCCAGAAGTGGATCTGCCAAGCCCAGCAGGCAGCGGTGGAGGGGGTGGGCAAAAGAAGGGGAAGAGATGGGGAAGGGAGGGGAGGAAGGGAAGGGGAAGGAGGCTGGAACCTACAATCACCCAGGGGAACTTTACGAGATCCTGACATTCAGGCCCTGGCTGACAAATTAAATCTGAATCTTCAGGAGTATGACCCAAGCATCAGTTTTTTGAAGAATTTTTTTTGTTGTTGGTAAAATACATGTAACACAAAATTTGCCATTTTAAGCATTTAAAAATGTACAATTCAGTGAGTACCTTCATATCATCATACATCACAGTACTGAACATCACCATGATCCAGCCATAGAACTCTCATCTGCCCAAACAGAAACTCGGTACTATTATACAACTTCCCAATCTCCCCTCCCCCGACCCTTGGCAACCACCATTTTACCATCTTTATGTATTCCACTACTCTAGATACATCATATAAGTGGAATTATGCAATATTTGTGTTTTTGTGTTTATCTCACTTTGCATATCTTCAAGGTTCATTCATGTTGTAGAATGTGCCAGAATTCCATTCCTTTTTTTTTTTTTTTACATTTATTTTATGGCTGGGCTGCATCTTGGATCTTAGTTTCCCAATCAGGAATTAAACTTGTGGCCCCTGCAGTGGAGTCTTAACAAGTGAATCACCAGGGAAATCCCCTAATCCTTTTTTAAATTTTGGCTGCACTGGGTATTCCTTGTGTGAGTTTGATTGCTCTGCGGCACGCAGGGCCTTAGTTCCCCAACCAGGGATCAAGCCTCACCCTCTCCATTGGAAGCTCACAGTGTTAACCACTGGACCGCCAGGAAAGTCCTCTGGTGTCTGTGGTTTTTAAAACTCCCCCGGAGAGCCCACCCCATGGCCACCGTTGAGGACCAGTGTTTAGAACTTGAAGCCCAGGAAGGAAGCTTTCTTTGTGAAGTGGGTCTGGGCTGGGTGTGCCTGGTGGAAGCTGCACCTCCCTTCCAGTTCATGAGACCTTGGGCACCCCCATGCTCCATCCCTCTTTCACCAATGGTCTTTTTGTCTCTAGGGCCAAGATGGTGACTGTCCCTGAGCTGTGGGCCACGCCACCAGAGGTGAAAGAGAAGATCCACCTGCTCTACCAGAAATCAGAGTTTGTGGAGAAGCACGTGAAGCACTTCTTGGGTAGGTGGGCTTGCAGGAGAGTGGGAGGCACCCCCTCACCTGCCCTTAAGAGCTGTGTAGCTCAGACCCCCTGGCATCCCTTTTCCATCTTCCTTGTCCTTCCTGACTCTGCCTTCAGCCTCTCCCAGATCTGTCCCCATCTGGGGAACCTAACTTGAACTCCTTTTCTCCTTTTAGAGACCCTGCGGTCAGAAGTGGAAACGTTCAATGGTGAGTATGGTGGTGGTAGTTTGTGCTGGCCAGGGGTCCCTTGTGCTGTTGATTTCTAGGTATTATTTAGAAGAGAAAAAAAAAAAATACCTATAACAAAGGTGGGAGAAAAGTCATGACAAGTTCTCACAGTCTCTGAGCCAGGGTCACTGCCAGACCACAGAATACCCAAGGCTGGCTTGGGTCCCAGGGAGGAACAGGGGCCTATAAAGTCAGAGGAAGCCGGGCAGGTCCTGAGCAGGGAGGAGGGGTCCTTGTCTTTCCTTGTTGTGGGGACCGGGGTGGATGTAGTCCCTCTGACTGGGGATGCTCAGCATTGCCCCTATCTCCTTTTTCTCTGTAGTTGCAGAACTGACTGGTGGTCAGGCACTCTGAGGCGAGTAGCCTTGGCCTGCTGGGTCCCTGATCGGTCCCCCAGTGCGTTCCTGAAGAACAACCCTGTCCACATTTCCTGGATGTGGGGAAAACCCTGTGGGGATGTTGTCCATGGACCTGAAGTCAGGAATTCTAATTCTCTCTGCAGTTAATGTGATTCTGGAAGCAGAAACTGTCCACTCCAACCTCATCTTTCATCTTCTCTGATGACATGAAGAGTGTGAGCCTTGGGGAGAAAAAGTGGGACCATCTGCCTGCTAGTCCAGGAAAATTCAATAGCTGATTCGTGGTGCTGGGCTCTCTGAGCCTGCTCTCTAGCCACCATGACTGAGAAGTGAAGGTGGGAGACAAGCCAGGGTGGGTCCTGGGTGTCTGCAACGCAGCCACGAGCAGCAAGGAGAACATGACTCTGTCACCAGAGAATGGGCATCTGGTAGAAACAATGAGGCAGTAAAATGAATGCCAGGCATGCACCTTTCTCCAGATCCAGATGGGGGAAGCCTGCTGGCATAGGGGCATCTCCGTGGACTACAAGATGGGGACATCTCCTTTTACAATGTGACAGCCAAATCCCACATCCCTCACAGCCACTGGCTACCTTCCCCCTGAGCCCCTTCAACCTATCCTCAGCCCCAGGACACATGATGGAGAGAAGAACATGGATCCTCTGACCATCTGTCCAGTGGGGGTGGCCATGGCCTCCCTGAATACCTGATACTTTGCATCTCCCTTCAGGCTCCTGGCTTTGAATCTTGAATCCATACACTCGACTGTCATTACTGGGTTCCAGTGCTGTGGGGAATATAATCAATAAAAAAACAGTCCCCGTGCCCAAGGAGTTTATGGAACAGAAGCAGAAGTAGGGTGGGTCACAAATACTGGTAAGGGTAAAGAGAACACACATACAGATGATACAAGGATTTCAGAGTACACAGCTATTGCTTAATAAATCCTTGTTAAGAATTAGCACCTGAGATGCTCCTGAGACAGAGCCTATCCTCATTTTCCCTCAGGACCCTTGGCAAGGATGTGTTCCTTCATTCTACTTTCCCCTGTCTTGAGGACTTAGGAAGCCTGAAGAAAAACAAACAGACTAGATCACTACACATCACTTTTGTACTTGGATTAATGAACTGTGGCTGGACCTCATAAATAAATCACTTAAAAATATAGTTATAATTGCATTTGTTGTCACTCAGTTGATTACTGTGAGATGCTGTTTGCATACAGAAGACCATGAAGGAGATGGGGCTGCTGTTACTATTCTTCCTGAGCTCTATCGGCCAATCTGTGGGTCTGTGGAATGTTAGGTTCTAGCTAATTCTCCATTTAAAGAGACACAGAGAGAGAGGGGGAAGGAGAGGGACACACTTGGAGTTTGGGGATTGTAGATGCAAACTATTATGTTGAGAATGGAAAACAACAAGGTCCTACTGTACAGCACAGGGAACTATATCCAGTCTCCTGGGATAGACCAAATGAAAAGGAATATAAAAAAAGAATGTCTGTATATGTATAACCAAGTCACACTGCTGTATGGCAGAGATTAGCACAACATTGTAAATCAACTATACTTCAAAAGAAAAAAATTAACCACCCAAAGAATAAAATGACATATAGAGAGGGATGTAAGAAAAAAGGAGGATCAAATGAAGATTGAACCACAAACTCCTGCTACTCCAACTTCTCTTCCCATATTCACAGTGGAGCCTAGATTCTCCATGGTTGTGACCAGAGCACAAAACACATGCTTTCCTTTCTTCATGGAGCTTTGTTCTACATGCATAATCGACATGCTGACACAGCTCACGTGCCCTGTTTGCTCAGCTGTTCCCTGTGTTTGGCATTTGTGGTTACCAATTCTCCCTTGCTATCTTTCCATGAACATCTTGGTGTATATTTTCTGCCACCTTCCCATACACATGATTTTCCCTCCCATTATCCTAAAACTGTTTCAGAATGTGAACTATTTGACAACACTTGCAGTGGTTGGTCATACAATCCTTCAGAAAGATTTTAAATGTTTCATGACTGAAGTGTTGATCATTTACAAAATTTTTGCTGATATGGTAGAAATGTAATGAGATTTTACCTGTGTTTTATTTCATTACCTGAAATTGAGGCTATGAATTTTTCCATGTGAATTTCAACTTTTTTGCTTCATTCTGTCAACACACATATTTGATAAACAATCCATAATAGTAATAGTTTTATTCAAGCCAAACTGAGGACTACAGCCTGGGAGACACAGATTTAAGAAGTACGTGAATTGTGTTCCATAGAACCTCAAAATGGGGGGAGGCTCTATAGGCAAAACCCCAAAGCTAATTGTTTGTCAAGAATTATAATTGAAGCTGGTAAGAATAAGAGTGCTTATTAAGTAAGGACTGGTTGGGGTCCAAAATGGCTACAAAGTTACAAGGGGAGACTTTGGCCCACTAGGTTGCAGCTTGCAGCTACTAGCAAATACATTTCTGAGAATGGTTTGTGCCATCCTTGAGTTTGATACAGTTCAGAAAATTGAGGTTCTCAATAATGCAAGCACAAGTCTGAAATTAAATCACAATCACTATCCTGCTCTATTTTGGATGCCTGAATCACAGTCTTATATTTTGGCAGAACAAGGAACACGGGCTTCCCTGGTGGTCCAGTGGCTAAGAATTTGCCTTGCAATGCAGGGGACATGGGTTCAATCCCTGGCCAGGAAGATTCCACATGCCGTGGGGCAACTAAGCCTATGCTCCACGACTACTGAGCCTGTGCTCTAGACCCAGAGAGGTGTAACTACTGAGCCCACGGGCTGCAACTATTCAAGCTCAAGACACAGCAAGAAAAGCCACAATGAGAAGCTCACACACTGCAACAAGAGACTAATTCTCACTCCCAGCAATTACAGAAAAGCCCATGCACAGCAACAAAGGCCCAGCATGGCCAAAAGGTAATTATTAATAAAAAAGAACAAAAAACATCAAACACGACAGGTTTCAAATGAGGCAGATTAGCGTGCACACAACTAGTTAGCATGACCCTGGTGTCTGGGAAGAGAACCTCATCTTTAATGGAGTACTACATTGGCGTTATGGGGGTGGGAAGGGAACATCTATCCCTATCTTCAAAGAGGACATTTTCAACAATCTGGTAGCTGTATTCTTTTTTTTTAATGGTTAAACCACATGTACAATGTAAGTTAGACAAGCCATAAAACAGGCTATTCTAATTAGCATAAAGTTCAAGCCAAATCATTTATAAGCAAGAATCACTTCCCCATACCTCAACATGTGAAAAACTGCTTCCATCAAGCCTATAAAAATGGTACCGTTCCTTTAACTACTTGCTATGTGGGATCCAGATATTGAATGAGTTTTTTGTAGTACTTTTACATAAATCAAGATTGCCGGGAGAAAAATCAATAACCTCAGATATGCAGATGACACCACCCGTATGGCAGAAAGTGAAGAGGAACTAAAAAGCCTCTTGATGAAAGTGACAGTGGAGAGTGAAAAAGTTGGTGTAAAGCTCAACATTCAGAAAATGAAGATCATGGCATCCGGTCCCATCACTTCATGGGAAATAGATGGGGAAACAGTGGAAACAGTGTCAGACTTTATTTTTGGGGGCTCCAAAATCACTGCAGATGGTGACTGCAGCCATGAAATTAAAAGACGTTTACTCCTTGGAAGAAAAGTTATGACCAACCTAGGTAGTATATTCAAAAGCAGAGACGTTACTTTGCCGACTAAGGTCTGTCTAGTCAAGGCTATGGTTTTTCCTGTGGTCATGTATGGATGTAAGAGTTGGGACTGTGAAGAAGGCCGAGCACCAAAGAATTGATGCTTTTGAACCATGGTGTTGGAGAAGACTCTTGAGAGTCCCTTGGACTGCAAGGAGATCCAACCAGTCCATTCTGAAAGAGATTAGCCCTGGGATTTCTTTGGAAGGAATGATGTTAAAGCTGAAACTCCAGTACTTTGGCCACCTCATGCAAAGAGCTGACTCATTGGAAAAGACTCTGATGCTGGGAGGGATTGGGGGCAGGAGGAGAAGGGGACGACCGAGGATGAGATGGCTGGATGGCATCACCGACTCGATGGATGTGAGTCTGAGTGAACTCTGGGAGTTGGTGATGGACAGGGAGGCCTGGCGTGCTGGGATTCATGGGGTCGCAAAGAGTCGGACACGACTGAGCGACTGAACTGAACTGAAATAAATATTTTAAATATTAAATATTTGTATTTGTAGGATGTAATTTTCCCTGTCAGGTGGTTTTTTTATATTGAGATATAATTCACATCCCATAAAATGCACCCTTTTAAATACACAATTAATGGATTTTAGTATATCCACAATGTGTGGGTCAACACTAATTCCACAACATTTTCATCACCCCCAAAACAAGCCTTGCACCCATTAGCAATCACTGGTCTTTCCCCTCTACCTTCAGGCCCTGGCTACCACTAATCTATTTTTTATCTATACAGATTTGCCTGTTCTGGACATTTCACATAAGAATTACAATATATGGTCTTGTATGACTGGTTTCTTTGGCTTAGAACAGTGTGTCAAAAGTTCATTCATGTTGCAGCATGTATCACTGCTTTGTTCCTTTTTAAACTGTTAAATAACTCATTATATGGAGAAGGCAATGGCACCCCACTCCCGTACTCTTGCCTGGAGAATCCTATGGATGGAGGAGCCTGGTAGGCTGCAGTCCATGGGGTCGCTGAGTCAGACACTGAGCGACTTCACTTTCACTTTTCACTTTCATGCGCTGGAGAAGGAAATGGCAACCCACTCCAGTGTTCTTGCCTAGAGAATACCAGGGATGGAGGAGCCTGACGGGCTGCCGTCTATGGGGTCGCACAGAGTCAAACACGACTGAAGCAACTTAGCAGTATATGGATATACATCTTCTTAATCTGTTCTGCAGACAAGTGGGTTGTTTCTACTTTTCAGCCAGTATGAACAATGCCATTTGTGTACAGGTTTTCATTTCTCTTGGGTTTATACCTAGGAATGAAATTATTTGATCCTATAGTAATTCTTGATGGCTTTGAACTATTGTGTTGGAGAAGACGCTTCAGAGTCCCTTGGACTGCAAGGAGATCAAACCAGTCAATCCTAAAGGAAATCAGCCCTGAATATTCATTGGAAGGACTGATGCTGAAGATGAATCTCCAATAATTTGGTCACCTGATAAAAAAAAGTGACTCATGAAAGAGACCCTGATGCTGGGAAAGATTGAGGGCAGGAGAAGGGGATAACAGAGGATAAGATGGTTGGATGACATTACTGACTGGATGGACATGAGTTTGAGCAAGCTTTGGGAGTTGATGATGGACAGGGAGGCCTGGCCATGCTGCAGTCCATGGGGTTGCACAGTCGGAAATGACTGAGCAACTGAACTGATAATAATTCTATTCTGATATTTTGAAAGACTGCCAAACTGTGGCTAAGCATCTTTTCTTTCTTTTTTTCACCACGCTGTCATGCATGCAATGTTTTAGTTCCCTGACCAGGAATCAAACCAATGGACTGCCAGGGAATTCCCACTAAACATCTTTCAAATGTCAATATCATTTAGCTTTCCTCCTGTATGGAATGGTTCCATGGCCTTTGCCTCAGCCTTTGGTCAGTTGGCAGGAGCTCTGTATGCTGGGAATGCCTTATTCTTTATTTGACTTATCTTGCACAATTACATTCCAGTCTACCGCTTGTTTGACTTTATCAATATTATTTTCTAAAGTTTCTTTTTTTAATACATTCTCACAAGTTTATATTCTACTTTAAGGCACCTCAGTTTCCTACTCTGCCTCAATATTAAACTTAGCGTTCTCGTAAATATTCTTTCATTGGCAACTAAATCCCAATTTGGGGGTATTTAAAGACAGGAGTCTTCCTTTTTTGCAGGAAACACACACAACTTTTGCTAGTACCAAGCTTAAAAGCCACCCTTTCATACGGTCGACACATATATTCAGATCAATGTTAGCATTTATTGTTCTATTTATTCACTCGTAGTTCAAACTATACAGCTTTGACTAACGAAGGTTTTTGTTTGGTAATTTTGATGCCTGGAAAGACAGGTATTCTTTAACTTATAGCTATACAGTTTTTGTTTGTGATTTTTTGCCACACAGTTTTGACAACAGTCTCTTCAAAACACATTTTAGACCATGGCTGAATCACTCAGTTTCCGTTAAGAAAAGAGACTCGTTTATATTTTCACTTTAGTCATCCTGACTGACAATGACTTTACACAGAGAAATAAGGCAATCTCTGCTCTTGTGTGGCCCAAAATCTTGACCAATACCTCCCTGGCGAATGAATCGAGTATGTGAACAAGGCAGAAAAAAAAGATAAACGGAGAACGGAAGCGGAATGGAGTTAGGATTCCTCAGAAAGTAAGATGGCCGGTCCAGACCGCAGTGTACGACTTGGCATACAGGGGAGGGGAGCGTCGCCTGGCTCTGACCAACGGGCGGCCCCTACCGAAAGAGACGGCTGTAACAGAACCCTAGACCCGATAGAGGCCAAAACCCACCACCAACTCACCGCCACCTCAGTTTTTTGATAGACCCCAGGTGCTGCGGCGGAAACTGCGGCTGCCTCGCACAGACCTTCCGGTCCTCCCGCCAGCCCGCTTCCGGTCGAGCCCAGATCCTGCTCGGCCCCAACCGCTGAGCCTGACGATCTCCCATTGGCTGTGTGGCGCCGAACTACATTTCCCAGCAGCCCCTGTATTTAGCTCTTCTGTACTTGGAGTGGTGCCAACCAGGTTTGGCGGGCTGGAGCTAGCCTTTAGCTTTCCGTCTCCCAGGTACAGCCGCAGAGAAAGCGGATGCTGCCAACCTGGCCTCCCTGCGGTCCTGAAAGTCCTGCTAGTCGGCCTCGAGCCTCGCCTTCTGAAGCGCAGACTGCCCGCTCCAAGCGAGGAGACCAGGCTTCCGCACCGGAAACGAGGCACCGGGCGTGACATCACGGCCGCCTAGACACCCGGTCTCCCAGAAGACACCGCGTCCCGGTCGTCCTCACCAACTAACGGCAGCTCACACAAATAAAAGCTGGCTGCCAGTGAGGACACCCCGAAGGGCGAGGGTTGGGCTGGGCCTCTCGCGCCTAGTTTCCCAGTCTCTCCCTGAGTCTGGGTCCGGGGTTGTCCCCAGCGTGCGCCCAGGCACAGCAGAACCCCAAAAGGTGAGGGGCTCCGGGAGGGCGGGAACCAGACTGAGGCGGCCTCTGGGGAGCGAAACGGGGGCCATTGCTGGAGCGCACCCCAGGCAATACCGCCAGCTGGGCTTTGCGGTGAAGGTGCTCCTTGGCCAGTGGGAGAGGCTGCAGAGTGGGCCTGGACCGGTGGGCCCTACCGGGATGCCCCCTGTTCCTCTTACAAGACTTTGAGGGCGGAAAAGAGTCGGCTGGCCACATGTAGACCCCTCATGCTGCCTTGCGGTTGCTCCTTGGGCCAACTGCCCCCTGAATGACATCCTAGGGACATGCTGTCCAAGGGCTACGGTGAGGCCAGGTTCAGTTGCCAAGCTGACCTCTAACCAGATGCCCTCGTTATTGAACCTCGGATTTCCTGTCTTTTGGCCCGTTGCTTTTTTTTTTTTTTCCCAGCGTGAGTGAAACCATTTTTCCTGGAGTTTGGAGTTTGAGCTTCACATTATCATGAGGAAGACCCTTGGTCTTCTGCCGGTTGTCTTTGCTCCCTTCTGTTTGGCCCTTGAGGTTTAGACATCTTCCATTCGCAGGATATTCCTTTCGGGTCTTGCTGAGAGTATCAGGTGCAGGGGTCTTCCTTTCAGTCGTGAGTTCCCTACCCCAGCTTATCTTTCCTTACTGATTTAGATTTCACGTGGCCTCACCGCCCAAGAAACATTGGAGTAGAGGCATGCTCAGCCTGACCCATGGTTTCTCTCATCTACAGCTGACTGATAGGTTTTCTCCAGTAAGAGGTGGCTCTTGAAGCTCTGCAGAAACAAGTGTGGTGTGTGATTTCAAGGCACGATGGCTGCAAAAGTGGTCCCTATGCCCACCAAGCCAAAACGGTCCTTTATACTGAGAGTCCCTCCCAACTCCAAGCTGGGCCAAGACCTACTCCGAGATGCTACTAGTGGACCCAAGACCATCCACCAACTGGTTCTGGAGCACTTCCTCACCTTCTTGCCCAAGCCAAGCTTAGTCCAACCCAGTCAGAAAATCAAGGAGACCTTGGTTATTGTCAAGGATGTGAGCTCAAACCTTCAGAATAGAGGTAAGGAGCACATACTGTTTCACTAGACGAAAGAGGGTGGTACTGGGGATTGAGCTAGACTTCCATAGTAATAGGGAATTCAAGTTAGGAAGGTGGGTTTTGAAAAAAGGAGTTGATTCTGATAAGTCAACATGCCAGGAAGAGGGAGTATTTTTTTTTTTTTCCTCAAGCTGGGTTTGAGTGATTTGCTGAGTGTGTGTAAAGCCATAGAATAGACTAACTTTTTTTGTAGTGTCAATTTTACTCACACATTCGGGAGGGGGAATCTTTTTTTTCTTTTGCCACGACATGCAGCATGTGGGATCTTAGTTCCTCAACGAGGGATCAAATTTGCGCCCCCTGCATTAGAAAGGTGGAGTCTTATACACTGAATGGCCAGGGAAGCCTGGGGAGTATGTTTTTAGGATAAAGAAATGTATATTAATTATTGAATTGACTTCAGCTTATGTGGAATCTTGTAAACTTTTGTGCTTGCTGTGGACATCTTCAGACTTTACCCCAACCTTCCCCTTAGTGGTAATGGAAATTTTAAAAGGTGCTTAGGGGAATCACCTTTTTTTTTTTTTTTTTAATGAAAAGACGCCATGTAGGTTCAAGACCCTGTGGTTTGAGGCTTGACCTTTGACTGGGCTCGTAGGAGCAGAAAAGCTATGAGTTACCTACCGAAGGAATGATCTGGCTTCAAAATGTGGGTAGAATCTTTCTATTAGGGTCACTGACTTTCTTTTAACTGCACCTTCCTCTTTCCCCAGTGCAACCTCGTCCCTTAGTGAAGCTTCTACCTAGAGAAGGAATCCAACAGAAACAGGAGACAGTATCTCTGTGTCTGAAATCTGAATCTGAGGTGGGTTCAGCTTTCCTGTTCATTGTTTGGGTACATCGCCCTCTCTGCTCTCGCAGCCCTCCCACATATAAAAACACACTCTAGGGAGTCAGCAGGAAGACTGGGCTCATTCTTCACTGCCTTCTTAGACAGTTGTGTTCTGTTTTTCCTCTGGCTTCTCTCTGAGCCTGGCTTTCTGGTCTGCGTGAGACGTGTAGATCCCTTTCACCATCCCTTCCCCAATCTTTGGGTCTCAGTCTTTCTTAACAGCAAGGCTGTCAAGGAACCTCTGTTGCTAAGAGGAAGGGGGCCTGTTGTTCTTTCAGAAACTGGTGGTCTTTGAGGATTTGAATGTATTTCACTCCCAAGAAGAATGTGTAAGCCTGGATCCTGCTCAGCAGCCCACCTCAGAGATGGAAGAAGACAGCATTGGGGAGATGATGTTACTGGGTAAGAAATCAAGTCCCTTGTAAGTTTAGATTGAAGGATATGGGAAAAGCATGATTCTGTTTCATCTCAAATTTTTTTTAAGACACTGGTCACACCAGCTAAGTACATGTTCACATGCATATTTTTGTTTTATTCTATGTGGCAGAGCTTTCTTCAGCTATGAGTGGCCATTTTTCCTGTATCTTTGGGGCAGCGAGGGTGGAGGGCATCTGTCTTGGTAATCAAGACCTGCAGCTGATGTGCTAACATCGTACATTTAAACAGAAAACGCACGCATACTGTTTCTGAATCCACTTTCTGTATCCAGTGGTATTCTCAACAGATACATTTTACATCACTATTTTCATTGGACACTTGACTAATTCTTTTTTAAGTCTTATTTTGTCATTGGTGTTGAAGCCTACTAGTGTAAGAGAAAATGTATCCCATTTTTGATGGAAGTATTATCTAGCATTTCTTAAGCACATGTATGCCAGTACATGCTAGACACTATTCTAAGTACTTTACATGCATTTATTATCTCATGTAATTCTCATGATAGCACTGTGGGGTATAGGAATCATTATTATGTTATAGATGATGGAACTGAAGTAGAGAAAAGTTAAATTTGTTGAGGGTCACACAGCAGTAAGTAGTAGAGCAGGTTTTTTTTTTTTTAATATTTATTATTTGGCTGCATCGAGTCTTACTTGCAACATGTGAACTCTTAGTTGCTGCATGTGGTATCTAGTTCCCTGACAAGGATTGAATCTGGGCCCTCTGTATTGGGAGGACAAAGTCTTAGCCACTAAACCACCAGGGAAGTCCCACCATTATCATCTTTAAAGGGAAACACTGAGAGGCATACCCACTAGAATTAGGATACAACAACGAAGCCCACTATCATTACTACTATTTAACATTTTGTTTTGGGTGGCCTCCCTGGTGGCTCAGACGGTTAAGAGTCTGCCTGCAATGCAAGAGTCCTGGGTTCAATCCCTGGATTGGGAGGATCCCCTGGAGAAGGGAATGGCTACCCACTCTAGTATTCTTGCCTGGAGAATCCCATGGACAGAGGAACCTAGCAGGCTATAGTCTACAGGGTTGCAAAGAGTCAGACACGACTGAGCAACTGACACTTTCACTTTCTTTTCCGGTGTTAGCTAGTACAGTTAAATGAGAAAGAAACTAAACTTACAAGAATTTAAGAGAAAAATAAAACTACATCTATTTACATATGATACAAATGTGTAGCTGGAAAATTCTAGAGAATGTCTGAAAACTTATTATGTATGATAGGTGTATTCAGTAAGGCAATGAGATGTAAAATTTTTATACAGAAATCATTTATGGAAATACAGTCATTTAGAACAGGGGTCCCCAGCCTCCAAGATCTAATGCCTGGTGATCTGAGATGGGGCTGATGTAAAATGCACAATAAGTATAATGTGGTTGAATCATCCTGAAACCCACCCTCCTACCCAAAGGGTCCATGGGAAAATTATCTTCCTATGAAGCCAGTCCCTGGTTCCAGAAAGGCTGGAGACCAGTGATTTAGAAGATACGCATTAGGAACAAAAAAAGATTAAGCATCTAGAAATAAACTTAAGAAATGTGCAAAAATGATGAGGAAAATAAAACACTTCTAAAGGACATAAAAGTAAATTTGAATAAATGGAAAGAAATACCATGTTCTTGGTTGGAAAGACTTAATATTGAAAAGGTCAGTTCTCCTCAAGTTAATTTATGAATTCAATGTAGTCCCTTTACTAAAACCAATAGGATTTTCCCCCCAGAACTGGACAGTGTGATTTCAAATTCAAGTGGAAAAATACCTGCAAGTAACCAGGAAAATTGGAAAGAAGAGCAGTGGGGCAGGAGAGTTATAGCCTACCAGGTGTTTGCTGCTGCTGCTGCTGCTACTGCTAAGTTTCTTCAGTCGTGTCCAACTCTGTGCGACCCCATAGACGGAAGCCCACCAGGCTCCCCCGTCCCCGGGATTCTCCAGGCAAGAACACTGGAGTGGGTTGCATTTCCTTCTCCAATGCAGGAAATTGAAAAGTGAAAGTGAAGTCGCTCAGTCATGTCCGACTCTTAGCGAAGCAACCTCTAAAACCTGCAATGAAAACAATATATAATTTTGGCATGTGAGTAGATAGACCAATGGGATGGAATAAGAAGTGCAGAAATACCTTCAAATACACATGGGGATTTAGTTTGTGATAAAGTTGGAATCCCCAGTCAGCACGGTAAAGAGGGACTTTTTGATAAAAGGTCCAGTGAAAACTTCGCCTCTTGGTGAATCATACCTTACTTTGCAAACCAAGAAGAACTCCAGGTGGGTCAAAGGTTTTAAATGTTTTTTAAAAAAAAACAATTAGAGCATGTGGGGGAATTCCTTTATAACCATGGGATAGGATGACTTTTCTAATAAAGACTCAAAAATCCAGAAGTCTTAAAAGATCAATAAGGTAAATACATAAAAATTTTTAAACTTTTTATGACAAAATATTTAAACAGATAAAGTGCAGTAAATTGTAGGTATATACATGACTACTGGAAAAACCATAGCTTTGACTAGATGGACCTTTGTCGACAAAGTAACATCTCTGCTTTTTAATATGCTGTCTAGGTTGGTCATAGCTTTTCTTCCAAGGAGCAAACATCTTTTAATTTCATGGCCACAGTCACCATCTGCAGTGATTTTGGAGCCCAAGAAAATGAAGTCCATCATTGTTTCCCCATCTATTTGCCATGAAGTGATAGGACCGGATGCCATGATCTTCATTTTCTGAATGTTGAGCTTTAAGCCAACTTTTTCACTCTCCACTTTCACTTTCATCAAGAGGCTTTTTAGTTTCTCTTCACTTTTTTGCCATAAGGGTAGTGTCATCTGCATATCTGAGGTTATTGATATTTCTCCCGGCAATCTTGATTCCAGCTTGTGCTTCATCCAGACCAGCATTTCGCATGATGTACTCTGCATATAAGTTAAATAAGCAGGGTGACAATATACAGCCTCAACATACTCCTTTCCCAATTTGGAACCAATCTGTTGTTCCATGTCTGGTTCTAACTGTTGCTTCTTGACCTGCATACAGATTTCTCAGGAGGCAGGTAAGGTGGTCTGGTATTCCCATCTCTTTTAAGAATTTTCCACAGTTTGTTGTGAGCCACACAGTCAAAGGCTTCAGCATAGTCAATGAAGCAGAAGTAGATGTTTTTCTGGAATTCTCTTGGTTTTTCTCTGATCCACCAGATGTTGGCAATTTGATCTCTAGTTCCTCTGCTTTTTCTAAATCCAGCTTGAACATCTGGGAATTCTCGGTTCACATACTGTTGGAGCCTAGCTTGGAGAATTTTGAGCATTACTTTGGTAGCATGTGAGATGAATGCAACTGTGGGGTTGAACATTCTTTGGCATTGCTTTTCTTTCTTTGGGATTGGAATGAAACGGGGATTAGAGTAAGGCTTTTTAGTGTAATTTTCGTATTTTGATTTAGAGCCATATATCAGCTACTAAAATTCTTCTCTATTTTTAAAGTTAGTGCAATGCTGCTGCTAAGTCACTTCAGTCGTGTCCAGCTCTGTGCGACCCCATAGATGGCAACCCACCAGGCTCCCCTGTCCCTGGGATTCTCTAGGCAAGAACACTGGAGTGGGTTGCCATTTCCTTCTCCAATGCATGAAAGTGAAAAGTGAAAGTGAAGTCACTCAGTCGTGTCCGACTCCTACCGACCCCATGGACTGCAGCCCACCAGGCTCCTCCATCCATGGGATTTTCTAGGCAAGAGTACTGGAGTGGGGTGCCATCGCCTTCGTTAGCGCAATGAAGGAATGTAAAATGCAGTTGAGTTTCAGTTAATTGTTCTCAAAACAGATACTTAATTCTTTAATTTAACCTAATATAAGAAAAAGGGGTTAGGGAGAATGAATATTGGAAAAGAGGAATCAAAATATGATTTATATTTAGAAAATTTTAAAGGATCAATTAAAACATTATGATATTTAATAGTTTTACAGTAGGTCAGTAGGAATAAATAAATAACTATCAGTAGCATTCTTAAACAAAATAATGAGAGCTCTCCTTCAGAATGACTATAAAATAGGAGTAAAGTAGATGTTTTATATGGTAAATAGAAGAGATTTTTTGAATATTGGAGAGAAACGGGTCTAAATAGGAAAACTAAAATCATGTAAAGATATCAGTGCCCAAGGCAATGGCACCCCATTCCAGTACTCTTGCCTGGAAAATCCCATGGATGGAGATCCTTGGTGGGCTGCCATCGTGGGGTCGCTAAGAGTCGGACACGACTGAGCGACTTCACTTTCACTTTTCACTTTCATGCATTGGAGAAGGAAATGGCAACCCACTTCAGTGTTCTTGCCTGGAGAATCCTGGGGACGGGGGGCTGGTGGGCTTCCGTCTATGGGGTCGCACAGAGTCGGACACGACTGAAGCGACTTAGCAGCAGCAGCAGCAGCCAGACTTATACTGTAAATGTACTCCGTCAAATTGGTGAAAGTGGTGAATGTTCTGACTAACTACCAATATTAGACACGTTACGAACAACAAACAGTGTGACACTAAACCTCAAAAGTATCAGAGTTAAATAAAAGTAAGTCATAAAAGAATGGCCAGAAAACAATAGAAATTTATTGGATTTTAAAAGACTCATTTTCTGCTTTTAAGTTGTGGGGTTATTATAGAGAAAGACTTTAATTTAAAAAAATATCAGTGATAAAGAGATTAAGATTTATAATATATATAATTTATATATTTTTATTTATTTTATTTTTGGGTCCACTGGGTCTTTGTTGCTGCAGGCAAGCTTTCTCTGGTTGCAGTGCTTGGGCTTCAATGCAGTGTCTTCTCTTGTTGCAGAGCATGGGCTGTAGGGTGCTTGGGCTCAGTAGTTGTGGTGCACAGGCTTAATTGCTCCTTGGCATGTGAGATCTTCCTGGACTAGGGATTGAACCCATGTCCCTTGCATTGGCAGGTAGATTCTCAATCCCTGGATCACCAGGGAAGTCCTATAAAATTTATTTAAATTTATAAAAGTGTCAGCCAATAGATAAATTATTAGTTTGCAGTAATCAAAGTGTAAAATAAAGCTACAATGAGAAACTATTTTATACCTATTAAATATTTGAAAATTATATCTACTACCAGCAAGATTAGTTAAAATTGATACCTAGCCACATGTTGATGGTTATATTGAAATCTGTACAGTTCCTTTGGAAAGCAGTATGTCAGTTCATCTCAAGAGCTGTAATAAAAAAAAAAATTGTCCTTTGCTTTGGCCCAACATTTTCATTATCCTAAGGGAATCATTAAATGAAATGAATTTAAAAAATCTATTGGTGTGAAAGTGCTAAATCCAGCAGAAATTCAGATTCTGGCTTTATGATCAGTCACATTATCTAAAGTGGTTGATTTCATCCTTTAATTTCACTAAGTTGCCCAGAGTCAGACAAAGTCCCTTGTCATTCCACCTGTTCATAGCATAGTTTGTTTTGTTTTTTTTTTTTTTTGCTTTGTTACCTACTCTTTGTAATCTGGTGGGGGTTTTTTTGTGTGTGTGGAACTCTTCACCAATTTGCATGTCATCCTTGCGCAGGGGCCATGCTAGTCTTCTCTGTATCTTTCCCATTTTAGTGTATGTGCTGCCGGAGCAAGCGCTGTAATCTGTCATTTTACACGGACTTCTTTGGGAAATACAAGTCCTAAGTATACACCTCAGATTTCCACAAAATGAACATATTTGTCTAAAATCAACTAAAACCCCAGATATCCCTCTTGTGGTCCTGTTCGGTCACTAGTTTCCGTTCTACCCCCAAAAATGACAACCATTGACTTCTACCATAGTTTGCATTTTATCAATTGTAGTAGCCTTTTTTTAATGTAGATCATTTTTTCTCTTTGGCTACACTGTGCAGCATGCAGGATCTTTAGTCCCCTGACCAGGGATCAAACTCAGTGGAAGCACAGATTCTTAACCACTGGCTTGCCAGGAAAGTTCGCTGAAGTAATCCTTTCATGTCCAAAAAAATAATAAACCGTGTGAAAATACTTTGCCTCCTTTAGTTGTGGTCATTTGAATTGTTTGCAGTTTTTCACTATATTGGATGTAATAATATTAGCTAATACTATAATATAGTGAAAACCTGGAAGTAACTCATCTTACCATTTACTTACTAGCCTCCTAAAGATTACAAGTAGTACCTTTTAATATTTATGTCCTTCACCCCCTGGTCCTTATTAGCTCAGTGATTTACACATAATATAAGATCAGTATGAACTTGTTGAGTAATTGGTGCCCATTCAGAAAACAAACATGGAAATCTTTCAGTCTAGTTCCACATTTCATTAAAAAAAAAAAGAGGACTATGTGCTTGCATTATGGGTAAGGAAAGATTTATCAGTCATGTATCCCATCCTCAGTAAGGGTGAGGAAGTGTTGATGGCAAATGTCTGCCAGTCAGATTTCTGGCTTTCAAGGTTATGGTCTCATGAGAAATCTAACTTGGTTTTTCCTGCATGGTATCATATCCCTAAAAAATTATTAGATTTTCTCTCTGTTTCCACAGTCAGTGGCAATAATCCTGAGGGTGAAGAGCTTCAGACAGAACCTGTAGAGGATGAAGATCATAGAGAAGAGTCTTCAGATTGTGATGAAATGGATTGTTCCATGGTCCCTGAGCAGCCTCCAGATTGCCAAAAAGAAGAAAGGTTAAATACATCTATTCCAAAGGAAAGGAAAATGAGAAATCTTTTAGTTACCATTGAAAATGATACTCCTCTAGAAGAACTCTCAAAATACGTGGATATTAATGTTATTGCACTTACCCGAAATCGTAGAACAAGAAGATGGTATACTTGTCCACTGTGTGGGAAACAGTTTAATGAGAGTTCTTACCTTATTTCCCACCAGAGGACTCACACTGGAGAAAAGCCCTATGACTGCAGTCACTGTGGGAAAAGCTTTAATCATAAAACAAACCTTAATAAGCATGAGAGAATCCATACAGGAGAGAAGCCTTATTCATGTTCTCAGTGTGGGAAAAACTTCCGTCAGAATTCTCATCGAAGTCGCCATGAAGGAATCCATATAAGGGAAAAGATACTTAAGTGTCCAGAATGTGGGAAAACCTTCCCAGAAAACAAAGAGTTTGTGATTCACTTGCAGAGTCACAAGGCCAAGAGGCCATATGGTTGTAAAAAGTGTGGGAGAAGATTTGGTCGGCTGTCAAACTGTACCCGGCATGAAAAAACCCACTCAGCATGTAAGACCCGAAAACAGAAGTAACATCAGGGAAAGGTCTGATGATACCACCTCAGACTGAAATATTCCATAAATAATTCTGAATTGCCAGGCTGTCTGAAAAGTTATAGACAAGAAAACCTCATTATAGCCAAAATCTGATAAATATTCAAATTTGCTGAAATCTCAAGTTTTTAGAAAATTCACAGGGAAAACAAAACATCCTCAAGGGCTATACCTCAGTTAGCAACCAGGCTTTTTGGACTAAAGAGCTTTCTTTTGTGAACTTACTCAACAATGTACAGCTCACAGATACCTTTCCCAAAAAAGGCTTTGAAATACGAGTCTGGGGGCCACTTACCTTAAGGTGAAGACTGATAAGTGTACTGGAAGTATCAGAATATTCCATTCCTCCCCCCACACACACACATAGGATTTCACACCTGAGAAATAATGTAAAGATCCTTATCTGAAACTGTTCCCCTAAAAGAACCAAACTGCTGACTTGGTAATAAGTCAACAGCTTTTATTAGCCATTCATATCACCATCTAACGATACCCTGAAAGCTTGAGAGATGAAAGGGATTGTTTACTTTGGAATATAAGAAAACAGCAACTGAATGTCAAAGACTTGCTCCATCATTTGTACATGATCTAAAAACTAATGATCAATTTCAATAGCTTGCAGTTTGTGGTGGAAAGTGACATTTACAGAAATCCTCTTCACAGTGTAATTTAAAAGTGTCTGCTGTTCTTACTGTATTTTGTCCAGCTGTTAATTGGTCAAACAGCTCTCTCATGCCTTTGCCTTGCCAGAAGAAGTTTGGGTCACTCAGGCCTGGCCACCCAGCCCCACTCCTGGAAAAACTTCTGAATTTTGTCCCTCTGTTGAATCAGGAAAACCTGCCAGGAAGGAAACCCCAGGAACCTGCAGAGGGGGAGGAAGACGTTGGCTTGGATCCGTGGCTGGTCAAGAACCTTGCCATTTGTTTAGTTCCCATCAGACCTTTGGCAATGGGTGGTCACTACCTCACGAGCATAGTGTTTTATTTTTAGAAATTATCTCCCCAGTGGCTCGCTCACATTACCCCTCAGGAGGTAGGGTTCCAGTGTCATCATTGTAGTGGACATTTGTTCTCTGTGGCTTCCTGGTACCCACACTTTCCTGACTTGTCTGCCGGAGGCAAGGCCAGCGGTGCCTTCACAGGACCCATCCTGTGGTGTGTCATTTTCAGATCCTCCATCAGTCTTACTCCTCTTAGATTTCCTTAGGTTTTAAATTGGTATCTGGATTGGAATAGGCTAAATCCTGTACACTAGTGGTGGAAAATTACCTTTACACATTTTGTTCCCATCCAGAAACCTACCTTCCACTGATTAGAATATTCTGAGTACTTGTTTTTCTAATTTTCTTCAGGTGAATTCTACACAAAACAAAATTTTGTTTTTGAAAGTAAGTTTTTTTTCCCATTGTATTTCTCTAGTTGGTTGTTGCTCTTGCATAGGAAAGTTATTCTTAATTATATATTTGCAAAACTAGCTACTTCTCTGAATGTAATTTTCAGTAATTTCTTGGTTCTGTTAAAATTTGTGATTAAAAATTATACCATCTATAAGTAATAGTTTTGTTTCTTCCTTTCTGCCCATTGCTCTTTTTTGTTGTTGTTACATTTAAAATAAGTGGTTCTAAACTTTGTTGTGGTACAAAGCATACTAAGAGAAGGATGTTTTATGATACAGTTGTCTTGAGTCGTAGTCAAAGATAGAAAAAGAAACCCCAACACTTAAAAGCCACATTAAAACAGGCCTTTATCCATGTTGTGTATTTCAAGCCTATTGTACCCTTTGGCACCCCACTCCAGTACTCTTGCCTGGAAAATCCCATGGGTGGCGGAGCCTGGTAGGCTGCAGTCCAAGGGGTCACGAAGAGTCAGACATGACTGAGCGACTTCACTTTCACTCTTCACTTTCATGCATTGGAGAAGAACATGGCGACCCACTCCAGTGTTCTTGCCTGGAGAATCCCAGGGACGGAGGAGCCTGATGGGCTGCCATCTATGGGGTCGCACAGAATTGGACATGACTGAAGCGACTCAGCAGCAGCAGCAGTACCCTTTAAAATAAGGGACAAAACTGGCTGTCAGCATTATTCTCTTACTCATTTGCAAGTCTGGCCAGGGTTTACCCAGTTATCATGCAGAGGGACCCATCTGCACGCCCAGAAAACTTCAAAGGCTAAATGACTGTTGGACAGAAAAGGGCGAAGGTGAGGTCCCAGAGGTGAGAGGGTCTTGTCCCCTGCCCAAGGGTTGGGCCACAGAGTCCCCAAGATGTTTGGGTAGGTGACTCTCAGGACCCCTACCCCTTCCCCACACCCAGAAAATGCCTTCCATGCCCCACATGTAGAGTGTGCAAAGTCAAGTTCCCAGGGAGAGCACCCTGAGAGGCTGTTAACAGTTTTAAAAGCAATTAGATAAAATAATATGTAGGTAATTTATTGACTATGCCAAAGCCTTTGACTGTGTGGATCACAGTAAACTGGAAAATTCTGAAAGAGATGGGAATACCAGGCCACCTGACCTGCCCCTTGAGAAACCTATATGCAACAGTTAGAACTGGACATGGAACAACAGACCGGTTGCAAATAGGAAAAGGAGTACGTCAAGGATGTATATTGTCACCCTGCTTATTTAACATATGCAGAGTACATAATGAGAAACGCTGGGCTGGAAGAAGCACAGGCTGGAATCAGGGTTGCTGGGAGAAATATCGATAACCTCAGATATGCAGATAACACCACCCTTATGGCAGAAAGTGAAGAGGAACTCAAAAGTCTCTTGATGAAAGAGGTGAGTGAAAAAGTTGGCTTAAAGCTCAACATTCAGAAAACGAAGATCATGGCATCTGGTCCCATCACTTCATGGCAAATAGAAAGGGAAAGTGGAAATAGTGTCATACTTTATTTTTCTGGGCTCCAAAATCACTGCAGGTGGTGATTGCAGCCATGAAATTAAAAGACGCTTGCTCCTTGGAAGCAAAGTTATGACCAACCTAGATAGCTTATTAAAAAGCAGAGACATTACTTTGCCAACAAAGGTCCATCTAGTCAGGGCTATGGTTTTTCCAGTGGTCATGTATGGATGTGACAGTTAGACTGTGAAGAAAGCTAATCGCCAAAGAATTGATGCTTTTGAACTGTGGTGTTGGAGAAGACTCTTGAGAGTTCAAGGGACTGCAAGGAGACCCAACCAGTCCATCCTAAAGGAGATCAGTCCTGGGTGTTCATTGGAAGGACTGATGCTGAGGCTGAAACTCCAATACTTTGGCCACCTCATGCAAAGAGTTGACTCATTGGGAAAGACCCTGATGCTGGGAGGGATTGGGGGCAGCAGAAGAAGGGGACAACAGAGGATGAGATGGCTGGATGGCATCACCCATTCGATGGACATGAGTTTGAGTAAACTCTGGGAGTTGGTGATGGACAGGGAGGCCTGGCGTGCTGCAGTCCATGGGGTCGCAAAGATTCGGACACGACTGAGTGACTGAACTGAACTGAATGTATTGTTGGGTCTGTAGCACATAGAAATGTATCATCTGCGTAGCAATCTAGTTGCCGATAACAGCAAAGAAGCTGGGTGGGAGTAAAGCTTTATGGGACTAAGGAAATGACAGCAGACAGTAAGGTAATAATTACAAGACTGTATTGTTTAGTTTGTAACATTGATACAATATGTAAATGGATAATACATAATAATGCTTAAAATGGGGAGAGCATAAAACCATATAGAAGAAGCATTTCTGTATATAACAGGAATTAAGCTAGTATGAATTTGATGCTGATGATCAGTTAATCCTAGAGCAACCGCTAAAAAAAACCAAAAAATATAGTAAAAATTACTGGTGTTAAAATGCTACATTAGAAAATACAGAATAAATGCAAAAGAGCAGGAAAGACAAAAAAGGCACAAGATACAGAAAACAGAAAGTTAAATGGTAGATATCAGTATTACAAGTGAGTGGGGGGACTTCGCTGGCAGTCAAGTGGTTAAAACTCTGTGCTTCCAATGCAGGTGGCACGGGTTCGATCCCTAGTCAGGAAACTAAGATGCCACGTGCTTCCCAGTACAGCCATAAAAAAAAGTGAGTGGGTTAAAAATTCAACCAAAAGTCAGACATCATTAAACTGGATTAAAAAACGATCAAAGTATATGTTGTCTACTGGGTACACACTTTGGATTCAAAGACACATTGAATTGAAAGAAGGATGCAAAGAGATGTCATGCAAACAGAAACCACAGAAGACCTGAATGGTTACAATAATATTAGACAAAATATTAGACAAAATGTTACTCTAGATAAAAGGGATACCTTATAACATGCATAGCACGGGCGGCGGCTGTGACTGGGGCACACGGCGCGGCTGAGAGGAGCTACCCCACATCCGAGGTCAGGGGCAGCAGCCGAGAGTGCCAGGCTGCGATGGCGCAGGAATGGCCGAGAGGAGCTACCCCACGTCTGAGGCCAGGGGCAGCGGCTGGGAGGAGCAACCCCACGTCCAAGGAGCAGTGGCTGCACGGGCGCGGGAGGGCCTAGAGGAGCTATTCCACGTTTAAGGTCAGGAGGGGCGGCAGTGAGGAGATACCCCTCATCCAAGGTAAGGAGCAGTGGCTGCACTTTGCTGGAGCAGTCGTGAAGAGATACCCCATGTCCAAGGTAAGAGAAACCCAAGTGGGATGGTAGGTGTTGCAAGAGGTCATCAGAGGGCAGACGCACTGAAACCATAATCCCAGAAAACTAGTCAATCTAATCACACTAGCACCACAGCCTTGTCTAACTCAGTGAAATTAAGCCATGCCCGTGGGGCCACCCGAGATGGGCAGGTGATGGTGGAGAGGCCTGACAAGAATGTGGTCCACTGGAGAAGGGAATGGCAAACCACTTCAGTATTCTTGCCTTGAGAACCCCATGAACAGTATGAAAAGGCAAAATGATAGGATACCGAAAGAGGAACTCCCCAGGTCATTAGGTGCCCAATATGCTACTGGAGATCAGTGGAGAAATAACTCCAGAAAGAATGAAGGGATGGAGCCAAAGCAAAAACAATACCCAGTTGTGGATGTGACTGGTGATAGAAACAAGGTCCGATGCTGCAAAGAGCAATATTGCGTAGGAACCTGGAATGTCAGGTCCATAAATCAAGGCAAATTGAAAGTGGTCAAACAGGATGGCAAGAGTGAACGTCGACATTCTAGGAATCAGCGAACTAAAATGGACTGGAATGGGTGAATTTAACTCAGATGACCATTAAATCTACTACTGAGGGCAGGAATCCCTTAGAAGAAATGGAGTAGCCATCATGGTCAACAAAAGAGTCCGAAATGCAGTAGTTGGATGCAATCTCAAAAACGACAGAATGATCTCTATTCGATTCCAAGGCAAACCATTCAATATCACAGTTATCCAAGTCTATGCCCCAACCAGTAATGCTGAAGAAGCTGAAGTTGAATGGTTCTATGAAGACCTACAAGACCTTTTAGAACTAACACCCAAAAAAGATGTCCTTTTCCTTATAGGAGACTGAAATGCAAAAGTAGAAAGTCACGAAACACCTGGAGTAATGAGCAAATTTGGCCTTGGAATACGGAATGAAGCAGGGCAAAGACTAATAGAGTTTTGCCAAGAAATGCACTGGTCATAGCAAACACCCTGTCCCAACAACACAAGAGAAGATGCTACACATGGACATCACCAGATGGCAACACCAAAATCAGATTGATTATATTCTTTGCAGCCAAAGGTGGAGAAGCTCTATACAGTCAACAAAAACAAGACTGGGAGCTGACTGTGGCTTAGATCATGAACTCCTTATTACCAAATTCAGACTTAAATTGAAGAAAGGAGGGAAAACCACTAGACCATTCAGGTATGACCTCAATCAAATCCCTTACGATTATACAGTGGAAGTGAGAAATAGATTTAAGAGACTAGATCTGATAGATAGAGTGCCTGATGAACTATGGACTGAGGTTCGTGACATTGTACAGGAGACAGGGATCAAGACCATTCCCGTGAAAAAGAAATGCAAAAAAGCAAAATGGCTGTCTGGGGAGGCCTTACAAATAGCTGTGAAAAGAAGAGAAGCAAAAAGCAAAGGAGAAAAGGAAAGATACAAGCATCTGAATGCAGAGTTCCAAAGAATAGCAAGGAGAGATAAGAAAGCCTTCCTCAGTGATCAGTACAAAGAAACAGAGGAAAACAACAGAATGGGAAAGACTAGAGATCTCTTCAGGAAAATTAGAGATACCAAGGGAACATTTCATGCAAAGATGGGCTCGATAAAGGACAGAAATGGTCTGGACCTAACAGAAGCAGAAGATATTAAGAAGAGGTGGCAAGAATACACAGAAGAACTGTACAAAAAGGATCTTCAAGACCAAGATAACCGCAATGGTGTGATCACTCACCTAGAGCCAGACATCCTGGAATGTGAAGTCAAGTGGGCCTTAGAAAGCATCACTTAGAAAGCTAGTGGAAGTGATGGAATTCCAGTTGAGCCATTTCAAATCCTGAAAGATGCTGCTGTGAAAGTGCTGCACTTAATATGCCAGCAAATCTGGAAAACTCAGCAGTGGCCACAGGACTGGAAAAGGTCCATTTTCATTCCAATCCCAAAGAAAGGCAATGCCAAAGAATGCTCAAACTACCGCACATTTGCACTCATCTCACACGCTAGTAAAATAATGCTCAAAATTCTCCAAGCCAGGCTTCAGCCTATGTGAACCATGAACTTTGAGATGTTCAAGCTGGTTTTAGAAAAGGCAGAGGAACCAGAGATCAAATTGCCAACATCCTCTGGATCATGGGAAAAGCAAGAGAGTTCCAGAAAAACATCTATTTCTGCTTTATTGACTATGCCAAAGCCTTTGACTGTGTGGGTCACAATAAGCTGTGGAAAATTCTGAAAGAGATGGGAATACCAGACCCCTTACCTGCCTCTTGAGAAACCTATATGCAGGTCAGGAAGCAACAGTTAGAACTGGACATGGAACAACAGACTGGTTGCAAATAGGAAAAGGAGCACAGCAAGGCTGTATATTGTCACCCTGCTTATTTAACTTATATGCAGAGTACATCATGAGAAACGCTGGGCTGGAAGAAACACAAGCTGGAATCAAGATTGCTGGGAGAAATATCAATAACCTCAGATATGCAGATGACACCATTCTTATGGCATAAAGTGAAGAGGAACTCAAAAGCCTCTTGATGAAAGTGAAAGTGGAGAGTGAAAAAGTTGGCCTAAAGCTCAACATTCAGAAAACGAAGATCATGGCATCCGGTCCCATCACTTCATGGGAAATAGATGGGGAAACAGTAGAATCAGTGTCAGACCTTATTTTGGGGGCTCCAAAATCACTGCAGATGGTGACTGCCGCCATGAAATTAAAAGACGCTTACTCCTTGGAAAAAAAGTATGACCAACCTAGATAGCATGTTGAAAATCAGAGACATTACTTTGCCAACAAAGGACTGTCTAGTCAAGGCTATGGTTTTTCCAGTGGTCATGTATGGATGTGAGAGTTGGACTATAAAGCAAGCTGAGTACCAAAGAATTGATGCTTTTGAACTGTGGTGTTGGAGAAGACTCTTGAGAGTCCCTTGGACTGCAAGGAGATCCAACCAGTCCATTCTGAAGGAGATCAGCCCTGGGATTTCTTTGGAAGGAATGATGCTAAAGCTGAAACTCCAGCACTTTGGCCACCTCATGCGAAGAGCTGACTCATTGGAAAAGACTCTGATGCTGGGAGGGATTGGGGGCAGGAGGAGAAGGGGACGACCGAGGATGAGATGGCTGGATGGCATCACGGACTCGATGGACGTGAGTCTGAGTGAACTCTGGGAGTTGGTGATGGACAGGGAGGCCTGGCGTGCTGGGATTCATGGGGTCGCAAAGAGTCAGACACGACTAAGTGACTGAACTGAACTGAACTATAACAATAAAAGGATAAAACAAGATTATATAAAACATATAAATATGCCTGTAGCTAATAGAGCACAAAAATATATGGAGCAAAGGTTGGGGATTTCTTTCAGACTTTGGAAGAACAGGTATTGTCCCTCTTGTTACAAATACTTATTGGATATATAGACTAAAAATGGAAAACGCTACCATTTATCCCTTTAGACAAAAATACCAACACACAATTACAAAGAATAATAAAAAATCATTGTTATAAACAGAAATCGCCTTGGATTCAAATTCTGTGCTTTTTCATAAAAGATATCATCTTAGCCCTCTCTGAAATTAAGGGGAAGTGCCCTATTTTTTGTCTTTGTCCCTCATCCTTCTCAGTGATGTTTTAACCAGTTTCATCTATTTATCAATGTTTTGTTTTCTGCAGTCATTTTCACAATATAAAGTTGTACTTTTAAATAGTAAAACTTCCTTTATGTTTTAATTCAGTAGCAGGGTGACTAGTGAGTTTATTTTGCTAGAGCAACTTGATGAAAATACAAAAGGGAAGGAAAATAAAGTTGTGGAGACTATTCAGAAATTTAGAAAGACTGTTATAATATGTAAGTGAAAGATCAGGATATAGGTTTCCAGTATCAAGATTAAAAGACAAATTTTAAGTTTTACATGATGGAAAAAATAAAAATATAATTTTCTTAGAAATTAGTTCCCTCTGTGATTTTCTTAGCCCATTTCATTACTGAGCAGAAAAAAATTTCATAGCAATCACTTTTCCAAGAGCCCCTTTTATGTCCTGGTTTCTCAGGCTGTAGATGAAGGGGTTCAGCATGGGGGTCACCACAGAGAACATCACAGCAGCTGCTACATCTGTCTCAGCTGCGTGGGAGGACAAAGGGTTGAAATACAGAAATATGATGGTGCCGTAGAAGAGGGAAACCACAGCCAGGTGGGAGCCACAGGTGGAGAAGGCTTTCCATCTCCCCTTTGTGGATGGGATCCTCAGGACAGCACAGGTGATAAGGACATATGAAGCCAGGATGCAAACGAACGGGGTGATCATGATCAGGGCAGCCTCAGTCAGTATCATCACCTCATTGAGGTGTGTGTCAGAGCAGGAGAGCTTGAGGAGGGGGGTCACATCACAGAAGAAGTGGGGGATGGCATTGTCTGCACAGAAGGAGAGTCGAGCCATCAGCAGGGTGTGCAAGAGCATATCCAGACTGGCAGTGACCCACGATCCAGTGACCAGCAGGGCACAGAGCTGGGGGGTCATCTTTGCTGAATAGTGTAAGGGGTGGCATACAGCCACAAAGCGGTCATAGGCCATCACAGCCAGGAGGAAATTGTCCATGTCCACGAACATGAAAACAAAATACATCTGCGTGAGACACCCAGAGAAAGAGATGGTCTGGCTCCCGAGTACGTGGTTGGCCAGCACCTTGGGGACAGTGGTGGAGGAGAAGCAGGTGTCCACCAAGGACAGGTTGCAGAGGAAGAAGTACATGGGGACGTGCAGGCGGGAGTCCACGCTGATGGCTAGGAGGATGAGCAGGTTTCCCAGGACCGTGGCCAGGTACATGGTGAGGAAGAGCAGGAAGAGGAGCTGCTGCTGCTGCAGGGGCTGCCTGGAGAGCCCCAGGAGGAGGAACTCAGAGACTCTTGACTGGTTGGCCTCTCCCATGGGGCTGGACTAAGATGCAGAGATGAGAAGCAGAGATCAGAGACCTAGAAGCTAATGGTTTGGGTGCAATAATCAAAGTTCCAGGGTGAAGGCAATGGCACCCCACTCCAATACTCTTGCCTGGAAAATCCCATGGATGGAGGAGCCTTGTAGGCTGCAGTCCATGGGGTCGCAAAGAGTTGGACACGACTGAGCGACTTCACTTTCATTTTTCACTTTCATGCATTGGGAGAAGGAAATGGCAACCCACTCCAGTGTTCTTGCCTGGAAAATCCCAGGGATGGGGGAGCCTCGTGGGCTACCATCTATGGGGTCACACAGAGTCAGACAAGGCTGAAGTGACTTAGCAGCAGCAGCAACCATAGTTATGCTAATAAACCCTCCTTTAGAGTTGCTCAAGGGCTTCCCAGGTGGCAGTAGTGATAAACAACCCACCTGTCAGTGTGGGAGACAGAAGAGAAGCAGGTTCAATCCCTGGGTTGGGAAGATCCCCTGAAGGAGGGCATGGTAACCCACTCCAGTATTATTGCCTGGAGAACCCTATGGACAGAGGAGCCTGGTGGGCTACAGTCCATGGGGTCACAAAGAGTAGGACACGACTGAAGTGACTCCATGCATGCAGAATTGCTCAGTCAGAATCTGCCCCTACTCCCCACACCCTCAACTTCCAACTCCCAGTCCTAGATGCTGCTGCTCCCATTGGATTCATTTTTTAAATTATATCAAATATAAAAATAATGCACAGCCCTCCCCTGCCTCTATGCGTGTCTCTATTAAGGTTCCCAGTCTTTCTCCTACTTAGTAGTTCGTAGAGAGAAGAGAAACAGTTGGTATTGGGTTTATCTCAAGCTCCAGCTGAGGACAGCTACTACTCCCTGGATCTGAAAGATTTAATGAAGGAGGTCCTTCCAAAAACTTCACCCATTAATAAAGAAATATTTAGACTTCCCTGATGGTCCATTGGCTAAAATTCTGAGCTCCCACTGCAGGGGGTGTGGGTTCAACTCCTGGTCAGGGGACTAAGATCCCACATGCTATACAGCACAACCCAAAAAAAAAAAAAGAAAGAAATATTGACTGTTACCATCTCACCTGGAGAAGCTTGTGCTGTTGCCATCAAGTGTACTTCACCTTTGAGGAACTGGCCAGCGCTCCTCTTTATTACAAGGTTTGGAAAGGCTTAGAAGGATAGGTAGGTCCTGAGCAGGTGAGGGGCAGAGTGTTCATGACCTCAGCTTTCTGTGCAGGGAGGATGTTTTTTGGAGGAGGGGAAGGTTGGCCAGAAATGGTTTCTTACAGTAGCCTCCATGGCCACTGGGACCAGATTCCCTGAGAGCCTTATTAGAGACAAGCAGAAAATAATTGTCCCACCTGTTTCCTGGTCCCTATGAGCCCAACAATGAAAACAAAGTATATGATCTAACTTCAGGGTCAGAACTTGGAGATAAAGCAGTCTGAGTGGAGAGGAGTCCCAGAGAAAATCCTCTGAAATCTCCAATTTCATCACCTTGCTGATCTGGGCTTATGCTTACATATTTGACAATTCAGCTATTAAAAGGTCTTCTTCTTAGCTCAGAAAGTGGGGTTATTGCAGTGTTATCTGAGTGAGCCTCTTCTTTATCTAATATCTGGTCATTTACTGTGTAGAGCTAGTGATGTATTTGCAGATAGGGAAGCTGGGGTGGGGGAGAGTTGTGCTTCTTCCTGTAAAGCATCTGATGTAAAGGATCAGCCTGGAGGGAGATGTAGCAGACAGCACAGCACCTCACGACTGAGAAACCCCAGGCTCCCAGAGCAGACTTCTGTGGGGATGTCTTCCCAGCACGAAGTGGATCACCCTTTTCTGGGGATGGTCATCAATCCATACTCACAGGAGTGTGGGCTCCAGCAGCCCAATTTAGAATCCACCATCTCCTCCCAGTGAGGATTTGTGATGGATTTGGGAACTTTGCACTGATGCTGAGGACCTGTGGGTTATTCCCAGTATGACTTGATCTGGATGGGGAAATCCAGAAGCTTGCAACTGTCTCTTGTCTGCCTCGTAGGTGGAGAAGCAACAATCTATGCAGAAAATTAAAAAAAAAAAAGCACAGAAACAGCAATGAGCTGGAGAGAATACTAGTGGCCACCCTGTTCAGAGTTCAAATCCTTTCCTTTTTTTTTTAATATTTATTTGTTTAAATATTTCTTTATGTGTTCTCAGTCGTGTCCAACTCTTTGTGACCCCATGGACTGTAGGTCGCCAGGCTCCTCTGTCCATGGGATTCTACAAGCAATAATACTACAGCAGGTTGCCATTCCCTATTCCAGGGAATTCCCTGGTGGCTCAGATGATAAAGAATCTGCCTCCAATGAGGGAGACCTGGGTTTGATCCCTGGGTTGGGAAGATCCCCTGGAAGAGGGCATGGCAACCCACTGCAGTATTCTTTCCTGGAGAATCCCCATGGCAGAGGAGCCTGGCAGCCTACAGTCAATGGGGTCGCAAAGAGTCAGACAAGACTGAGCGACTAAGCACAGCACATTCCAAGGGATCTTCCTGACCAAGGGGTCAAACCCACATCCCCTGCATTGACAGGCAAGTTCTTTACCAGTAGTGCTACCCGAGAAGCCCCTAATATCTGTTTATGTGGCTGTGCCCAGTCTTAGTTGCAGCATGTGGATTCTCAGTTGCATGTGGGATCTAGTTCCCTGACCCGAGCCCCCTGCTTTTGAAGTCTTAGCCACTGGACTACCAGGGAAGTCCCTCAAGTCCTTTTCTGATGGTTGAGTACTGTGGCCTCACTCACAGTTTTTAGGTGAAAATAATAGTCTTGCCAATTAAGCAGAAAAAGTTTTCTTGAAACTGATAATTCTTACTTTAAAAACATGGTGCAACTGGAGAAGTAGGCTCAGGAGGTCCCATGGCAGCTAGAGTGGCCCAGATCATCCACAGCACAGGCTGGATTGGCAGGTTTATCCCAGCATAAACCTCACAGCTCATGACTCCGACACAGCTAGCACTGGGCACAGTTGCCACCAGAAGCGCTGTTGCCCAGCAATCCCTTTTTGCTGCAATAGCTGCCACTGCTGGGAAAATCTCCTTGCTCCCTTTTTTTGTGTCAAGGCTGACTCAGGATATCTAATGGGTCCACACATGCCCACTGCTTAGCTCCTAGAGGGGCTGGGATAGAAGTGATTCAGTTTTCTGTGACACAGGAAGAAGTAGGCTTTTCTTTCCCACCAGAATGACAAGGTAGGTATTTTTACCTAAGCTTTGGAAGGAGTCACAGAAGTTGGGAAGCCAAAGAAGATAAACTCCCATTGGAATCCATCCTCCCAGCTGCATATTAACACACACTCCTCTCACCTACTTACCCTTCAATAGAGAAATTCTCTGGTCTAACATAATACAAGTATCCTTCTCACCACAGAAGAACATGAGTTACTGTATCCAGGAGCCAAACTAAGATCTTCCCTTCTCCAATCATGATCCCATTATGACTTTCTATAACTTCTGAATCAAACTTGAAAGCTAAGCAATAACTACATACCCTACGTACATGTAAAACAGAAGGAGGGAGACAAAAGAAGAAAGCTAACTAGCTCAAGAGATAAATATAAACATAACAGAAAGAGGGAAACATGACTGAATTATGTAATATTCATTTCCATAGGTAGCCATGAATGATTAATTGATATCAATAATTTCCTTTATCCACAATCTTTTTAAATTTTTTTATTTATTTTTATTTTTTTGGCTGGGCTGGGTCTTCGTTGCTGCAAGTGGGGACTACTCTCTAGTTGCAGTGCATGGGCTTCCTGTTGCAGTGTCTTCTCTTGTTATGGAGCACAGGTTCTGAAGTGTGGGCTGCAGTAGTCATGGCAAACCAGCTTAGTCGTCCCGTGGCAAGCGGAGTCTTCCCAGACCAGGGATTGAGCTCGTGCCTCTTGCATTGGCAGGGGTATTCTTAACCAGTGACCCATCTGGGAAGTCTCCCTTATCCACAATCGAATTCATGTTCCATTTTCCTTTAGCCAGCATCTCAGCTACTCAAAGTTTTAAAAAAAATCTGAATAGTAACCTAAATTCTCATGTCTGAGAGATCTGACCTTCTTATGATCTTGCCCATATAAGACTCTCCTAGTCTTTGATTAACTCCCATCACAGGACATGGCAATTCCAGAATCTCTCAGGGAGATCTTTCCACCCGTAATCCTCTCTGCTACCACTGTGCAGCAGAAAAACTACTCTCTATAGACTGTCAAACTCATAACAATATTAGAATCTCCTTTTGTTCAGTTTATCCAGTAGCAAAAGGATCCCAAATTGGCCAGCAGGAAGTCTCTTCAGACCCCAGTACTGCTGGGGTAAAAAGCAAAATGTTACAAATACACCATGAGGTATTACAAAAAGAGGTGCCTACTTCTACTTCTTGTTTCCTTGCCCCATAAATTGCTACCTGGGAAAACGTTCAGCATATATTGTCCCCTGGTATGAAACTTATACTGTATTCTATAAAATAGCATCCTAATCTTACAGGGTAACACTGCTATGTGCATGTGTGCTCAGTCGTGTCCGACTCTTTACATCGCCATGGGCTGCAGCCTGCCTGGCTCCTCTGTCCATAGAATTTTCCAGGCAAGAATACTGGAGTGGGTTGCCATTTCCTCTTCCAAGGGATCTTCCCAACCCAGAAACTGAACCCACGTCTCCTGCATTGGCAGGCAGATTCTTTACCACTTAGCCACCTGGTAACCTCAACTGGGGTCAAAACTGAGTCTTTAAAAGACCATTTCTCTACTCCTAAGGTCAACTGTTTCTGGTAATAGTGTGGAAGTAAACACCAAAGAATCCCATGGACACTGGCCTTATCCTTCGTGTAAGTTATCTGTTGTCAAGTAACAAGTTATATCAAAACTTTGCAACTTAAAACAATAAACATTTATATCACACAGTTCCTATAGGTCATGAATCCAGTCATGAATGGTTTAGTGGAATGGTTCAGGATCAGGGCCCCTCATGAGACTGAAGTTATCTGCAGGTGCTCAGTCATCTGAAAGCTCAACCATGGTGGAGGATGAGTGTCCAAGATGGCCTGCTCACACACTGCTATTGGGAGGAAACCTCAGTTCCTCGTGTGGAGTTCTCCAGGGAGCTAACTTGATATATCCTTGCAACAGAGGAGCTCATTTCCCCCTGAGCAAGTGATTCAAGACAGCAGCATAGAAGCCACAGTATCTTTAATACTGAGCTCTAGAAGTCACACAGCATAATTTCCGTAATACCCTATAACTCACACAGTGCTGCAGACCGAAGGTCCCAGCAAAATTTGTACGTTGAAATCCTAATCCTCAGGTGATGAAGCCTATGGAAGGTGATTAGCTCATGAGGGCAGAGCCTTCCCCAACGGGATCAGTACCCTTCTAAGAGTCCTGAGACAGCTCCCTTGTCCCTTCCACCATATGCAGTAGAACTGCCATCTATGATCCAGGAAGTGTGTTCTCACCACACAACAACTGTGCCAGCATCTCGATTTTACACTTTCTAGCCTCCAGAACTGTGAAAAATAAATTTCTTTTAAAAGAAATGTATTGGTTGCACCAGATCTTAACTGAATTATGTGGGGTCGGTTGAGGCATTTGAACTTAGTTGCAGCATGTGGGATCTAGTTCCCCGACCAGAGATCAAACCAGGGCACCCTGCATTGAGAGCTTGTGGAGTCTTAGGAACACCAGGGAAGGCCCCCAAATAAATTTCTGTTATGTACAAGCTACCCAGTCCATGATAATTTTGTTACAGAAGCCCCAATACATTAAGACATAAATCAGCCCAATTCACTGTGTCAAGAAATTACACAAGACTAGGATCGCCCAGGACTATCCTGACAACTGGCTACCACATTCCTTTTACTATAAAATGAGTTCCTTGGTTAGAAACGATGTTGGTGGGATGCCAAGTTGATGAATAGATTCATTCATCCCTAACACATATGCTATCAGTCTTTTAACCGTTGATTAAGCACGTCCTCGTGTACATCAGTTTCCCTTTCCTGAGTGCTTCTGCACATTCCCAAATAACCATGCTCACCGTAAATTTGTCTATTTATATCACCCCTCAACATCACTTTCCTTATGTCATCTTGATTAAGTAGTAGGTGATGCCTGGGATGTCATAAAGATCCTGAGGCTGACTTACCAGGCTCAAACCTTAACATCTCCTTTAGATCTGCAGTAGAGGCCACCAACTGCTGAAGCAATTATATACATCAACACTGCCTCCTAGACTAGAAATCTCAGGAAGCCGAAGGCAGAGATTCTCAAAAATTAACGTGCACAGAAATCATCTAGAATGTTTTTAACGTGAAGGTTCTGACTCAGCAAGTCTGGGATGGAGCCTGAGCTTAGGCATTCCTAACAATCCCCCAGGCAGTGACGCCAGGTCCTCTGATCACACTGGGAGGTAGCAAGCCCTCAGCAATGGAGTAAAAGGAGCCCTTACCCTGAATAGGGTACACTGGTTTTTGCGGTGCTGGCTTCCCAGTCCACCTCGCCTTTTGAAAGGACATCCAGATTGGAACTCAGACGTTGACTTCCTAGAGTTTCGGGCTCTTCTGGAAGTAGGAGACAGGAATCCTGAACACCTCGGGACCCATCCTAACCGGGAACGCCAGAGAGATGGAACAGACACCTAAAGGACCGGGCCTAGGTGACGTGTGGAAGGCTCATGGGATCCGCCACTTGCCCAGATTTAGCAGGCACCAACCCCAAAGGGCCTCTTTACAGCATTTTGGGGTCAAGGCAGAACCATTTACTACCTCGCTGAACCTCCGCTCCACACCGGAGGTCCCAGCCCGCGGTACTTCCGGTGAAAGAATCGGTCGCTCTTTCCCAAGACGCCAGCGCAGAGCTGAGACTCCGCCTCCCGCCTTTCTAATTGGCAGGAGCACGTGGGTGCGGAGAGGCAAGGGGCGGAGCAAGGCAAGCCGGTCCACGCCGCCTCTGACTGGCCCAGTCGAGGGCCTGTTCAGTGCTTCCGGGAAGGGGTCCTGCCGTGTCCGCGCCTCCTGCGTTGCGCATGCGCCTGAGGGGCGAGCATAGGGACGTCCTGTAAAGGGCGGCAGACTCCTTACGCCAAGGTGGGGTGGGGTGGGGTGGGGTGGGGGTGGGGTGGGGCGCTGGAGATGCAAAACTCCCGGGACCCCCGAAAGTTTAACGTACAAAGTAAAGCGTATTTTAGTGCAGTGGGGTTTTGTTGTTTTGTTTTGTTTTGTTTTAGCCTTGCAAGTGCAGGGCCTCAGAAAGTTGGATAAAAACTCAGAATTGCTTTTCTCCACAGAAATCTTTAATAAAAGGCGAAAGAGTTATATGTTCTGAAAAGAAACCAGAGTATTACAGTGTTTTTTCAAAGAAAAATCAATGCAAAAATAAATCTTGGAACAAAATATCAAAGTTTAAAGACAAGATCAGTAAATAATTTAGGGCTTCCGTTGATCAAGAGAAAATATCTAAGACGGCAATTGTTTCTTGAAGCCAAGATAGGAAAAGAACTAGATTTTGAAAATATTACTGATGTTTGATTCCACTGAACTTAGTGTCAAATATACACACCAACCAGACATTAGTTAAAGTGGTGAAGCTGACTCTGTTCAGTAGTTACGGTGGTTTCCCCCTTATCCTTGGGGGGTATGAACCAAGACCCCCAGTGAATACCTGAAACTATGGACCTACTGAACCATATATATAGTGTTTTTTCTTGTAGTAACATAATTCTGATACAGTTTAATTTATAAAATAGGCACAATAAGATATTAACAATAAAAATTAATAAAATATAAATTATAATGATATACTGTAATAAATGGAGAAGGAAATGGCAACCCACTCCAATATTCTTGCCTGAAAAATTCCATTGACAGAGGAACTTGGCAGGCTATAGTCCACCGGGTACCAAAGAGTCCAACATGACTGAGCAACTAAGCACACACACTGTAATAAAATTATGTGAATATTGTCTCTCTCAAAATATCATATACAAATGAAATGCCATTCCATCTTAACTAAGCACTCATTACACACAGTAATGTAACTCATTTCACAGATGATGCTGTGAAAGTGCTGCACTCAATACGCCAGCAAATTTGGAAAACTCAGCAGTGGCCACAGGACTGGAAAAGGTCAGTTTTCATTCCAATTCCAAAGAAAGGAAATGGCAAAGAATGCTCAAAACCGCACAATTGCACTCATCTCACATGCTAGTAAAATAATGCTCAAAATTCTCCAAGCCAGGCTTCAGCAATACGTGAACCGTGAACTCCCTGATGTTCAAGCTGGTTTTAGAAAAGGCAGAGGAACCAGAGATCAAATTGCCAACATCCGCTGGATCATGGGAAAAGCAAGAGAGTTCCAGAAAAACATCTATTTCTGCTTTATTGACTATGCCAAAGCCTTTGACTGTGTGGATCACAATAAACTGGAAAATTCTGAATGAGATGGGAATACCAGACCACCTAACCTGCCTCTTGAGAAATCTGTATGCAGGTCAAGAAGCAACAGTTAGAACTGGACATGGAACAACAGACTGGTTCCAAATAGGAAAAGGAGTACATCAAAGCTGTATATTGTCACCCTGCTTATTTAACTTCTATGCAGAGTAATCATGAGAAATGCTGGACTGGAAGAAACACAAGCTGGAATCAGGATTGCTGGGAGAAATATCAATAACCTCAGATATGCAGATGACACCACCCTTATGGCAGAAAGTGAAGAGGAGCTAAAAAGCCTCTTGATGAAAGTGAAAGAGGAGAGCGAAAAAGTTGGCTTAAAGCTCAACATTCAGAAAACGAAGATCATGGCATCCGGTCCCATCACTTCATGGGAAATAGATGGGGAAACAGTGGAAACAGTATCAGACTTTATTTTTGGGGGCTCCAAAATCACTGCAGATGGTGACTGCAGCCATGAAATTAAAAGACGCTTACTCCTTGGAAGAAAAGTCATGACCAACCTAGATACCATATTCAAAAGCAGAGACATTACTTTGCCGACTAAGGTCCGTCTAGTCAAGGCTATGGTTTTTCTTGTGGTCATGTATGGATGTGAGAGTTGGACTGTGAAGAAGGCTGAGTGCTGAAGAATTGATGCTTTTGAACTGTGGTGTTGGAGAAGACTCTTGAGAGTCCCTTGGACTGCAAGGAGATCCAACCAGTCCATTCTGAAAGAGATCAACCCTGGGATTTCTTTGGAAGGAATGATGCTAAAGCTGAAACTCCAGTACTTTGGCCACCTCATGCAAAGAGTTGACTCATTGGAAAAGACTCTGATGCTGGGAGGGATTGGGAGCAGGAGGAGAAGGGGACAACCAAGGATGAGATGGCTGGATGGCATCACGGACTCGATGGACGTGAGTCTGAGTGAGCTCCGGGAGATGGTCATGGACAGGGAGGCCTGGCATGCTGCGATTCATGGGGTCGCAGAGTCGGACATGACTGATCGACTGAACTGAACTGAACACACAGTGGCTGTAATTTTTGCACTTTGGAGTGCAACAGCAAAACTTGCACAAATTTCATCAGTTCAGTTCAGTCGCTCAGTCATGTCCGACTCTTTGCGACCCCATGAATCACAGCACACCAGGCCTCCCTGTCCATCACCCACTCCCGGTGTTCACTCAGACTCACGTCCATCGAGTCGGTGATGCCATCCAGCCATCTCATCCTCTGTTGTCCCCTTCTCCTCCTGCCCTTAATCCCTCCCAGCATCAGAGTCTTTTCCAATGAGTAAACTCTTCGCATGAGGTGGCCAGAGTACTGGAGTTTCAGCTTTAGCATCAGTCCTTCCAAATTTCTTACTTCTTCACAATTTCAAAAAAGATTGTTACGGTAGATCTTAGCAATCTCAGCATATTTTTTTCATCCTTTCCTTATCATGTTGAAAACTTCCACCTTTTTACTTAAAAGAAGCACTTTATGGCTTCTCTTTGGCAAATCTGAATTTCCAGAATCACTACTCTTGTTCTTTGAGGCTGTTAATAAGTGAAATAAGGGGTGACTTGAACACAAGCACTGCAATACCACGACAGTTGACCTGAAAAGCCAGAGAACTGCTAAGTGATTAATGGTCAGGATGTGCTGGATGAACAGATAATTCATGTCCTGGGCTGGACAGAACAGAGGTGGCATTAAATTCCATCAGGCTACTTGTAATCGTGTGAAACTGATAACTTATGAAGTGTTTATTTCTGGAATTTTTCATTTAATATTTTTCAAACCACAGTTGACCATGAGTAACTAAAACTGCAGAAAGTGAAACTGTGAATAACGGGGCGGGGGTGGGGGGTGGAGGTGGGGACTAGTGTACTGACAGCAAGGGAAGAAGCTTGAGCACAGTTTCTGCAGAGGTCATTGGGCCTTTTGAAGGGAGATGAGGGAGTTGAGAGGGGATGGTGGGGGCTCGAGGAGAGAAGTGAAAAATTACAGAAAGCAGGACAAGAGGGTTAATTTTTGTGAAAATGTTTTGGAAAAAATTAACCATTAAAAACTACATTAAAACATGTATATAGGCTTCCATAACACTTGAAAGGTGGTGGAGATATGAGCCAAACCCATCAACTCCTTCAGGAAACTTTCTCGTCTACCTCTCCAGTGACTTCCCTATACTGATTCAGTCATATAATCATTTTTTCAGGCAAATAATAATTCTAGAGCAACCATTACATGCCAATTGAAAAAAAAATTTAAAACTTGGTCCTTGCACTCGTGGAAATACAGTCTAACTGAAGTAGGGAATATGAAAAGGAAAAAACAAAATAATTACTTCGAGGAAATTGATTTAAGCTACTTACGCACTCTTCATGAAACATGCTACACTTTACATGAACCAGACCCAGTGCCCAATGCTGAGTGTACAAATGAAATGCCATCCATCTTAACTAAGCACTCATTACACACAATGGCTGCAATTTTTGCACTTTGGAGTGCAACAGCAAAACTTGCATAAATTTCTTACTTCTTCACAATTTCAAAAAAGATGACCCAATCCTTATTGCCAGAATGGAAGACCCAAGAAGAATGCAAATAACTGCAGAAGACGGTTATACAGGAAAAGGCAAGCAATTCTGTGGGGATACCATATTAGATTCCAAGGGCTGCCATAACAAAGTGCCACAAAATAGATGGCTTTAAACAGAAATTTATCTCACAGCCCTGGTGGCTAGAAGTCCAAAATCCAAGTGTTGGCAAGGTTGATTCCTTCTGGACATTCTGAGGGAGAATTCATTCTACTGTCTGTGGCTGCAGCAACCCAGGGGATTCTTAGGTTGCTTATTGCCAGCAATCCAGATGGTGCTTGTAAATGCATCACTCCAGTCACTCAGCTGATTGCCAACTGAGAAAGTACATTGGGGTTCCCTGGTGGTCTAATGGTTAAGAATACACGTTCAAGCAAGGGACAATGGTTCGATTGCTGGTCCAGAAAGATCCCACATGCTGCGGAGCAACAAAGCTCATGTGCCATACCTACTGAGCCAGGACACCTAGAGCCTCTGCTCTGCAGCAAAAGAAGCCACTGCAATGAGAAGTCCATGTGCCACAACAAAGAGCAGCCCCTGCTCCCCACAACTAGAGCAAGCCCAGCTGCAGCAAGGAAGACCCACCACAGCCAAAAACCAAACAAAACTTTTTTTAAAAGTGCATTAGAACCCCTAGGGAAAGTTTAGGGGGGAAATTACTAATGCCCAAGTCCCAGCACAAAGATACTAATTTAATTGGTCAAGGTTTAGTCCAGCATTAGTATATATACTTTCAAAGCTCCACGGCTGATAATATCATACATCCGAGATTGAAAACCAATAGTGGTTTCTGAGAACATTTCCAGAAGGGAAATGCAAAAATATTTGTTATGTGTAACTTTTTAAAGTGATCACTTAGAAATGAAAACTTGACCTTTTTGCAAAGTAATTTAAAATACAGTAACTAGAAATAAATGCAATTACCTGTTCAAAGGGTTGTACTTAAGTCCCAGGTCATTGATAAGTATCTGCTGAGAGTATTTCTTTATTCTGAGTTCTTTGTAGACACTGACAGCTACATTTCAGTGAATTGGCAAAGATTTACATAACTTCCAATGAAAGATCTATGGTACCATCATCAAGAAGAGCATGTTTTCCTGCCAATCACTTTTTGCAAGGCCCCTTTCAAGTCCCTGTTCCTCAGGCTGTAGATGAAAGGATTCAGCATGGGGGTCACCACCGTGTACATCACAGTAGCTACAGTGTCCTTCTCAGAAGAATGTGAGGATGAAGGGTTGAAATACACAGCAATGATGGTGCCGTAGAAGAGGGAAACCACAGCCAGGTGGGAGCCACAGGTGGAGAAGGCTTTCCATCTCCCCTTTGTGGATGGGATCCTCAGGACAGCACAGGTGATAAGGACATATGAAGCCAGGATGCAAACGAACGGGGTGATCATGATCAGGGCAGCCTCAGTCAGTATCATCACCTCATTGAGGTGTGTGTCAGAGCAGGAGAGTTTGAGGAGGGGGGTCACATCACAGAAGAAGTGGGGGATGGCATTGTCTGCACAGAAGGAGAGTCGAGCCATCAGCAGGGTGTGCAACAGAGCATTCAAGCTGGCAGTGACCCACGATCCAGTGACCAGCAGGGCACAGAGCTGGGGGGTCATCTTTGCTGAATAGTGTAAGGGGTGGCATACAGCCACAAAGCGGTCATAGGCCATCACAGCCAGGAGGAAATTGTCCATGTCCACGAACATGAAAACAAAGTACATCTGTGTGAGACACCCAGAGAAAGAGATGGTCTGGCTCCCGAGTACGTGGTTGGCCAGCACCTTGGGGACAGTGGTGGAGGAGAAGCAGGTGTCCACCAAGGACAGGCTGCAGAGGAAGAAGTACATGGGGACGTGCAGGCGGGAGTCCACGCTGATGGCTAGGAGGATGAGCAGGTTTCCCAGGACCGTGGCCAGGTACATGGTGAGGAAGAGCAGGAAGAGGAGCTGCTGCTGCTGGGGCTGCCTGGAGAGCCCCAGGAGGAGGAACTCAGAGACACTCGACTGGTTTGCCCCTCTCTTAAGCTGAATCTGGGTGAATAGACAACAGTGAAATCAGAAACCCAGACAAGGAAGGTAAATAGCTGCGAAATCAGGCTCCAGGCAGGATCACATTTGCAAATCAGTTTATAGATTTGCTACTCCCGTTGTGCCCACCCCACCTATGCTACTGATCTCCAACACTCAATTCTGATGTTTTCCCTATTGGACTCACTGATTCTTATGTTATTAGAATCCCATAGACAGAGGAGCCTGAAGGGCTAGTCTATGGAGTCGCAGAGTCGGACACGACTGAGCGCCTAAAACTTTAGCGTCGCCCTCGTGTGGCCTCTTTGGGGAATGACAGTCTCTGCTGACTGGTCTGGAGGAGACGTGAATAGAACAACCAACCAGCTGCTTGTTTAGTCGCTAACCGGTGTCCAGCTCTTTGCGACCCCATGGACTATCGCTCGCCAGGTTCCTCAATCCATGGAATTCTCTAGGCAAGAATACTTAAGTGGGTTGCCATTTCCTCCTCCAGGGGATCTTCCCTGAACCAGGGATCCAACCTGCATTGGCAGGCATTGCCAGGCAGATTCTTTACCACTGGGGCACCAGAGAAGTCGATGAACAGTCAACTGATGGTGTTATCTTGAAAATACCATTGCTTCCTCCCCTGTACTTTATTGAGGATTTATTGAGGCATAACTGACGAAATTTTTATGTTAAAAATCTGAAAAACGGGCAAGCTTCTACACAGCATGACTCTGACTATATAGTCTCTGCTTAAATATTCCAGTTCTTCCCCTACCCACCTAACTCATACATGGGTCTTAAAGAAACAAGAGGAACGGTTGATCATTACTGGGTTCATCTTGAGTGACACCTGATGAACTCATGACCTCCTGCTATTAACTTCCTGTATCTGGAAGACATAGCAGAGGAGGTTCCTTTAAAGATTTCCTGTCTTAATAGATATCAGTGTCTTCACTGCTGTATTCTTACCTGGGGGAGGTTGGTGCTTATTGCCATCAAGCATTCTTCATGTCTGGATAAGTGGTCATTAGTGCTTTTATCCATTTTGAGGACCAGAATGTCTTGGAAACACAGACAGGTACTGAGTGAGGAGCAGGGGTTCATGGTCCTAGCCCCCTGTGCAGGAAAAATATTTGGGGCAATCACAGAGCAGGTGTTTGCAAGAACTTCACAGCCATTGGGACCAAACTCCCTAAGAGCCTCATTAGAGAGAAGAACAAAGATTTAATAACTGAATCTCTCCATCTACGGGCACAGGCCCAGATCAGCCAGGTCCTGGGTTTGAAGTCCCAGGGAATTTTGTTTGGGATTTATCTCCATAGTACTGGCTTCATTTCTAATATCTTCAAGTTTTGACCCAAGAGTGACATGTAAACCTTAGACAATATTTTTTGGCATCATTGTTTGGTACAAAGAGGCCAAAAAGTAGGCAAGACAATTATTTATGTAGTGGCATTGTGTCTTAATACCTTACTTTATTTAAAAAATAATTTTATATATTTATTAACTTTGGGCTCTGCTTGGTCTCCCTTGCTATGTGGGCTTTTTTCCGGTCCCAGCAAGTGAGCGCCACTCTCTAGTTGTGGTGCACAGCTTCTCATTGTGGCGGCTTCTCTCCTTGCAGAGCATGGGCTCTAGAGCAGAGGCTCAGTAGTCGCGGTGCACAGGCTTAGCTGCTCCACAGCATGTGGGATCTTCCCAGACCAGGGATCAACCTGTGTCTCCTTCATTGGCAGGCAGATTCTTTACCACTAAACCACCAGGGAAGCCCCATACCTTACTTTAAAAATACTTTTTTTTGCCAAAAAAGTGCTAACCACTATCTGAGTCTTCAGAGAGCCAGAATCTTTTGCAGTAGTAACATCAAAGATTACTGATTATATGTCACTATAAAACTATCATAATAATGAAAAAGTTTCACATATCGCAAGAATTACCAAAATAGGACAGAGACACAAAGTGAGGAAATGTTTCTGGGGAGATGGCACCAAGAGACTTGTTTGACACAGAGTTGCCACCAACTTTCAATTTGCTAAAAAAAAAAAAAGTGCAGTGACTACGTAGCACAATAGAATGAGGCATGCCTGTGTTAATGCCAGCAGGAGCAGGAGCCAGAGTACCTGCCTTTACACCAGTTCCTAAGCCCTGATTCTCACAGAATGATGTGAATAAGGACAAGTAGCACCTGCATATGCAATGGATGTGTTACAGGAGAGGATTCCTCAAGCTTAAGAAATCAGATCTTGTCATTGGAAATAAGCCTGGCTGAACTTTGCCCCAGAAGAATACATTTATTACACTGGATGGTGAAAAATCTGCCCTTTGCTCTGGAAAGACACACCGTTTCCATCTTCCAGTGCTGTTCATTATAGAAACATCCTTCAAGAAATGATCTAGAACAAAAGAAGCAAATGTCTCTGGTCACAAAATGTGCAGAAAAGCAATAAACACACGGAGAACTGTGTCTTACAAAGCATGTATTAATTTTATACTCGTGGGTTTTTAAAAAATAAATATGTTAATTTTTGACTGAACTGGGTCTTCGTTGCTGCACGGGGACTTTCTCTAGCTGTGGAGAGCGGGAGCTACTCCCTAGTTGCGAGGGCTTCTCATTGCCATGGCTTCTCTTGTTTCAGAGTCTGGGCTCCAGATTGCAGGCATCAGTGGTTGTGGCAACAGGCTTAGTTGCCCTGCAGAAGGTGTGGAATCTTCCTGGACCAGGGATGGAACCCATGTCCCCTGCATTGGCAGGTGGATTTTTAACCGCTGCTCTACCAGGGAAGTCTGTTTCCTTTATTTTTAACAGTGAATGGGAGATGGAAACAGTTATCATTGACTATTCTTTCTATGTATAGAATTATATTCTAATTTTCTCTAGTGTACTAGAAGCTTAAAAAAAAAGATACTGACACAGGGAAAGAACCCTTCATCAAGTCAACTATTTTAGAAAGTCTGAGAGAATGAATCAACACAAGCTGAAAGGAAGTAGAGATGTGATTTTAATATTAACTAAAGCCTGCTTTAAGATGAAAAAAGGATTAAAGAGGATAAAGATCTTTCAGTTACTAACAGATACAATCTATGATGAATGTATAACATTCATGAAGCTCCATGCCCTCCATAACCCAGCATCAAATCAAAAGGTAAAATCTGTTAATATACAGAGAGAAAGTAGTTGAAATGTTTATTACTTTACAGATCAATCAACATCCAAATATTACAGAGAAAATAGTTAAAATGTTCATCACTTTTCAAATCAATCAATATCCAAATATTATCATCTTCATATACGCTTATGTGAATCCTGTTTCACAGATACAGCTATGGTGTAGAAGAAACCTGATTGAAGTCCATTCCACATCAAAAAAGACCCCAAGGATCCAGCAGGAATCTCAAAGGTAGAGGGTAGATCTGAGCTGGGTGTTCACGGGCAGGGCTGCTTTGATACAGTGGAGCTGGGAGCCCCCATGCATGGGGCTGCCATGGAGCAGAGTCAGAATTTTATGGAGGATAAAATAAACTTGACCACCAATAGCTGTGACCCGAGGCCAGAGGTGGACCCCCAAAGGGACGTGAGCCATGAGCATCAATGCCGCAGCAAAACAGGCCTCCAGGAGATCAAACAAGATCAAGGTTCAGTAGCTACACTGGGTTCTAGCAGCTCACACAATCATGGCCTTGGGTGGAGAGAGAACTTCCAATTCTCTCTCCACCTGGCAGCAGAAAGCAAGACTGACTGACGCCTTTGAGTGAATTTCTGAGATGCTCTGACACCAAGAGAAAGGTATTTGACTTCCTGACAGTTTTATCAGGTGGAGTGGGACAGAAATAATGAAGAAATAAAGGAACGATGACCTTAATTTTCACTCCAAGCTGGGGCAATAGGTATGTAGGCTAACTGTGACACTACCACAAAGCTTTCTACACCAGGAAGTGTACAGCTGTGTTATTTATAGCACATAGACACTTTAAGTTGTCCAGAGTCAAGGAATGAATAAATTGCATCCATGAGTGGATAAAATATTATATGGCCATTAAAATCAAATTTCTAAGACTTTTACTGAGATGGGAAGAAGGAGGTGGAAAATGAGAACACAAATGGAAAAAGTGCAGCCAACTTTTCTAAAGCTATATTTATGTGTAATACTGAAGTTATCTTGGAGCAGCAAATTTACAAGTTATTCTGATCTTCTTTTTAGTGATTTTTTTTTATGTTACATAGTATGTAGGTATTACCTGTCAAGTAACAAAAGTGATTTTTAAATGGGGCAAATTTTAAACTCCTTCTCAAGAAAGAATGTTCAAATTAACAGTTAAGGCAAGGATTTCTTTGGTGATCTAGGGGTAAAGAACTTGCCTTCCAATGTGGGAGATGCGGGTTCCATCCCTGGTTGGGGAACTAAGATGGTATATGTCTCTGGGTAACACAGCCCCTTCACTGCAACGAAGACCCAGCACAGCCAAAATAGATAAAAGTTAAGGCGACATTCATTCATCCTTTTTTTTTTTTTCTTTCAGCTGGATCTGAGTATTGCCTTTGGTTTAAGAGCAGTGCCAGACACTAGGGAATAAAGTGAATAGCATGTGAATTTGGGTATGGACTGTCTTATAATATGTGGGAAATCCTTGGGGATGGGAAGAATAAACCAAAGAAAAAAGCAGAGCTCGAGAATCAGAAGGGCTCGTGGAGGACGAAGTGGCATTTGACTTGCTTTGAAGGTGTGGCAGAGGGTTGCTAGCCAGGGAGGAAAGCAGGGGGCGTGGGTCCCGGCAGAAGGAAGAGCAAATGTTGATTTGGATTCCTGGTATCGAAAATTGCCCGGATGACCCCGCCCCCTAAGATCAGACAGCCAATCAGGATGCTCACAGGGGGTTTCCGCACTCTGCGCCGCTTCGCCTCTCCAAGCTCTGAACCGAAAGTCTACCTGAGCCTGAGTCTCACCTGAAATATTACTATCGATTTTAGTCTTCATATTTCACTCGGTTGTTTCTTTATCTGCGTCTCATAACTACTCTTGTGAGCGTTTTTGTGACCAAATCTTTATGACTCACTGTGACAGGGAGCACATAAGATGATGGAGACCAGGGATTCGTCATCTTGACTGCACAGTAGAATCGCGAGCTTTCTAAAATCCCAGTGTTGGGGCCCCACTTCCAGAGATTCTGATCTATTTGGTCTGTGCTTGGGACCTGGACATCAGTGGGTGGGCCGTAACTTCCAGGTGACTTTAAAATTCAAAAATATGTGGAACGTGTATCTTTCTAAACATACCACTTAAAAAGAAAAAAATTGGATGTGGTTGTAAAATAATTCAAAAGTTAGTCATTTAAAAAAAAGGGTCTCTTTACTTGGTAGATGCAGCAGGGTTTTAGGTGAATTAGGTCCACAAATAAATAATGATTGTCTTCTACATGCTCCTCAGTTCAGTTCAGTCGCTCAGTCCTGTCCGACTCTTTGCAACCCCATGAATTGCAGTACCAGGCCTCCCGTCCATCAATGTTTCCTTTCAGACTGCCCTTGGCAAAACGGCTCAACTGATACTTAGTTGCTAAGAAAATAAATCTGCATGGGGAGGAGGCTCAGTTTTTATTCTTTCCTGAGACAGAAAACATTTTCCGGTCAACCACTTTTCCAAAAGACCTTTTCAAGTCCCTGTTCCTCAGGCTGTAGATGAAAGGATTCAGCATGGGGGTCACCACCGTGTACATCACAGTAGCTACAGTGTCCTTCTCAGAAGAATGTGAGGATGAAGGGTTGAAATACACAGCAATGATGGTGCCGTAGAAGAGGGAAACCACAGCCAGGTGGGAGCCACAGGTGGAGAAGGCTTTCCATCTCCCCTTTGTGGATGGGATCCTCAGGACAGCACAGGTGATAAGGACATATGAAGCCAGGATGCAAACGAACGGGGTGATCATGATCAGGGCAGCCTCAATCAGTATCATCACCTCATTGAGGTGTGTGTCAGAGCAGGAGAGCTTGAGGAGGGGGGTCACATCACAGAAGAAGTGGGGGATGGCATTGTCTGCACAGAAGGAGAGTCGAGCCATCAGCAGGGTGTGCAACAGAGCATTCAAGCTGGCAGTGACCCACGATCCAGTGACCAGCAGGGCACAGAGCTGGGGAGTCATCTTTGCTGAATAGTGTAAGGGGTGGCATACAGCCACAAAGCGGTCATAGGCCATCACAGCCAGGAGGAAATTGTCCATGTCCACGAACATGAAAACAAAGTACATCTGTGTGAGACACCCAGAGAAAGAGATGGTCTGGCTCCCGAGTACGTGGTTGGCCAGCACCTTGGGGACAGTGGTGGAGGAGAAGCAGGTGTCCACCAAGGACAGGCTGCAGAGGAAGAAGTACATGGGGACGTGCAGGCGGGAGTCCACGCTGATGGCTAGGAGGATGAGCAGGTTTCCCAGGACCGTGGCCAGGTACATGGGGAGGAAGAGCAGGAAGAGGAGCTGCTGCTGCTGGGGCTGCCTGGAGAGCCCCAGGAGGAGGAACTCAGAGACTCTTGACTGGTTCGCCTCTCCCATGGGGCTGGGAGCCTAGACCCCAAAGCAGACAGCAGCAGGAAAAATTCAAAAGCCTGGAAAATGATGGTCAAAATGGGGCAATTAAGAAGAATGCAAGGAGAAAGGCCATGGTATTAACACCTTGCTGAGGCATTAGCACTTTTCTCCGGGTATGTTTTGTGCCTCTTGTATTAGCAAAATGAGGGCTGTTTCCTTATGCTTGTGCTGTGCCTCTAGAAGGACCCCGAGAAAATGTGACAGTGGTTTTGTCCATAATTTTTGTGTATGTTTAAACTTTCTACCATAATCATGTATTTTTAATGTAAGTATCAGAAACACTGCAGATACAGGAATATTAATAGAGACTTTATTATTTATGATGAGTACTGGATAACACAAGTGTAAATGGTTGACATAGAGACTGACATACAGTAAGCATATACCCTGAAACAGAGTACTGATGTCATTGATATTAATATCATTAGTGATGTTGCCTTAGAGAATATTTTTTAGTTCCCTTACTCTAATCTGTAGCTGTTACACATTCCTAGCACACCTGCTCTGCGGATGATATAATGATCAATCAAAAACTGCTCCCAATGATAGTATCACTGCTACTCCTTCCTGGGCTCGATTTTCTGGAGCAATTTACAGAGCTCTGAGCCAGCCTTTTTGGCTATGTGTGCTGAGCTCCCGAACTCAAATTCCTAAAATTAAAATGGAAACAACCCAGAGGACTGGCAGAAACTCAGTCCATTTGTTTTCCTCACAGTTCAGGGTCTCATAAACAGACAAAATATATTGGCTATGCCTGAGCAGGAACTGCAGATGAGCTCAGAACTGTTTCTACAAAGCCGCTAAAAGGAAGATGTAATGAGGAGTGCCCCCTTAAGGCTTTACACCATAGGGATGTAAATAAATAAATTTACATAAATAAATAAATGATTGATGAAGTCCCACCCATCTGACTCTTACCTGGGAAGAATGGTAGTCTTCACGGTCCCCAGAATTCCCATGTTTGCTTCTCTTTTCTAGACCTGGTGAGAGATTTTTTTTCTGAAGGAGAGGGACTCATCTTTTGGTTTTTAGGCTGAGTCTGCATGAACAAGGGGATGGGGATGCACAGTCACAGCCGTTTGTGCAAGAAGGATGTTTGGGTATCACACGGCCAGCTCTTTACAGGAGACTAGATGGCCACTAGGGCCATATGCCCTGAGGGCCTCAGAGACGAGCAGATAGTCACTGTCTCCTCTCCTCTGTGGGCTTTTTTTGGATCCAACACTGATAATAAAGACCTGTCATCAGAATTATATAATTGCTGCTTCAGGACTTGGCAACACTGGAAATGATGTAATCTTGGGGATCGTCAGTAGTCGCAACCCTTCTGCTAGAGAAAACTCCCAATTCTATATTTTATCCCCCACCTAGCCTTGCTGGGAAATACACATGAAGGTGGATAAGGGTTAAACTTTGGATCACCTAGATCGGTACTGAATTCCAGACCCACATCATCAGTTGTATAACTTTGAGAAAGCTACCAATCTTCAGAGAATTACAAATTTTCACTCTATGTAGAAAGGAGAAATAATAATCACCTTGTAGAATTGTGAGATTAAATGAGGTAATTTATGTTAAACACCCATGACCTCTAACTTCATCAATGCACTAGGCTAGGACCATGTCCACTGCTGCTGCTAAGTCGTTTCAGTCGTGTCTGACTCTGCGACCCCATAGACAGCAGCCCATCAGGCTCCACCATCCCTGGGATTCTCCAGGCAAGAACACTGGAGTGGGTTGCCATTTCCTTCTCCAATGCATGAAAGTGAAAAGTGAAAGTGAAGTCGCTCAGTTGTGTCCAACTCTTTGTGATCCCATGAACTGCAGCACGCCAGGCCTCCCTGTCCATCACCAACTCCCGGAGTTCACTCAAACTCATGTCCATCGAGTCGGTGATGCCATCCAGCCACCTCATCCTCTGTCGTCCCCTTTTCCTCCTGCCCCCAATCCCTCCCAGCATCAGTCTTTTCCAATGAGTAGTCAACTCTTCGCATGAGGTGGCCAAAGTAATGGAGTTTCAGCTTTAGCATCATTCCTTCCAAAGAACACCCAGGACTGCTCTCCTTTAGAATGGACTGGTTGGATCTCCTTGCAGTCCAAGGGACTCTCAAGAGCCTTCTCCAACACCACAGTTCAAAAGCATCAATTTTTCAGCACTCAGCTTTCTTCACAGTCCGACTCTCACATCCATACACCACCACAGGAAAAACCATAGCCTTGACTAGACGGTCCTTTGTTGGCAAAGTAATGTCTCTGCTTTTCAACATGCTATCTAGGTTGGTCATAACTTTTCTTCCAAGGAGTAAGTGTCTTTTAATTTCATGGCTGCAGTCACCATCTGCAGAGATTTTGGAGCCCCAAAAAATAAAGTCTGACACTGTTTCCACTGTTTCCCCATCTGTTTCCCATGAAGTGATGGGACCAGATGCCATGATCTTCGTTTTCTGAATGTTGAGCTTTAAGCCAACCTTTTCACTCTCCTCTTTCACTTTCATCAAGATGCTTTTTAGTTCCTCTTCACTTTCTGCCATAAAAGTGGTGTCATCTGCATATATGAGGTTATTGATATTTCTCCCAGCAATGCTGATTACAGCTTGTGCTTCTTCCAGCCCAGCGTTTCTCATGATGTACTCTGCATATAAGTTAAATAAGCAGGGTGACAGTATACAGCCTTGACGTACTCCTTTTCCTAATTGGAACCAAGGAACCCCTATAAGTGATTATAAAATATTAAATATGTCAAAATTTGTGAATCAGTATTAACGCTATTTTTAAAAGAGAAAATTTTAAGATAATTTGCCATAAATAAGTTTAAGTGTTAGTCCCTCAGGCCTGTCCGACTCTGTGTGACCCCATGGACTGTAGCCCTCCAGACTCCTCTGTCCATGGGATTTTCCAGGCAAGAACACTGGAGTGGGTTGCCATGCCCTCCTTCAGGGGATCTTCCCGACCCAGGGATCAAACCGGATCTCCTGAATAACTGAAGGTGAAAGTGAACAATTAAAGGAATGAACTTAGCATTTACTCTTTTTTCTTCTTCCTTCTCCCTCCCCCTCTCCCCTCCCTCTTTCTTTAGGAGGGTCGGAGATAATGTCTTTGCTTCGGGAAAGGGAGTCATCCAAGGGCTGTGGATAGGGCAGGTCCGCTTCTTCTGCACCATCACAGGCTGAGGGCTGCGCAGGATGGCGCGCGCTCTGCGGATGGCGGCCGCGCGCAACTCCGGCGGTACTTGTTTCGGATCAAGTGCGGGCGGCTGCGGTGGATGGCCCGGGCGGTCGTGGGGCTGGTGGTCCGCACGTAGAAAGGGGCTTGCTTTCGCGGGCCGGAACTCCGCTCCATCACCACCCGACCTCTTTGCAGTCAGCGGCGGCTCCGCGCTCGCAGTCTTGGGGTGAATGAGCCCGTCTTAACTGAAGGCGCTGCGGGCCTTCGGCCTATTGGGTTCGGTGGGGAGTCTGCTTGTTCCTCCTGACCTAGAGGCTGGAGCGGTTCCACACGTCCATCCTTTGCTTATGAGCCTAAGGGCGGCAGCTCCTCTCCTTGAGACGGACGGACACGGCAAAAAGCAAAAAGTTCGTTATATAGACTATGCCAGTTAAGAAATACAGAAAACTGATAGAACTAGAAAAGATGCTGATGGCAGGCAGGAAAATATACCACTTAAGACGTGCTTTTATGGACTCTTCTGCTAGTAGTGAGGATCTGATGTCACCATGAAGGGATTTAGTGCTCTTCTAAATATAAGGAGATGCAAGGATTGAGATCATAACGTGAAAGTGAAAGTCATTCACTCAGTCGTATCCGACTCTTTCGGACCCCATCTACTATACAGGCCAGGATACTGGAGTGGGCATCTTCCCAACCCAGGGATCGAACTCAGGTCTCCCGCACTGCAGGCAGACGCTTTACCCTCCGAGCCACCAATGGCAACCTACTCTAGTACCCTTGCCTAGAAAATCCCATGGACGGAGGAGCCTGGTATCCATGGGGTCGCAAAGAGTCGGACACGACTGAGCAACTTCACTTTCACTTTCACTTCCACTTCACTTTATGAAGTCACTAGAACAACCCTCTTTACCAGTGAAACAACAGTTACCAAGTTACCAGAAAATGTTATTAATACCTTCAACTCCAGTGCAACACCATAGGATTTGTTGAAGCCTTCTCTTTCCAACTCCACCAGCAAGAATTCTGGCTCCTGCTAGTCTCAACATATCAGCGTATTTGTGAAGTCCTCTTGTTGTTGTTCAGTCGCTAACTCTTTTCGGACTCTTTGTGACCCCATGGACTGCAGCACACCAGGCTTCCCTGTCCTTCACTATCTCCCAGAGTTTGCTCAAACTCGTGTCCATTGAGTTGGTGATGCCATCGAACCATCTCATCCTCTGTCGTCCCCTTTTCCTCCTGCCATCAATTTTTCTCAGCATCAAGGTCTTTTCCAATGAGTCGGCCACTTCAGGTGGCCAAAGTACTGGAGCTTCAGCTTCAGCATCTGTCCTTCCAATGAATATTCAGGGTTGATTTTCTTTAGGATTGACTGGTTTGATCTCCTTGTAGTAAAAGGGACTCTCCAGCACCACAGTTCAAAAATATCAGTTCTTTGGCACTCAGCCTTCTTTATGGTCCAACTGTCACATCCAAACATGACTGCTGGAAGAACCATAGCTTTGACTGTACAGCAAAGTCCAGCAACTTTGCTTTGTTAGTAAAGTCCTCTGTACACAGCCTATTTCCTGACCTTACCAGGCTGCCTTCTGAGTTGGCTGTCTCAGGATGAAATGACCCTGCCATCTGGCCCTTGTCAAGTTAGCCCTCCACGCGTGAACTGTTTGTACCAATATGTATGCCCTCGGTTCTATAGACAAATGACTCCAAGCAGAAACAACTCTGCCTCCCAGAGGACTTTGGACAGTGTATGGAGACATTGTTGGTTGTCACAAGGAGACTACTGACATCTAGAGGCCAAGGATACTGCTAAAGATTCTGCCATGCACAGGCCACCCCCCTTCCCCCCACCCCCCCCAGAACCATCTGATTCAAAATTTCGAAAGTACTGAGGTTGAGACTATAATATATCTCATTGATAATTTGTATATTATTACGTGGGAAATTATAATAACTTAGCTATGGCTCAGCAGGTAAAGAATCTGCCTGCAGTGCAGGAGACAAGCAGACATGGGTTTAGTCCCTCAGTGGGGAAGACCCCCTGGAGGAGGACAATGGCAGCCCACTCCAGTTATCCTTGCCTGGAAAATCCCATGGACAGAGGAGCCTGGTGGGCTACAGTCCAAGGGGTCCCAAACAGTTGGACATGACTGGGTGACTAAGCACAGATAAGATAAAATATATTATTAACATTGACTTCACTTTTAAGAATATAACGAGGCTACTAGAAAAAAATTTCTAAAAGATTTATTTATTTGGCTGCACCAGGTCTAGTAGAGGCATGCGGTGTCTTTAGTTGAGGGATGTGGGATCTAGTGCCCAACCGGGCCCCTTTGCATTGTGTGCACAGAGTCTTAGCCCCTGGACCATGAGGGAAGCCCCTACTAGAAAACTGTTCATTACAAATGTGACATTTGCTGCTTCCAGGATTCGCTCAGGAGGCAGTATATCTGGCTGTCTTTCTTTATTCTGTTTTCTTTTTTGTAATTGTTTTTTTGGTTGCCCTTTTTAAAAATTGATATAGTACTATAGATACCATCTTTCTAAGTCTTGCTAAATTAAGAATTTTCATTCAAAGACACCTTCTGGTATGTATTTAAAAGAATCCTGGCTTTCGTGCCTTCCCCTGCAAAAAGGAAAAAAACAAAACAAGACTGTATGCCCAACATGGGGCTCAAACCCACAACTCTGAGATTAAGAGTCTCATGCTCTACCAACTGAGCTAGCCGGGCTCACGGGGACCTTTCCTCCCTTCAGGAGAAAGTGTGCACCTACTACCTGACAAGATCCTGAAGATGAAGTGGGAGCACCACCGACAGCTGCTGCGGGAGGATGAGAGTTCGGTCGAAGTGGGGACTCCTTGGGCCAGGAGCCAGCGAAACCCACCGAGCTGCGCTGCGCCGCCTGGCGGGGAGCATGCATCTTCCCATAAGCTCTGGACCCCAAACATGTCCCAACATACCAGGGGTCACTCGCCTAACAGTCATCTATTCACTCAAGTGTTGATTGAACGTTTAATGTATGCCAAGCACTGAGGATACTGCAGTTGACAAATTAGATTTTTAAGAAAGAGGAAGAAAGGGGGCCAGACTCCAGATCAAAGGAAATTGCTGCTGTTCATTTTTGTTTCCTTCTTCACCAGACTCGATGCCTGCAGTTTTTTAACACAATAGGCAAGCAGGAAGTGCATTAGGAGTCTTTTAAGGGGCGATTCTCTCTTCCCTGTTAGGAAACTTGCCCTGCCCTCTTCAGTTATTAAAAGAAGAAAGAAAGAGAGAAGAGATGTTTCTGAGGACACGGGGCGCTTTCTCCTGGCGTGTGATTATAAAAAGTCACAAAAGTAGCTATACTGAAATAACAGAAGTCCAGGCAGAAAATCACCCACAGTCCTAACCTAGATCAAGTCAACGTTATCATTGCCCCCCCCTTACTTCCAATTCTCCCCTGAGTGCCCCTTCAGTTCTTACATTTCAAAGGGGCGAGGTCTGCTGTCTTTGATCTGTGTATTTCTGCATTTTGCTAGAGTCGCTTTTTTTCTCCCCTTCCTGCCTGTGTCCTTCCACACCTGATTCCTTTCTGTACAGTCAAGCAGGAAAAGCTGCAGCTTGTGAGTTACTGTTTGTTACATAAGAAATGCATAGAGCACGCCTTTCAGAGCAAAAACTTCCAAGTCGACTGGGATAGACTGAACATTCTTTTCTGAGGCTGAACAGTGTTAATGAAGGGAAATATATTCCATCTGTCTCCCACAGATAGCCAATCCCATCTCCCTTTTATTTATTATTTATCAAACTCTGCTGCAATAAAACATCCTTGTGCTTACATCAGTAGTTTTATCTCTGAGACAGATTCAAAGAATTGGAATTAGAGGATCAAAGAATAGACTGCTTTGCAAAATTCGAATGAAACCACACATATTACCACATTAAGGTGTATGTGTAACCACACGTGTTTTCCCATTTAGACGTACAGGAACACCGTCTTTGTCCTTCCTTGTTAGAGATTGTGGGGAATTTTTGTATCTTCTAATGACCCAAAATGCATCTTCCCATCTAAGGAAAGATAGATCGTCCCTCATACTACCCCAGGTGGGACTCGAACCCACAATCCCTGGCTTAGGAGGCCAGTGCCTTATCCATTAGGCCACTGGGGCTGCTGCCAAGACTGTTCTCAGGAACTCGGGAAGAAGGAATAACTAGTCGCCAGTAGTTAGAAAGTAATCCAGGAATTGGTTTGAGTGCTTGTTAGAAACCTGGTTGAGTCCCTACAAGGTCCCAGTCTCTGTTCAAGACGCCCAGGAGCAGAGTCCTGAGCGAAACCGACAACCGACGCTCGCAGCAGAGCTCCTGTGCGCGCCGCGCCCTCGCCTCCCGCTGCGCCCTCCTCTTCCTGCATTCCCGTGGCTCCTCCCGCGCGCTCCGCGGAGTCCGGTTTGTCGGCTCCCTCCAGCGGGAGTCTCCGTCTCCAGAACGCCCTGGGTTGTCCTGCTGCTGACAGATGCAGCGAGCAGTGAGGACCCCTGGCTGCATCAGTCCGCGGCGCGTTGGGCAGGACCACCCTGCGGTGTGCGTGATAAACGTTCAGTCCTCCGGGGACGCGGCTGGACAGAAGACCCGGGGGAGCGCGGGGCTGAAAGAAGGCGTGCGGGGCCAACACCGAGAGCCGGAGAGGCGACCCCTCCGCGCCCGCCGAGGCTCAGCCGCAGGCGGCAGTCAGAACCTCCCCCACAGTCTCCGGCGTTGGGCATCGTCACCCAGGGCTTGGCAATTTCCGGGAGACCGCCAGCCCGCAGAATACTCCCCGCCCGACCTCGCTTTTCCAGGCCAAACCACACCCTTGGAGCTGCCCAAGCCGAAGTCCGCGGGATCGGGACACACCCCCTGCAATTTCCCTCGCCACCCACCTTTCTTCACTGAAGTTCCTAATTAATCTGAAGGGTAAAAAGTCAGCAGAATCCAGAGCCGCTCAAGTTCCGACCCCCACCCCCACCCCGCCGCAGCCCCTCAGGAGAGCTCCCGGGACCTCAGATTCTCCTCTCGTCACCCCCTATCCCGATTTCATCCTTTGTTACTCAAGCAACAAGATTATCCATGCGCAGTCCGGATTCAATCTCCTTCAATCTCCTCCAATAAGTCCTTTATGGCTGAAAAAAAAAAAATCCAGGACAGAATCAGAGGACAAACTTTGATTCAGTTGCCGCGACTTCTAATCTCCTTTGTCCTGTTGGTCCTGGCAGTCTGGCCACCCGCCCGGATGAAGCGGCGGGCTAGGAGTCGGGGGCGCTGGAGCCACCAGCCCGGAAACCGGGGAGAAACCAGCATGGGAACAACACGGCGGACACTGGGAGGAAACAGGACGCTGTAGACGTGGGCCCCTTGTGCCTCGGGTGTACTTTGTCCCACGGGTGCGCGCCGTCTCCGCACGGGCTCGCCTTTTATTTTATTTGGTAAAAGGGGCCGGGAGGAGGAGACGCCGGGGAACTCGCATTGCAGAAGCAGCTGGCGGCGTTGGGGCGGGACGAGTGTGTTCCTGTTCATACTCACCTCTGGGGGTCACAGATTCCAGGGGGGACCCAGGAGCAGATTCTGGGCTCTGCCTCGGTCTCCCGGAGCCCAAGGCCGTCACGTTTGCCGAGATTGGCAGGTGTTCTTGCTCCACGGCAACTTCGGGCCGCCATCATCCCTCTGGTTCGCCACATCCGTTTAAATTAGGCCCTTCTTGACTTTTCCAAAAGCAAGCTCTTAACTGCTTTGAGGTTTGTTTGTTTTTTATATCCAACATTTTCAGTTGTTTTTAGAAAGAGGGTTGGTCCCCAAAACCCATTTGTGTTACTGGAAACCTCAACTCTGCCAGGGTGTTTTTCTTTATAACTTCTTTAAAACTGTTTATAGTTTTTTAACCAATAGGTTAAAGTGTTTTTGTTTGTTTTTAACAAATTTGGAGAGAGATGGCTCCCCCTCTCCCTCCAGGAAATCAAATCCAACAGTCAAATCAGCCTTGGAGTTCTGCAGCAGACTCTGGAAAAAGAGGCGATTTGGCCTGAGAGATGGCCCTGGTCTCCGTCTGTGGTGACCCTGACCTACAGGGTGACTGACCTTGGCATGTGGTTGCCCCTGGTGTGGGGAATCTTTACGCTTTACTGAAAGCAGCTCTCTAGATTTGGAACTCCTTAAGGGTCAAACTCAAACTCCACCTGGACCCCCAGCCGCCAAAAATGGGGCCTAAAACAGCCTGAGGTTCAGAGCTGGGGACAGGACCCCGATCCTGACAGCATGGACCCCAGGTCTCCGTGCCCAACCCGGGCTCCCGGAACCCTTCCCTGACCTGGGGCTGTGGAACCAGGGCAGACCTGGGAGTGCCCAGGTGAGGAGTGACAGGAGAGGAGAGAAGGAAGAAGAGAAGGGAATCAAGAAAGAGGAGGAGGGCCTTGGGTGCCGGAGTCAGGCCCGATACATTACTAGACACTTAGCAGGCATGTTTGAGTCTCAGTGGAGTAATTAATTGCTGGACTTGAAGCCTGAAAGGTAGGTGATTTGGGGAGACTGTTCCAGGTTTTCTCCCCTGCCGGCCTTAACCTGACCGAAGCCCCACAGGCATTGCCCTGCACTGTGATGTCCACACCCCTGAATCCCCAAGACTCCTACTAAAAGTTTAAAAGTATCTGGAAACAGCTTGAAGCTTTTAAATGTCTTCTCTAATTCTCTCGAAGTGTGGAGCTTTGAAGTACAACATCTGGGGACTTGGCGTAGTTCTCAAATCTCTAGAGAAGAGCTATTTTCATGTAAAAACGGAAATAAACGGGCTCGTCCGGGATTTGAACCCGGGACCTCTCGCACCCTAAGCGAGAATCATACCCCTAGACCAACGAGCCACACAAGTTCTACCCTCTGGGTCTCTTCTGTAACTCCGTGGCATCCCAGATATGGAATTCGGGAGACCAGTGAGGTGGGGCGGGGAGGAGGCTCCAATTTCAGACCCATGGGAAAGTGTTGAGCTCATAGATTAGTGGGCAAGGGGAGGACTCCAGAGGTTCCTGTGCCGGCAAGTTGGGAAGCAGCCCCTGCACCCTACCCACACCCCCCTACCCCAACCAAGTCTAGTGGTCCCTGTGCTCAGATTACAATGAGCCCAATGCCAGGAAAGGCGGGCTATACTAGCATCCCAGCTTGGCCTTTAGGTCACTTTGCTGACACTTCTTGCAGCCAGGAACATGCTTGAGGAGGAGCTGGGGTCAAAGCCAGGGCTAAAAGCCAGCAAGGATCTGTGGGTCCGGCTGGGCAGTTGAGTGCCTTTTGATGGCAGGTCACAGGATTGCCTTGCTTGGAAAAGGGGCTCCCCCAGCTGTAGTATCCTGGTATCCATCTGATGCTCACTGATGCTCACCTGCTGAGTTTCTCCGGACTCCAAAAGGTCCAAACCAAGAAAAGACAACGCCCAACGTGGGGCTCGAACCCACGACCCTGAGACTGAGCTAGCCAGGCAACCATGAAGAAACCTTACCCTTGCATCTATTGATGGGGTAATGTAAAGGTGATGGGACCTAGGTGACGGGTACTGACTTAGATGTGGACACCCGGGCAGGTGGTCAGTAGCCAAAGGTTCCTGGGCCTCACAGGGAGTCCCCACTTCAAGCTCCACTCTCCACCTACAGCCGCTTCTACGACAACAGTTCCTCTAGTCCAGGGCTTCCCTCACCACCCTGCAGCTGGGGAACCCAGTCTGGCCCCTGTGCCCACCTGCCCACCTGACCGTGGGCTTAGGGAGGAGGAGCTGGGCCAAGTTGCCCGGAGAGAGCAGCATAAACCTAGGGCAAACTGCACAATTGACCCCTGAGGGGACATCTGGATTATTTCCAGTTTCTTGGCAGTTTCAAATAAAACAACTATAGACTTGTGTACAGATTTCTGTGTGAACAGAAGCCTTCATTGTTCTGAGATAAATACCCAAATTGCTGGGTCATATGGTGGTTATAAGTTTAGGTTTTAAAGAAAATGCTGCAGTGTGTTCCAGCATGAGTGTACAATTTTACATTCCCACCAGCAATGTATGGGGTGACTCATTGTCTCCGATAAAATGTTCAACAGAAGTAGAGAGTGTCAGCATCTTTGTTGCATTTCTAACCTCAAATAGGATATTTTCAAGGTTTCACCACAAACTTGAAATTTGCTGCAGTATTTTGTAGATAATTTGGGCAAGTTATGGGTACTAACAGCTTTCACAAAGTTATTTAGAATATACTTTTATTATCTTCTTAATTTATTCAATAACTGTAAAGTCATTCTCTAGCATGGGTTATAAATGTCTTCTGTCATTATTTCTTAATCAGTTTTTGCAGAATTCATCAATAGCATTAACTTTTTGTCATTAGTCACTAATGTATGCTTGTTTTCAACATCATTATTATCTTTTTTTTTTTTAGTTCTACCAGTTTATTGCTACCAACCATCTTCCTCCATCCTCATGCACATGTATTCAGTCATGTAACTCCATGGACTGCAGCCCACCGGGCTCCTCTGTCCATGGACTTTTCCAGGCAAGAGTACTAGAGTTGGTTGCCATTTTCTTCTCCATCAACATCATTATTTTCAGCGCTTCATCATTTCTCCCCTTGTTCTAATTTATCTGGGTTTATTTTTTGCTGTACTTTTTCTAACTTCTTGTCATTAGCTTTCAGCTTGTCTTCTTTATTATACACATCTAAGGCTATCAATTTTCCTCTAACTACTGCTTTAGCTGTGTCTTAAAGGTTTTGGTATGTAGTATTTTTCATCATCATTTACTTCAAAGTATTGTAAATCCCACTGTAATTTCTTCCTTAACTCATATAACTTCTAGAAGTGTGTTGCTTAATTTGTAATATTAGGATATTTTAGGGGTTTTGTTTATTTTATATTATTTGTTTTGATGTATTTTTAGTTTACCATTTCTTTCATCTTTCTAAACCATTGCATACATCTATTGAGATTCGTTTCACTTTTTGTGTATTTTTAGACAAATATAGGCCTGTTTCATTCTTCTAGAGCATTTTACATAGCTTCAGTTCTCAAATATATTTTCATTATTGTCTTTCATGTTTTTATACATAGTAAGGATAGTTGTGTTATAGTCTGTGTCTAATAATCTTAGCATCTTTCCAACTTTATTTTCATATCTATCGTTCACCGGTTGTTGCTCATGATGCCTAGTTTCCTTGTATTTTTCACTGTGGCATCCCATGGCACTCTTTCCAGCATATGCTGAAGACATCCTGGCAAGTACCTGAGACCCCGCAGGGGGTTGGGGGTCCCGGTGTCCACCTCTTGCACCTCAAGGGCGGCCTCCGCAGTACAGGGCGGAGGGAATTTGGCGCTGGGGCCCAGGACCTTGGGTACCCAGCGGTGCCGGAGGTCCTGGGACTCCTGCTGACTTCCGGGAAGGAAGGAGGGGAGATGCCTGAGTCCACGCCAGGTAGAGTGACTGGATTTAGAGTGATGGGCCTGCAGCCCATCGCCTCTCCCTAAGTGGATGCCCTGCGCTCCTAACTAGGGACTGTGAGGCCCAGGCGTGACAGTTCAGAGGCCTCCAACCGAGGAAGAACTGGCTTCTGATGTACAGAAGGAAACACCTCTCCAGTCTTCGGTGCCTGGAGCTTGGACTAACAAAGTAGTTTGTGGCCAGACTTGTGGAGACACTTTCGCTCCTGGGCCTCAAAAAGTGTTTTAAAATGACAAGGGGAAGCAGAGAGTGGCTCCTGAGACCCGCAATTGGGGAGGGAAAATAGGGCTCGTCCGGGTTTTGAACCCGGGACCTCTCGCACCCTAAGCGAGAATCATACCCCTAGACCAACGAGCCACTTGCTTACGGTGGGATCCTGCCGGTGGGATCCTGCCGGTGGGCTCGCGGCTGGATGGGCCATGCCACGCAACTAACGAGGAATGGAGACTCCAATTTCAAGCCCCCTGGGAAGTGTTGAGTCCCAGGACTGATGGACGCGGAGAAAACTGAGCGCTCCCCCAATCCAGGGCCCCGCGTCGCCTCCCCTCCGCCCAAGGACGACAGAGAGCCCCGGACCAGGAAGGGGGGCCGGCCTCTGTCCCCGCGCCGCTCATCGGTCATTTCGCAGGCCTCCTCGCCCCCGCGAACGCCGGGGACCCGCTGGACAGAGCCGGCGAGGGACTCCGGGGTGCGCGGGAGAGCTCGAGAGCAGGCGGGGGCGCGGAGGGTCCCGGAGCCGCGATCTCTGGTATGCTTGCTTTGAGGACGACCGAACCCCCAAGGCGCGGCCGCTGGTGATCGCTCAACAGACGCCGGCGGAGTGCACGGAGGGGACACCGCCTCGGCCTCGCCTCCCGCGCTGCTCTCGCTTCTCGCGGCTCGGCTCCCAGCTCCCGCCCCCGCAGGTCAAAACCTAGAAAGCGCGTTTCGGACGCGGGGCCCCCAACCCACAAGGCTTGACTGTGAGAGTCGCTTTGTTCTATCGACTGATCCAGTAAAGGTCCCGGCCTCAGATGCCCTAGGATGGCCTGATCTGGGGGTGGTCCCTAGAGGGGGGCGGGTTAGCCCATCAACCAGACGGCGCACCAGGACGGGTCACGATGCCCTCCCAGCCCAGCTGGGGGAGGAGGCGGGCCCTGAGGTCGGGCTGGGGAGTAGGAAGAGGCCTCCCTCCGAGCAGTGAGAGCCCGTGTCCAGGAGTCGGGGGTCAGGTCTGGGCAGAGTCTGCAGTCCCTATGTCCTCCCTCGACGTCCAGCCACTCCGCAGCCCTTCCGGATACTTGGCCCCATTTCTTCGCCTTCTCATCAGGGAAAGCCCCGGGGAAGAGACCCCCGACCCAAGAATGAAGTTGTGCCCAGGGAAGCCCGGGAGTCTCTCTCTCTCCCCGCCTCCCCGCCACTAAAATGCAACTTTAAGTTACAGTAGGGCTGATCGGGGGCTGGAGCAGTGATCCTCCCGAATAATCAGAGACCTGGAGCCCTAGGGCAACCTACGAGACACTTTCCTTCACTCTGTTTGCAGGAGCGGCTACCGCATGTCCGGCTCTCTGAGGACGCTGTCTAGTCTGTCTCTCCCGGACGCTTCCACCAGACCAAACCTCAGTCCTCCGCTTAAAGAAAAGAGGTTGGGGGGCTCGTCGGGGATTTGAACCCGTGGCCTCTCGCACCCAAAGCGAGAATCATACCCCTAGACCAACGAGCCACTACATCACTCTCTCTCCCGTCTCCAGTCCTTCTGCAGGTGACTCCAGTGAAGCTTGCTGCCATAGCTTAGTTGTCAGCGTGCGCACCGGCGAATCCGGCTCTGGGGGATCTCGGGGTCGCGGGTTCGCAGCCGCAGTCTGGTTTCATAGGGACGTTTCGATTATCTGCTCTTCGTGTGGCGGGAACTGGAGGGAGACCCCACCTCCACCTTCCAGCTGCAGCTTTGCTCAGTTCTGGCCTCAAATAGAGGCAGGAGATTCCCCACCCAGAACACCTCGCCCGCAAGAAGCCTCTCCTAGGGACCGAGGGGTGCCTGGGCCTGAGGCAAAACAGACTCTGGAACTATGGAACAACCCTATATCCCTCTACTTAATCGACACTTGAACCAAATTTCTCCCCCAACAGAGCAGTCTCTGAGTGAGAGGAGGAGGTTCCAAAGGACCGCTCATTGTCCAGGGGTAGGAGTATCCATTAGGTGCAAGAGGGTCAAATTCCCAGAGCAGCCTAGGTCTTCACACCTTTTAATTTGGGGGACTTGTCAGCCTTTAAGGGCGCTGGTTCTTGCCTTGTCCTGAACTTACTCTCCTGGCCTTCCAGAAATGGGAGTCCAGAATTTCCCATGTGAGGCCCAACCATTACAAGGAGCAGACAAGGCGAGGGAGGCCCAGCGTGGCTTCCTATGGTGAGCAGGAATCTCTGTGTGTCTGCACCCTGTGCCTCCAACAGGGCACTTTTTAGTTGGGAATGGACAGCTGGGAGCAGAAAACCAACACACGTGGCACTGGAATCCACAACAGGCAGCAAAAGCCACGCCCAACGTGGGGCTCGAACCCACGACCCTGAGATTAAGAGTCTCATGCTCTACCGACTGAGCTAGCCGGGCAACTGGCAGGAGCTAATTTGGCCAGGTTTCCGAAGTTGACCGGCTGTGGACCGCCCCAAACGACAGTATGGAGCAGGAACCAGGGTCAGTGGGTAAGTGGAGTGCCTGGATTTGAGGTGGGGGGTGGGCTCCGGCTGCAAACACCAGCAGTGCATCGCCTCTCCCCACGCCGAAGCCTTGGCCTCCTGACCGAGGACCGTCGGGTCCAGGCTTGACTGTTCTGAGACCTGCCACCGGCGAAGAACGGACTCCCGATGCAGAGGAAGGGACCGTCTCTGTCTTCCGTTCCTTGTTCCTCCAGCACAGGCTGACAATGTAGCTTGTTAGGAGACTCACGGAGACACTTTGGCTACTGGGCCTCAATGGAAAAATTTAAAACGACAATGGAAGGCTCAGAGAGGGCCCTGAGACCCGCAAGTGGGAAAGAAAAGCAGGGCTCGTCCGGGATTTGAACCCGGGACCTCTCGCACCCAAAGCGAGAATCATACCCCTAGACCAACGAGCCGCACATACTAGGGTTACCCCCCACCCCCTCCTTCCGCAGGTGACTCCGGTGACGCTCCCCGCCATAGTTCAGTTGTCTGCATCCCCACCTGCGAACCCCAGGTCACAGGTTCGTAGGTGCAGTCCAGTTTCAGAGGGACGGTTGGATTATCTGCTCCTCGTGCAGTGGGAGCTGGAGGAGACCCCGCAGCTGCAGCTCTGCTCAGTTCTGGCCTCAAATGGAGGCAGGAGACTCCGCGCCCAGGGCACCTCGTCTGCAAGAGGCCTCACCTAGGGACCGATCGGGGATACCTGGGCCTGAGTGAGGGAGGCGAGCAAAACAGATTCTGGAAGAATCCTATATTCCTCTAGTTAATAGACACCTGAATCCAATTCTGCCCCAACGGAGCAGCGTGACTGAACTAGAGGAGGAGCGGGAGGCGGTTCCAGCCACGGCTCCCTGGTCCAGGGGAAGGAGGAGGGGCTCAGGTTTTTACACTTTGTTTTTTTTTTTTAATTGGGACCGGTGTTCCCTGAGCAGAAAAACCCCTGTGAGCCTTAAATGGCGTTGATTCTTGCCTTGTCCTGATCTGCTTACTTTCTTGACCTTCCAGGAATAGGAGTCTACAAGCCCCCATGAGAGAGAGACCCACCCGCTACAAGGAGCTGACAAGGACGAGGGCAGGACCCAGCATGGCTTCCAATGTTGTTCAGCCTCTCAGTCGTGTCCGACTCTTTGTGACCCCGTGGACGTCAGCATGCCAGGCCTCCCCGTCCATCATCAACTCCAGGAGTTCCCTCTAACTCACGGTCATTGACTCAATGATGCCATCCAACCATCATCCTCTGCCCACCCCCTTCTCCCCCTTCCCACCCGCCTTCAATCTTTCCGAACATCAGGGTCTTTTCCAATGAGTTGGCTCTTGGCATCGGGTGGCCAAAGGATTGGAGCTTCAGCATCAGTCCTTCCAATGAATATTCAGGGTTGATTTCCTTTAGGATGGACTGGTTTGATCTCCTTGTAGTGCAAGGGAGTCTTAAGGGTCTTCTCCAACAACACAGTTCAAATGCATCAGTGGAGAGCAGGAATTTGTGTGTGCCTGCACCCTGTGCCTCCAACAAGGCGATTTTAATCGGGAATGGACAGCTGGGAGCAGACCAACGCACGTGAGGCAAAAATCCAAACAGGCAGCAAAACCTACGCCCAACGTGGGGCTCGAACCCACGACCCTGAGATTAAGAGTCTCATGCTCTACCGACTGAGCTAGCCGGGCGACTGCACAGACTCCTCTGCGGACACGTGTCGGAACTTGACGGCTGTGGACCGCCCCAAATGACAGGATGGGGCAAGTCCCGGGGTCAGCGGGAACATGGGGTGACTGGATTTGAGGCGGGGCTGGGCTCCAGACGCAAACGCCAGCAGCGCATCACCTCTCTGCACGCTGATATCCTGGCCTTCTGACCTGGGACTGTGGGGTCCAGGATTGACGGTTCAGACACCTGCAAGCGGCGAATCACCGGCTCCTTATGGAGAAAAAGGGAACCTCTCTCCGTCTTCCATGCCTGGAACTCGGACTGAAAAGGTAGCTTTTTAAGACACTCGTGGAGACACTTTGGCTACTGGGCCTCAATGAATATTTTGAAACGATGACAAGGGGAGGCACAGAGTGGGCCCTGAGACCCACAAGTGGGGAAGAAAAGCAGGGCTCGTCCGGGATTTGAACCCGGGACCTCTCGCACCCTAAGCGAGAATCATACCCCTAGACCAACGAGCCGTACATATTAAGGTTTTTTGGCTCTCCTCTCTGATGCCGTGGTGTCTTGGAGCTGGACCGGCGACGCCACTAAGGTGGTGCGGAAGGGAGACCCCAGTTTCAGACCCACTGGGAAGTGCGGGCTTCCAGGAATGATGAGCGCGGGGGAAACTCAGCGCTCCCGGGCCGACAAAACGGACAGAAGCCCCTGCGCTCCGACAGCCCGGGGTCCGCGCCGCCGCCCCTCCGCCCTCGGACGACAGAGAGCCCGGGACCGGGAAGGGCGGCCGGTCTCTGTCCCCGCGCCGCTCACCGGTCACTTCGCAGGCCTCTTCGCAGCCGCGAGCGCAGGGGACCCGCTGGACAAAGCCGGCGAAGGACTCCGGGTCGCGCGGGCAGGTGGGGAGCGCTCGGGAGCGGGCTGGGGCGCGGAGGGTCCCGGAGCCGCGATCTCTGGGACGCTCGCTTTGGGGGCGGCCGAACCCCAAGACGTGGTCCCCGGTGATCGCTCAACAAACGCCGGCGGAGTCCATCCAGGGGACACCGCCTCCGCCTCGGCCTCCCGCGCTGCTCGCAGCTTCTCCCGGCTCCGCGCCCCCGCTCCCGCCCCCGCAGGTAAACATCAAGACAGCGCTCTTCGGGCGCGGGGCCCCCGATCCCCGAGGCTTGACTGTGAGAGTCGCTTTGTTCTACCGACTGATCCGGCCGGACAGCAGCGGTCCTGGCCTCAGAGGCCCTAGGCGCGCCTTGTGTCTCCCCGAAGCTTCCACCAAGTCGGTCTTCAGTCCTCCTCTTAAAGAAAAAGGATGGGCTCGTCCGGGATTTGAACCCGGGACCTCTCGCACCCAAAGCGAGAATCATACCCCTAGACCAACGAGCCGACACACGCCTCCCACCCCTCCCCCCGTCCCTCTGCAGGTGACTCCCGGGAAGCTCGCCGCTGTAGCTCAGTTGTCAGTGTGCACACCTGCGAAACCCGCTCTGTGGGTTCTTGAGGTGGCGGGTTCGCAGCCGAACTCCGGCTTCAGACAAACGGTTAGATTATCTGCTCCTCTTGCGGCGGGAGCTGGAGGAAGACCCCGTAGCTGCAGCTATGCTCAGTTCTGGCGTCAAATGGAGGCAGGAGACTCGCCGCCCAGAACACCTCGCCTGCATTCGGCCTCACGCGGGAACCGATGGGGGGGAGGGGAGGCGGGGAGTTGGGGTGCCTGGGCCTCCTGAGAAATTGAGGAAAACAGATTCTGGAAGAACCCTAGATTTCTGAATCCAATTCTGCCCCCACGGAGCAGCTTTGTCTGAGCGAGAGGAGGAGGGGTAGGCGGTTTCTGGCCATGGCTCCCAGGTCCAGGGGAAGGAGGAGGGGCTCAGGTTTTTACACTTTTTTGTATTGTGATTAGGATGAGTCCTGGTGGGCTGCCGTCTATGCGGTCGCACAGAGTCGGACACGCCTGAAGCGACTTCGCAGCAGCAGCAGCAGTGTTCCCTGAGGAGGAAAAGCCTTGAAACCCTTAAAGTGCATTGGTTCTTGCTTTGTCCTAACCTGCTTATTCCCTTCACCTTCCAGAAATGGGAGTCTAGCTGTCCCGAATAGAGGCCCATTTGCTACAAAGAGCAGACAACTCCGAGGGCAGGACCCAGGCTGGCTTCCTAAGGTGTGTATGACTGCACGCTGTCCCTCCAACAGGGCAGTTTTAAATCGGGAATGGACAGCTGCGAGTAGACCAACCGACGTGAGGCAAAAATTCAAATAGGCAGCAAAATCTACGCCCAACGTGGGGCTCGAACCCACGACCCTGAGATTAAGAATCTCATGCTCTACCGACTGAGCTAGCCGGGCGACTGCACAGACTCTTCTGCGGACACGTGTTGGAACTTGATGTCTGTGGACCCCCCCCCCCAAATGACAGGATGGGGCAAGTTCAGGGGTCAGCGGGAACATGGGGTGACTGGATTTGAGGCTCGGCTGGGCTCCAGACACAAACGCCAGCAGCGCATCACCTCTCTGCACGCCGATATCCTGGCCTTCTGACCTGGGACTGTGGGGCCCAGGCTTGACGGTTCAGAGACCTGCAAGCGGCGAACCACCGACTCCTGATGCAGAAGAAGGGAACCTCTCTCCGTCTTCCATGCCTGGAATTCGTACTGAAAAAGTAGCTTTTTGAGACAGTCGTGGAGACACTTTAGCTACTGGGCCTCAGTGAAAATTTTGGAACGATAACAAGGGGAGGTACAGAGTGGGCCCTGAGACCCGCAAGTGGGGGAAGAAATAGCGGGGCTCGTCCGGGATTTGAACCCGGGACCTCTCGCACCCAAAGCGAGAATCATACCCCTAGACCAACGAGCCGCACATACTAGGGTTACCCCCCACCCCCTCCTTCCGCAGGTGACTCCGGTGACGCTCCCCGCCATAGTTCAGTTGTCTGCATCCCCACCTGCGAACCCCAGGTCACAGGTTCGTAGGTGCAGTCCAGTTTCAGAGGGACGGTTGGATTATCTGCTCCTCGTGCAGTGGGAGCTGGAGGAGACCCCGCAGCTGCAGCTCTGCTCAGTTCTGGCCTCAAATGGAGGCAGGAGACTCCGCGCCCAGGGCACCTCGTCTGCAAGAGGCCTCACCTAGGGACCGATCGGGGATACCTGGGCCTGAGTGAGGGAGGCGAGCAAAACAGATTCTGGAAGAATCCTATATTCCTCTAGTTAATAGACACCTGAATCCAATTCTGCCCCAACGGAGCAGCGTGACTGAACTAGAGGAGGAGCGGGAGGCGGTTCCAGCCACGGCTCCCTGGTCCAGGGGAAGGAGGAGGGGCTCAGGTTTTTACACTTTGTTTTTTTTTTTAATTGGGACCGGTGTTCCCTGAGCAGAAAAACCCCTGTGAGCCTTAAATGGCGTTGATTCTTGCCTTGTCCTGATCTGCTTACTTTCTTGACCTTCCAGGAATAGGAGTCTACAAGCCCCCATGAGAGAGAGACCCACCCGCTACAAGGAGCTGACAAGGACGAGGGCAGGACCCAGCATGGCTTCCAATGTTGTTCAGCCTCTCAGTCGTGTCCGACTCTTTGTGACCCCGTGGACGTCAGCATGCCAGGCCTCCCCGTCCATCATCAACTCCAGGAGTTCCCTCTAACTCACGGTCATTGACTCAATGATGCCATCCAACCATCATCCTCTGCCCACCCCCTTCTCCCCCTTCCCACCCGCCTTCAATCTTTCCGAACATCAGGGTCTTTTCCAATGAGTTGGCTCTTGGCATCGGGTGGCCAAAGGATTGGAGCTTCAGCATCAGTCCTTCCAATGAATATTCAGGGTTGATTTCCTTTAGGATGGACTGGTTTGATCTCCTTGTAGTGCAAGGGAGTCTTAAGGGTCTTCTCCAACAACACAGTTCAAATGCATCAGTGGAGAGCAGGAATTTGTGTGTGCCTGCACCCTGTGCCTCCAACAAGGCGATTTTAATCGGGAATGGACAGCTGGGAGCAGACCAACGCACGTGAGGCAAAAATCCAAACAGGCAGCAAAACCTACGCCCAACGTGGGGCTCGAACCCACGACCCTGAGATTAAGAGTCTCATGCTCTACCGACTGAGCTAGCCGGGCGACTGCACAGACTCCTCTGCGGACACGTGTCGGAACTTGACGGCTGTGGACCGCCCCAAATGACAGGATGGGGCAAGTCCCGGGGTCAGCGGGAACATGGGGTGACTGGATTTGAGGCGGGGCTGGGCTCCAGACGCAAACGCCAGCAGCGCATCACCTCTCTGCACGCTGATATCCTGGCCTTCTGACCTGGGACTGTGGGGTCCAGGATTGACGGTTCAGACACCTGCAAGCGGCGAATCACCGGCTCCTTATGGAGAAAAAGGGAACCTCTCTCCGTCTTCCATGCCTGGAACTCGGACTGAAAAGGTAGCTTTTTAAGACACTCGTGGAGACACTTTGGCTACTGGGCCTCAATGAATATTTTGAAACGATGACAAGGGGAGGCACAGAGTGGGCCCTGAGACCCACAAGTGGGGAAGAAAAGCAGGGCTCGTCCGGGATTTGAACCCGGGACCTCTCGCACCCTAAGCGAGAATCATACCCCTAGACCAACGAGCCGTACATATTAAGGTTTTTTGGCTCTCCTCTCTGATGCCGTGGTGTCTTGGAGCTGGACCGGCGACGCCACTAAGGTGGTGCGGAAGGGAGACCCCAGTTTCAGACCCACTGGGAAGTGCGGGCTTCCAGGAATGATGAGCGCGGGGGAAACTCAGCGCTCCCGGGCCGACAAAACGGACAGAAGCCCCTGCGCTCCGACAGCCCGGGGTCCGCGCCGCCGCCCCTCCGCCCTCGGACGACAGAGAGCCCGGGACCGGGAAGGGCGGCCGGTCTCTGTCCCCGCGCCGCTCACCGGTCACTTCGCAGGCCTCTTCGCAGCCGCGAGCGCAGGGGACCCGCTGGACAAAGCCGGCGAAGGACTCCGGGTCGCGCGGGCAGGTGGGGAGCGCTCGGGAGCGGGCTGGGGCGCGGAGGGTCCCGGAGCCGCGATCTCTGGGACGCTCGCTTTGGGGGCGGCCGAACCCCAAGACGTGGTCCCCGGTGATCGCTCAACAAACGCCGGCGGAGTCCATCCAGGGGACACCGCCTCCGCCTCGGCCTCCCGCGCTGCTCGCAGCTTCTCCCGGCTCCGCGCCCCCGCTCCCGCCCCCGCAGGTAAACATCAAGACAGCGCTCTTCGGGCGCGGGGCCCCCGATCCCCGAGGCTTGACTGTGAGAGTCGCTTTGTTCTACCGACTGATCCGGCCGGACAGCAGCGGTCCTGGCCTCAGAGGCCCTAGGCGCGCCTTGTGTCTCCCCGAAGCTTCCACCAAGTCGGTCTTCAGTCCTCCTCTTAAAGAAAAAGGATGGGCTCGTCCGGGATTTGAACCCGGGACCTCTCGCACCCAAAGCGAGAATCATACCCCTAGACCAACGAGCCGACACACGCCTCCCACCCCTCCCCCCGTCCCTCTGCAGGTGACTCCCGGGAAGCTCGCCGCTGTAGCTCAGTTGTCAGTGTGCACACCTGCGAAACCCGCTCTGTGGGTTCTTGAGGTGGCGGGTTCGCAGCCGAACTCCGGCTTCAGACAAACGGTTAGATTATCTGCTCCTCTTGCGGCGGGAGCTGGAGGAAGACCCCGTAGCTGCAGCTATGCTCAGTTCTGGCGTCAAATGGAGGCAGGAGACTCGCCGCCCAGAACACCTCGCCTGCATTCGGCCTCACGCGGGAACCGATGGGGGGGAGGGGAGGCGGGGAGTTGGGGTGCCTGGGCCTCCTGAGAAATTGAGGAAAACAGATTCTGGAAGAACCCTAGATTTCTGAATCCAATTCTGCCCCCACGGAGCAGCTTTGTCTGAGCGAGAGGAGGAGGGGTAGGCGGTTTCTGGCCATGGCTCCCAGGTCCAGGGGAAGGAGGAGGGGCTCAGGTTTTTACACTTTTTTGTATTGTGATTAGGATGAGTCCTGGTGGGCTGCCGTCTATGCGGTCGCACAGAGTCGGACACGCCTGAAGCGACTTCGCAGCAGCAGCAGCAGTGTTCCCTGAGGAGGAAAAGCCTTGAAACCCTTAAAGTGCATTGGTTCTTGCTTTGTCCTAACCTGCTTATTCCCTTCACCTTCCAGAAATGGGAGTCTAGCTGTCCCGAATAGAGGCCCATTTGCTACAAAGAGCAGACAACTCCGAGGGCAGGACCCAGGCTGGCTTCCTAAGGTGTGTATGACTGCACGCTGTCCCTCCAACAGGGCAGTTTTAAATCGGGAATGGACAGCTGCGAGTAGACCAACCGACGTGAGGCAAAAATTCAAATAGGCAGCAAAATCTACGCCCAACGTGGGGCTCGAACCCACGACCCTGAGATTAAGAATCTCATGCTCTACCGACTGAGCTAGCCGGGCGACTGCACAGACTCTTCTGCGGACACGTGTTGGAACTTGATGTCTGTGGACCCCCCCCCCCAAATGACAGGATGGGGCAAGTTCAGGGGTCAGCGGGAACATGGGGTGACTGGATTTGAGGCTCGGCTGGGCTCCAGACACAAACGCCAGCAGCGCATCACCTCTCTGCACGCCGATATCCTGGCCTTCTGACCTGGGACTGTGGGGCCCAGGCTTGACGGTTCAGAGACCTGCAAGCGGCGAACCACCGACTCCTGATGCAGAAGAAGGGAACCTCTCTCCGTCTTCCATGCCTGGAATTCGTACTGAAAAAGTAGCTTTTTGAGACAGTCGTGGAGACACTTTAGCTACTGGGCCTCAGTGAAAATTTTGGAACGATAACAAGGGGAGGTACAGAGTGGGCCCTGAGACCCGCAAGTGGGGGAAGAAATAGCGGGGCTCGTCCGGGATTTGAACCCGGGACCTCTCGCACCCAAAGCGAGAATCATACCCCTAGACCAACGAGCCGCACATACTAGGGTTACCCCCCACCCCCTCCTTCCGCAGGTGACTCCGGTGACGCTCCCCGCCATAGTTCAGTTGTCTGCATCCCCACCTGCGAACCCCAGGTCACAGGTTCGTAGGTGCAGTCCAGTTTCAGAGGGACGGTTGGATTATCTGCTCCTCGTGCAGTGGGAGCTGGAGGAGACCCCGCAGCTGCAGCTCTGCTCAGTTCTGGCCTCAAATGGAGGCAGGAGACTCCGCGCCCAGGGCACCTCGTCTGCAAGAGGCCTCACCTAGGGACCGATCGGGGATACCTGGGCCTGAGTGAGGGAGGCGAGCAAAACAGATTCTGGAAGAATCCTATATTCCTCTAGTTAATAGACACCTGAATCCAATTCTGCCCCAACGGAGCAGCGTGACTGAACTAGAGGAGGAGCGGGAGGCGGTTCCAGCCACGGCTCCCTGGTCCAGGGGAAGGAGGAGGGGCTCAGGTTTTTACACTTTGTTTTTTTTTTTAATTGGGACCGGTGTTCCCTGAGCAGAAAAACCCCTGTGAGCCTTAAATGGCGTTGATTCTTGCCTTGTCCTGATCTGCTTACTTTCTTGACCTTCCAGGAATAGGAGTCTACAAGCCCCCATGAGAGAGAGACCCACCCGCTACAAGGAGCTGACAAGGACGAGGGCAGGACCCAGCATGGCTTCCAATGTTGTTCAGCCTCTCAGTCGTGTCCGACTCTTTGTGACCCCGTGGACGTCAGCATGCCAGGCCTCCCCGTCCATCATCAACTCCAGGAGTTCCCTCTAACTCACGGTCATTGACTCAATGATGCCATCCAACCATCATCCTCTGCCCACCCCCTTCTCCCCCTTCCCACCCGCCTTCAATCTTTCCGAACATCAGGGTCTTTTCCAATGAGTTGGCTCTTGGCATCGGGTGGCCAAAGGATTGGAGCTTCAGCATCAGTCCTTCCAATGAATATTCAGGGTTGATTTCCTTTAGGATGGACTGGTTTGATCTCCTTGTAGTGCAAGGGAGTCTTAAGGGTCTTCTCCAACAACACAGTTCAAATGCATCAGTGGAGAGCAGGAATTTGTGTGTGCCTGCACCCTGTGCCTCCAACAAGGCGATTTTAATCGGGAATGGACAGCTGGGAGCAGACCAACGCACGTGAGGCAAAAATCCAAACAGGCAGCAAAACCTACGCCCAACGTGGGGCTCGAACCCACGACCCTGAGATTAAGAGTCTCATGCTCTACCGACTGAGCTAGCCGGGCGACTGCACAGACTCCTCTGCGGACACGTGTCGGAACTTGACGGCTGTGGACCGCCCCAAATGACAGGATGGGGCAAGTCCCGGGGTCAGCGGGAACATGGGGTGACTGGATTTGAGGCGGGGCTGGGCTCCAGACGCAAACGCCAGCAGCGCATCACCTCTCTGCACGCTGATATCCTGGCCTTCTGACCTGGGACTGTGGGGTCCAGGATTGACGGTTCAGACACCTGCAAGCGGCGAATCACCGGCTCCTTATGGAGAAAAAGGGAACCTCTCTCCGTCTTCCATGCCTGGAACTCGGACTGAAAAGGTAGCTTTTTAAGACACTCGTGGAGACACTTTGGCTACTGGGCCTCAATGAATATTTTGAAACGATGACAAGGGGAGGCACAGAGTGGGCCCTGAGACCCACAAGTGGGGAAGAAAAGCAGGGCTCGTCCGGGATTTGAACCCGGGACCTCTCGCACCCTAAGCGAGAATCATACCCCTAGACCAACGAGCCGTACATATTAAGGTTTTTTGGCTCTCCTCTCTGATGCCGTGGTGTCTTGGAGCTGGACCGGCGACGCCACTAAGGTGGTGCGGAAGGGAGACCCCAGTTTCAGACCCACTGGGAAGTGCGGGCTTCCAGGAATGATGAGCGCGGGGGAAACTCAGCGCTCCCGGGCCGACAAAACGGACAGAAGCCCCTGCGCTCCGACAGCCCGGGGTCCGCGCCGCCGCCCCTCCGCCCTCGGACGACAGAGAGCCCGGGACCGGGAAGGGCGGCCGGTCTCTGTCCCCGCGCCGCTCACCGGTCACTTCGCAGGCCTCTTCGCAGCCGCGAGCGCAGGGGACCCGCTGGACAAAGCCGGCGAAGGACTCCGGGTCGCGCGGGCAGGTGGGGAGCGCTCGGGAGCGGGCTGGGGCGCGGAGGGTCCCGGAGCCGCGATCTCTGGGACGCTCGCTTTGGGGGCGGCCGAACCCCAAGACGTGGTCCCCGGTGATCGCTCAACAAACGCCGGCGGAGTCCATCCAGGGGACACCGCCTCCGCCTCGGCCTCCCGCGCTGCTCGCAGCTTCTCCCGGCTCCGCGCCCCCGCTCCCGCCCCCGCAGGTAAACATCAAGACAGCGCTCTTCGGGCGCGGGGCCCCCGATCCCCGAGGCTTGACTGTGAGAGTCGCTTTGTTCTACCGACTGATCCGGCCGGACAGCAGCGGTCCTGGCCTCAGAGGCCCTAGGCGCGCCTTGTGTCTCCCCGAAGCTTCCACCAAGTCGGTCTTCAGTCCTCCTCTTAAAGAAAAAGGATGGGCTCGTCCGGGATTTGAACCCGGGACCTCTCGCACCCAAAGCGAGAATCATACCCCTAGACCAACGAGCCGACACACGCCTCCCACCCCTCCCCCCGTCCCTCTGCAGGTGACTCCCGGGAAGCTCGCCGCTGTAGCTCAGTTGTCAGTGTGCACACCTGCGAAACCCGCTCTGTGGGTTCTTGAGGTGGCGGGTTCGCAGCCGAACTCCGGCTTCAGACAAACGGTTAGATTATCTGCTCCTCTTGCGGCGGGAGCTGGAGGAAGACCCCGTAGCTGCAGCTATGCTCAGTTCTGGCGTCAAATGGAGGCAGGAGACTCGCCGCCCAGAACACCTCGCCTGCATTCGGCCTCACGCGGGAACCGATGGGGGGGAGGGGAGGCGGGGAGTTGGGGTGCCTGGGCCTCCTGAGAAATTGAGGAAAACAGATTCTGGAAGAACCCTAGATTTCTGAATCCAATTCTGCCCCCACGGAGCAGCTTTGTCTGAGCGAGAGGAGGAGGGGTAGGCGGTTTCTGGCCATGGCTCCCAGGTCCAGGGGAAGGAGGAGGGGCTCAGGTTTTTACACTTTTTTGTATTGTGATTAGGATGAGTCCTGGTGGGCTGCCGTCTATGCGGTCGCACAGAGTCGGACACGCCTGAAGCGACTTCGCAGCAGCAGCAGCAGTGTTCCCTGAGGAGGAAAAGCCTTGAAACCCTTAAAGTGCATTGGTTCTTGCTTTGTCCTAACCTGCTTATTCCCTTCACCTTCCAGAAATGGGAGTCTAGCTGTCCCGAATAGAGGCCCATTTGCTACAAAGAGCAGACAACTCCGAGGGCAGGACCCAGGCTGGCTTCCTAAGGTGTGTATGACTGCACGCTGTCCCTCCAACAGGGCAGTTTTAAATCGGGAATGGACAGCTGCGAGTAGACCAACCGACGTGAGGCAAAAATTCAAATAGGCAGCAAAATCTACGCCCAACGTGGGGCTCGAACCCACGACCCTGAGATTAAGAATCTCATGCTCTACCGACTGAGCTAGCCGGGCGACTGCACAGACTCTTCTGCGGACACGTGTTGGAACTTGATGTCTGTGGACCCCCCCCCCCAAATGACAGGATGGGGCAAGTTCAGGGGTCAGCGGGAACATGGGGTGACTGGATTTGAGGCTCGGCTGGGCTCCAGACACAAACGCCAGCAGCGCATCACCTCTCTGCACGCCGATATCCTGGCCTTCTGACCTGGGACTGTGGGGCCCAGGCTTGACGGTTCAGAGACCTGCAAGCGGCGAACCACCGACTCCTGATGCAGAAGAAGGGAACCTCTCTCCGTCTTCCATGCCTGGAATTCGTACTGAAAAAGTAGCTTTTTGAGACAGTCGTGGAGACACTTTAGCTACTGGGCCTCAGTGAAAATTTTGGAACGATAACAAGGGGAGGTACAGAGTGGGCCCTGAGACCCGCAAGTGGGGGAAGAAATAGCGGGGCTCGTCCGGGATTTGAACCCGGGACCTCTCGCACCCAAAGCGAGAATCATACCCCTAGACCAACGAGCCGCACATACTAGGGTTACCCCCCACCCCCTCCTTCCGCAGGTGACTCCGGTGACGCTCCCCGCCATAGTTCAGTTGTCTGCATCCCCACCTGCGAACCCCAGGTCACAGGTTCGTAGGTGCAGTCCAGTTTCAGAGGGACGGTTGGATTATCTGCTCCTCGTGCAGTGGGAGCTGGAGGAGACCCCGCAGCTGCAGCTCTGCTCAGTTCTGGCCTCAAATGGAGGCAGGAGACTCCGCGCCCAGGGCACCTCGTCTGCAAGAGGCCTCACCTAGGGACCGATCGGGGATACCTGGGCCTGAGTGAGGGAGGCGAGCAAAACAGATTCTGGAAGAATCCTATATTCCTCTAGTTAATAGACACCTGAATCCAATTCTGCCCCAACGGAGCAGCGTGACTGAACTAGAGGAGGAGCGGGAGGCGGTTCCAGCCACGGCTCCCTGGTCCAGGGGAAGGAGGAGGGGCTCAGGTTTTTACACTTTGTTTTTTTTTTTAATTGGGACCGGTGTTCCCTGAGCAGAAAAACCCCTGTGAGCCTTAAATGGCGTTGATTCTTGCCTTGTCCTGATCTGCTTACTTTCTTGACCTTCCAGGAATAGGAGTCTACAAGCCCCCATGAGAGAGAGACCCACCCGCTACAAGGAGCTGACAAGGACGAGGGCAGGACCCAGCATGGCTTCCAATGTTGTTCAGCCTCTCAGTCGTGTCCGACTCTTTGTGACCCCGTGGACGTCAGCATGCCAGGCCTCCCCGTCCATCATCAACTCCAGGAGTTCCCTCTAACTCACGGTCATTGACTCAATGATGCCATCCAACCATCATCCTCTGCCCACCCCCTTCTCCCCCTTCCCACCCGCCTTCAATCTTTCCGAACATCAGGGTCTTTTCCAATGAGTTGGCTCTTGGCATCGGGTGGCCAAAGGATTGGAGCTTCAGCATCAGTCCTTCCAATGAATATTCAGGGTTGATTTCCTTTAGGATGGACTGGTTTGATCTCCTTGTAGTGCAAGGGAGTCTTAAGGGTCTTCTCCAACAACACAGTTCAAATGCATCAGTGGAGAGCAGGAATTTGTGTGTGCCTGCACCCTGTGCCTCCAACAAGGCGATTTTAATCGGGAATGGACAGCTGGGAGCAGACCAACGCACGTGAGGCAAAAATCCAAACAGGCAGCAAAACCTACGCCCAACGTGGGGCTCGAACCCACGACCCTGAGATTAAGAGTCTCATGCTCTACCGACTGAGCTAGCCGGGCGACTGCACAGACTCCTCTGCGGACACGTGTCGGAACTTGACGGCTGTGGACCGCCCCAAATGACAGGATGGGGCAAGTCCCGGGGTCAGCGGGAACATGGGGTGACTGGATTTGAGGCGGGGCTGGGCTCCAGACGCAAACGCCAGCAGCGCATCACCTCTCTGCACGCTGATATCCTGGCCTTCTGACCTGGGACTGTGGGGTCCAGGATTGACGGTTCAGACACCTGCAAGCGGCGAATCACCGGCTCCTTATGGAGAAAAAGGGAACCTCTCTCCGTCTTCCATGCCTGGAACTCGGACTGAAAAGGTAGCTTTTTAAGACACTCGTGGAGACACTTTGGCTACTGGGCCTCAATGAATATTTTGAAACGATGACAAGGGGAGGCACAGAGTGGGCCCTGAGACCCACAAGTGGGGAAGAAAAGCAGGGCTCGTCCGGGATTTGAACCCGGGACCTCTCGCACCCTAAGCGAGAATCATACCCCTAGACCAACGAGCCGTACATATTAAGGTTTTTTGGCTCTCCTCTCTGATGCCGTGGTGTCTTGGAGCTGGACCGGCGACGCCACTAAGGTGGTGCGGAAGGGAGACCCCAGTTTCAGACCCACTGGGAAGTGCGGGCTTCCAGGAATGATGAGCGCGGGGGAAACTCAGCGCTCCCGGGCCGACAAAACGGACAGAAGCCCCTGCGCTCCGACAGCCCGGGGTCCGCGCCGCCGCCCCTCCGCCCTCGGACGACAGAGAGCCCGGGACCGGGAAGGGCGGCCGGTCTCTGTCCCCGCGCCGCTCACCGGTCACTTCGCAGGCCTCTTCGCAGCCGCGAGCGCAGGGGACCCGCTGGACAAAGCCGGCGAAGAACTCCGGGTCGCGCGGGCAGGTGGGGAGCGCTCGGGAGCGGGCTGGGGCGCGGAGGGTCCCGGAGCCGCGATCTCTGGGACGCTCGCTTTGGGGGCGGCCGAACCCCAAGACGTGGTCCCCGGTGATCGCTCAACAAACGCCGGCGGAGTCCATCCAGGGGACACCGCCTCCGCCTCGGCCTCCCGCGCTGCTCGCAGCTTCTCCCGGCTCCGCGCCCCGCTCCCGCCCCCGCAGGTAAACATCAAGACAGCGCTCTTCGGGCGCGGGGCCCCCAATCCCGGAGGCTTGACTGTGAGAGTCGCTTTGTTCTACCGACTGATCCGGCCGGACAGCAGCGGTCCTGGCCTCAGAGGCCCTAGGCGCGCCTTGTGTCTCCCCGAAGCTTCCACCAAGTCGGTCTTCAGTCCTCCTCTTAAAGAAAAAGGATGGGCTCGTCCGGGATTTGAACCCGGGACCTCTCGCACCCAAAGCGAGAATCATACCCCTAGACCAACGAGCCGACACACGCCTCCCACCCCTCCCCCCGTCCCTCTGCAGGTGACTCCCGGGAAGCTCGCCGCTGTAGCTCAGTTGTCAGTGTGCGCACCTGCGAAACCCGCTCTGTGGGTTCTTGAGGTGGCGGGTTCGCAGCCGAACTCCGGCTTCAGACGGACGGTTAGCTCACTGGCTCCTCCTGCTGTGGGAGATGAAGGGAGACTGGGAAGCTGCCGCTCTCCACTCTTGGGAGGTCCCTGAAAACCCCCTCCCACCTGGCCTCAAGTGGCTGCCGTTGACTCCAGCCCTGCACCTCGCCCGCAGGCGGCTCTCTCCAGGACCTGTCCGGGTTGCCTGGGCCTGAGGCAAAGCAGACTCTGCAACTACTGGAACAACAGTTTATCCCTCTATTTGATTGACACCTGAACCAAATTCTCCCCCAAACAGAGCACTATTTCTGAGCAAGAAGAGGAACAGGAGGAGTTTCCCTGGGAAGGCTCACTGGTTCAGGGGTGAGTGAAAGTCGCTCAGTCCTGTCCGACTCTTTATGACCCCATGGACTATACAGTCCGTGGAATTCTCCAGGCCAGAATACTGCATTCACAAGCCATTCCCTTTTCCAAGGGATCTTCCCAACCCAGAGAGACGAACCCAGGTCTCCTGCATAGCAGGCGGATTCTTTACCGGCTGAGCCACTGGGAGGCTCCGTTAGGAGCAAAAGGGTCAAATTCCCGGGGCAGCCTAGGTCTTCACACTTTTTAATTTGGGGAGCTTGCAGCCTTAACGGGCATTATTTCTGGCCTTGTCCTAAACTCCTTACTCCCCTCACCTTCCAAAAATGGGAGTCTACAAGCCCCCACGAGAGGCCCAAACGCTCAAAGGAGAGGACGACAGCAAGGGCAGGTCCCAGCATAGACGCCTATGGTGATCAGGAATTTATGTGTTTCAGCTCACTGAGCCTCTAACAGGGCAGTTTTTAGTCAAGAGTGGACAGCTGGGAGTAGAGAACTAGCTCACGTGGGACAGAAATCCACAATAGACAGCAAAAAAAAAAAAAGGCAGCCAAAAAGTCCCCGAAGGTTGGGCTCAAACCCACGACGACCCTGAGATTAAGCTAGCCGGGCAGCTGCACTTTGCTACCTGCTCCAAATTTCCGAAGGTGACTGGCTATGGACCACTCCAAATGACAGGAGAGGGCAGGCTTGGGGTCAGCGGGGACATGGAGTCCTCTCCGGGCATTCTCAGTGTCTAGACTGCCTAGAATCTGTGGTGTTCTCAGGCTTGGGAGGACTGTGCAGGGCTGGGGTGGGGCTCGGTACTGACGGAGGGTGGGACGGTTGGCTGGTGGCTCAGCGGCTGCCAGAAGCCCTGCGGCAAGGACAGAACTCAGGGCAGACCCGCGGGGGATGATCTCACGACATGCAGACAGACACTCGGCCCTAAATGAGGATGGGCCCACCTACTTGCTGTCACCAAATATCTGTTAAAGCCGCGTCTCGGCTCAGGATGATGCCAGGGTCTGCTTCAGATCATGGGTATTTTCAGCTGCACCCGTGGCCCTCAACCCGAACCACCAAAGTCAGGTGCAGCCTTAGATCCCGGATGTTGCCTGGTACTGAGTTGAATTCGGTCTTTCTCTGGGCTTTGACACAGCCTGAGGCCCACATGTTGACTCCAGTCCCCACTGTGAGGCCAGGGGACGTGAGTATGTCAGCTTGAGGTGGCGCCAGGAATATGAGGACACAGTTCCTGCCTCAGGGTGATGGAAAGCAGGCCTGAGCTGTGGGTTCCTTCTGCCAAAATATTTTGCTGAGCCCCGACTGACTCTGAGTCTGGACGGATCACTGATGGGAACCCTCAGGATCCAAAGCTAGAGGCTGCCATCTGGGACAAGACTCTTCAGGTTTCTGCCCAAAGTGGGGCGGAAGAGTGTGAGGTACAGGGGCAAGAGTGGGCCCAGGGAGATGGGAGGGGCCCTAGGGAGAAAACCGGTGCTTCCAGCAGCCCAGAGTTGCCTGGCTCAGGGAGGTGGCCTAGGGTGGGCAGACAGGATGGAAGCTCAGGCAAGAGTTAGTTCTGCAGTCTTGAGACACTGTTCTAAATTATTTACCAAAAAATTAAGTAACTTAATATCCCAAATAAATCTTTGAGGCATGAGCTGCTATTATCCCCACTCTACAGATGAGGCCCTTGAGAGGCCCTTGAGAGCCCAGGCTTGGTGGGTCCAGATCTCTGAAGTCCAGATGGGGACTAGAGGAGCCTGGTCCTATAGCCCTCTCCCAACCCTAAAGAACTGCCCAGGATTTGTATCCTGGACCACTCACAGCTAGAGGGAGGCGCAAAACCCCAGATCACCAGTCACTTGGCTGTGGAGATTTCTTAGATCTCCACAAGGTTACTCGAGTGCTCCTGAAACTGAGGTTCAGGGACAGAGTCTGTGCAGGGAAGCATGGATGTGTGGGTCAGGGACATAGATCCGTCCACAGTGTCCCAAAGTGATACCCAGGGCAAGGGGGAAGAGCAGGGCTTGGACCTCAGGACTCCCTGTCACTACTTACTTCCTCTTGTCTCAATCCCTTTGCTCTCCATCATAAAGTAAAAGCACCTGGAATCACAGTCTGTCATTCCAGGCACACCACAAAAATGTACTGAGGGCAAGGGAAGGGCTTGTCCAGGATTTGAATCCACCTGTAAAGAGGGGTAGGATGTGAGTCTCACTTGGTGTGAGGGCGCCAGGGGCCCTGTGGACCCACCCAAAGCCAACTGAAGAGTATAACCAAGGCTCGGAGACCCCAGTCGGTCAGGGAGCAGGACCAACACCATAACAATAGTGCAGGGACCCTTCCAGGCGTGGCTCTGTCTTTTCTTGTTTAAGACACACCCTCTCTGCTCCCTCCGCCCAAAATGTCTTCTGAGGGGAGAATCACACCCCAAATCGGTGTCCTTTCTTCCTCCTCATAGGATAAGGTGCCTAGGACTTTGTGTTTGTTTTCTCAGAAAAGTGAAAGTCGCTTAGTCCTGTCTGACTCTTTGTGACCCTCCATGGACTATACAGTCCTTGGAATTCTCCGGCAAGAATACTGGGGCCATAAACTCTTCTCTTCTCCAGGGGATCTTCCCAACCCAGGGACAGAACTCAGCTCTACCCACATTGCAGGTGGATTCTTTACCAGCTGTGCCAGCAGGGAAGCCCTTTCTCAGGAAGATCTCTCCAAAGCAGATTCGGAGTTATTGAAAAGCCTATGCAAGTGACAGGGGCCCCCAAAATAGGAAACCCGCCCAACGTGGGGCTCGAACCCACGACCCTGAGATTAAGTGTCTCATGCTCTACCGACTGAGCTAGCCGGGCGTTGCAGGGGGAGGCGGAGGCCAGGTGACTGGCGGGCAACTCCTACCCCGCCTTTTCTTCCCATTTTCTACCTCCCGCCGGAGGTTACAGGCGCTGAATCGCGGAGCTGCTGTCTTCCACTCGTGGCCCACGTTCTAGGTCTGCAGAGGAAAGTCAGGTCCCCAGTCCCTCGCTCTAGCGAGTGGCCCACTCGCTGGAGCCTCCACAGCAGACAAACCTGGTCCCCTTTGCTCCGGTAGGGACGATTTGTGGTCTGGGGTCGCAGAGTCCACAGCCTGGACGCCCGGAGTGCGAGAAGCTGCGACCTCCTCTCTTCCTTAGCATCAGCCCAGATCGGGTCCCGGGTTCGAGCCCCAAGGGCGTCGTCGTGGGACAAGGTGCCGCGCGCGGCTCGGAGGACGAGTGTGGAGGTTCTGAACTCCCTCATCTCCTTCCCCAACTCGGTCCTTGTCCACAGGTCCCTTCCGGGTCCCATGGTCCCCCTGAGTCTCCAGGTGAGACGAGCGGAGGGTGAGGGACACTTCTTCCAGCAGGAAAAGTCTGTAGCCACCGCCTTCCCTGTGCTGGGCACAAAAAAGGGGAAGAGGTGATGGATCCCCTCCTCCTGGAGCTTTCCCGGCTTGACCCTCCTGAAAGCGACAGCGTCTGGAAACTCAGGGATGCCCAAGACTGTCGTGAAGGGCCGGTCGCCCCCAAGGCCAGCACCGTATCCTTAAACCAAAAAGCCAGAACGAAGATGACGCATTCTGGTCTTTGGTCGCCCTGACACCGCCCTTCCTCTCCTCCCCACGTCCCCCACCCCACCCCCCCCACCGCAACTAGGGCAGAGGCGGGATGCTCTGCTCCGAGAGAGGGAACCTGGGGCAAGTTTCGCTGCCAATACCCCGAAGGGGATGGTGAGGTTATGCTTGATGTTCTAGGGGCCGGGGTTCGGCGATACTCACTCAGGGCGGCTTCCACCCCCACCCCCACCTCCACCTCGACTTCCTCCTCCATCCCCACCAGGCGCGGGGGGACTTGGGCAGCCCTGGGACCCTAGGGTACCGGGCACAAAGGTGCCTATATCCCAAGCCTGTGCTTGTCCCTAAGCAAAGGAAGCAGCGCAGCAAAATACTGAAACAGAAGTCTCGTGCTTCAAATGTAGAAGGGGCGGGTCCTGGACAGGAAGAGAGCGCCTAGGGAGCACGCCCCGGTGGCCTAATGGAGAAGGCACTGGCCTCCTAAGCCAGGGATTGTGGGTTCGAGTCCCACCCGGGGTAATCGGTCACATTTTGGCATCTGTATGTTGGGGTGGCTTCTGTCAGCAAAATCTGTTGTCAACCACATCCCTGAGAGCTGCACCTTTTAGGACCCCCAAAGTTGGAGGACGGGTGTTTCTTTACACCGGTGAAAGTGAGGAAGGAAGGGAGCTGGCTAGAGGGTAAGGGACACGTCACAGAGGAGCAAGATCTTTAACGTTCTGATATGTCTTTAAACTATCTAGAATGTTTACATTTAAAAATCAATGTTTACTTTTTATAGAATGAAAAAGACCATATGATCATCTCAATACATGCAGTAAAGGCACTTGATAAGTCCAACCTCCATTCCTGATTTTAAAAACTCTCAGCAAACTGGTGTTTGAGGGGTAGAAGGAAGAGATAACAGAGCCATGAGGAAAATGTTGAGGATGATGAATTTGTTCATTATTTTGACTCTGGTGATGGTTTGGGAGTACACAAAGGTCAAAATGTATGAAATTGTGTACTTTAAATGTGTTACACTCTATTATATCAAAACTTTTAAAAATTGAAGTATAATTGATGTACAATATTTTATGTTACAGGTGTACAATATAGTGATTCACAATTTTAAAGATTATACTTCATTCATAATTATTAGAAAAATTGACTTTATTCCCAGTGTTGTACAGTATATCATTGTAGCTTATTTTGTACATAATAGTTTCTACCTATTAATCTCTTACCTCATGTGCCCCTTTCCCTGTTCCATCTCCCCACTGGTAGCCACTGGCTTTTTCTCTAAATATCTGTGAGTCTGAATAAAGCTTTTTTTTTTTTCTTTTTTAATGACCACAAATTATTTGACACTCTTTGCAGTGAGGAGTGGGGGTCTTTGGACTGTCCCCACTTGAACCTCAGTGGACTGTGGCTGTGACCTCTTCATATAATAATGTAGGGCTGAAGTGACACTGTAGGACCTTCAAGGTTGGATTCTAATCATCTGCAGCTTCCATCTTGTCCAGTAGAACACATACATGGGGTTCCAAGTTGCCAGGTAAGAAATTCAATCAGCTAAACTAAAAGTTAAGCATTGCTTAACAATACTTAACATATTGCATAACAATATGAAGGAAATGGCAACCCACTCTAGTACTCTTGCCTGGAAAATTCCACGAATGAAGGAGCCTGGTAGGCTATGGTTCATGGGGTCACAAAGAATTGGAAGCGACTGAGCGACTTCACTTTCTTTTTTTCTATAGTTCCTTTTGGAGAAGGAAATGGCAACCGACTTCAGTGTTCTTGCTTGGAGAATCCCATGGATGGAGGGGCCTGGTGGGCTATAGTATATCGGGTTGCAAAGAGTCAAACACCACCAAGCAACTAACACACACACACACACACACACACACACACACACACACACACACACATGTATAAGCCTTCCTTCCAACGGCGAATGTATGTAGTGGAAGAATTTTGAATTCTGGAACAAAAGAAGAATGCCTTCTATCAAATTTCTATTTAACATCTTATTAGACGCCAGATCTTAGCTACTCTATTGGGGATCAACCGGAGACTCCAGCAATGAAAACGGCGAATCTTGATTAACCACTGGACCACCAAGGAATTCCCACAGATTTTAAAAATAGTAACAAAAAGGTAAAATTAAGTGTAGTATATTTTAACTAAATCAATATATATCTAAAGTATCATTTCAACAAATTATCAGATCGCTTACTTTGGATGGAGTCTTCAAAAGCCAATGTGTATTTTTACACCTTTACCAGCGCATCTCGGACTAGCCGGAAGAAACTCGTGTCCAGTCGGGAAAGAGCTGCGTGCGGGGAAGGAAGAATGGATCAGAGCTGTGCGTGGGAGCAGGGACCGTGAGGTCAGGTTCCCGGGCTCGGGCTCCGGAGAGGAATGTGAGCCGGGGTCAGCATCAACAAGGAGGGGCCTGAAGTGGAGCGCAGAACGCGTGGCCGGTAAGTCTCTAGGTTCGCTATCGATCCTCCGGGCTCTAAAACAGTGGGTAAACCGGAAAGAATAACCTGGGCTCGTCCGGGATTTGAACCCGGGACCTCTCGCACCCGAAGCGAGAATCATACCCCTAGACCAACGAGCCACCCCTGCAAGGTCCCTCTCAACGCTTCGTTTACAACTATTCCCATCCTTGCGCGAGTCAGGTTTATTCCGAAGTAGACTGGCAGAGGGGCACTTGAATTCGGGCGGGGAGACCCAAGAAACCCAGGCCAACGGGGGCAGAAAGAGAGGTCCGCTAAGCCAGGATCAGGAAGGGCTGATTCCTGGACCACAGGGGAGTGAGCAGCAGAAACATGGGGGCGGGGGCGGGGGGGGCGGGGACCAGAGGCTTGGATGAGCGGGAAGGCATCTTACAGGACGAGCACCGGCAGTCCAGAGGACCCCGATCCTCAGGCTGACAGCAGGGGCTGTGGATTGTGGCTTCGGAGCAGGCAGGCACAGGGGACTGGCATCAAGCAGGCGCCGATCCCCTAAGGTGGGGCCTGTGTCCTAGAACCTCCGGAGGAGGAGGAGCAGGGGAAGGTGACTGCTCCGCCTTATGCGCCTGGCCCCAGGGCTGCCAGTCTGTGCGCTGGAGAAGGGTGGCGGATCCCCCTGTTGATCCCCAAAGCCCCACAGGGTGGGAGAGGACCACCTTGGGAGCCTCCTGTGGTTCTGGGCAAATCCCTTCCATGGGAAAAGTAAGGCAGGGTGGGATCAACAGTGGCTGGCTCATTTGAACAGTTCAGTGGGTTTTAGGGTGTGGGGGCTGGGTGATCAAGCCCTGGGTGATTGGGGCCAGGGGAAATATTGGCTTGGTGTGTGAAAGTTAGATAAAGAGATGACTCAGTGTGTGGACTAGAAATTTGTTGGTTTGCAAACTGTTTACTTCCTCTAGGAATTAGCTGGCCCTGGAGTTGGGAGTCTGTCCCCAGCCAGCAGTCACCTCCAAAAGATCAAACCATCAAAAAATGAAGATCTTCCCTGTCTCCTTCTTTATGAAAGTTCCATGCTTTCTCCGTGACCCTAGGTCATCGTTGTTGCTTAGCTGCTCAGTCGTGTGGGACTCTTTCTGACTCTGGACTGTAGCGGGCCAGGCGCCTTTGGCCATGGGTTTCCTAGGCAAGAATATTGGAGTGAGTTGCCATTTCCTTTTCCTAGGTCGAGGTCTTGAAATTTGGTTCCAGGATCTTGTGCTTGGTGTGGTTAGGATTCTGTGAATGCTTGCTTGCCGCATAAGACTCTGAACTTACCTAATGCAGCTTAACAAAAGCTGCGCCCAGCGTGGGGCTCGAACCCACGACCCTGAGATTAAGAGTCTCATGCTCTACCGACTGAGCTAGCCGGGCACCTCTTTCATCTTTTTTCTTTGAAGGAACCACCGCTGTCCATAGATCCCTGCTGTGCACAGCTTGGCCCCTTCCAGTTTACTTGAGAAACTGCCAAGGAGCCTCAGGTTTGAAGACTGCGAGGGGGCAGGACGGCCTTGACTGAAATACAGAGACTTGCCTAGGGTTCCGAGGGAAGGGGGAAAGGGGAGGCTGACCCAGACGGACAGATGGAGGCCAGATGGGCGCGTGCAGCACTGGGAAGTCAGTGCCTGGGCCCCTGAAGCCCTATTCACGGTCCTGGGACCCCGCACGCAGGAGGCAGCCCCATGAAACTGCCTCCTTGCTTCCCAGATATGGAATCAGAACCCAAGTTTCCCAGACCGTTTCTCCTCCCGTGGGGTGGGACGATCAGGACCCTCTTGCAGATGGAGGACAGGGTCCTGAAGATTAGGCTCACTAGAGATGGGTAGCACAAGGCGTTCTTATCTACGGTGGTCTTGGGGTGAGTCCCCAGGGCCTGCAAGAGCTCTTGAGGACGAATCTGGGCCCTGTGACCCCCGCCCCCAGTTCACACTACCCACCCCACCCCAACCTACACCCTGCTTTAGGGCAGACAGTGTGGTCTGAACCGGAATGACCCAGGAGACCCGCTGCAAGCCTGGAGGGGGATCCTGGTACCCAGGGGGTGTGACGCAGTGTCCAGCCAGGGCCACCTTCTTCCTTCCTAGTCAGTTTCTGGAATAAGAAAGGGAACTGTGAGGCACCTAGAGCCACACGGGGGCTTTGGGAGCCCAGCCCAGGAGCCCCAGGGTCTGCCCTGGACCCTAGTCCCCCTTCCTGTAGGGTGAGACTTGGCGTTGATTCAAGGTCAGTGGCTGGGGCTGGTCAGTTGGTCTCGACTTTGGGTCTCACAGGGAGCCTCCATGTGGTCCCTGCGACTGGGCCTGGGCCAGAGGGAGGGCCCAGGGGCAGTGGATCCGTGGAGAGGCGACCCCCCGGCCCCTGGGGCCCACAGTGTTGATCTCATTTCTCTCTGGAGAGTAAGGCAAATCCTCCAGCCACAAGCCCCTCTTCCCTCAGGGGAGGGAGGATCTGGGGGACCACCCAAACTGAGTGAGGGAGAGGAGAGGAGGAAATGGATGATACCAAGGACAACTAGGAGCCCATATGCTGTGGCTTGCTCGTGTAGGGGTGTGATTCTTGCTTTGGGAGTGGGAGGTCCTGGGTTCAAATCCCAAATGAACCCCTGTGGTTAGCTGATTTTGGGGTTTTTTGTTTGTTTGTTTTTTGTTTTAGGAAAATCTGTCAGTGGTCTGTGAATGGTCTTTCAGCATCACAGACACTGGCATTCCAGACTGCAGAGATGAGGGTAAACATCAGACTGTGAGGGAGAGCAGACGCCAAGGACCACCAGCCGGAGGGACTTTTCTGTTCTGAGGGTGCTTTTCTTGCTTTAGATGTGAGAGGTCCCAAATTCAACCCCAAGGGTTCTCTTCAGAACCAAGCAGGCAGGGCCTGGCTGCACCGTCTGTGTGGACCAACAGCCCTCGGTGTTAGAGCTGGCTAGGAGTGCAGAGCTGCTGGCTCAGGGTGTCACTCAGGCAGACAGGGCCCCCTGGGGCAGGGGGAAGGACTGGGCTCAAAGGGCAGCCCCTTCCATAGCGATCACCCCCACCCCCAGCCCAAGGGGCCACCTGCAGGAGCTCCTTCTGATGCTGGCCACTTCTGTCCCTAAATCAGGTGACTCCTGTACTCGGCAACACTTCTGGCCTAGTTCTGCAGTCCCCAAACTGTGTGTGGAGGCACCTTTATGGCATTATTAATTTTCCAGGGATGTTTAAAGTTTTGAGAGAAAGAGCAATAGTCAATATCCATCAGACACCATTCTATGTGAACCACTGGTTCGAGGCAGTTCAGTTTCAAGTTTTATGATGATATATATATATATATATATATATATATATATATATATATATATACACACACACACACATGCTGCTACTGCTAAGTTGCTTCAGTCATGTCCGACTCTGTGCAACCCCATAGACGGCAGCTCACCAGGCTCCCCCATCCCTGGGATTCTCCAGGCAAGAACACTGGAGTAGGTTGCCATTTCCTTCTCCAATGCATGAAAGTGAAAAGTAAAAGTGAAGTCACTGAGTTGTGTCCAACTCTCAGTGACCCCATGGACTGCAGCCTACCAGGCTCCTCCGTCCATGGGATTTTCCAGGCAAGAGTACTAGAGTGGGGTGCCATTGCCTTCTCCAAATATAATAACTGGCCAATATTAAAAGATATGTATATAAAACATGTATGTATACACACATATTTTATGAAAATGAGATTATACTAAGTTCTAATAAGATTCTTTTGCCACTTCTGAATCTTGAACACATAACTGCTGCATAAAAAGAACTAAAAAGTAAATAAATAATTATCACTAGATCATAAAGGATAAAGCCAAGATTAGAACCAAGGTATGTAATTCCAAAGCTCATGCCTTTTCCGCTACATAGTGCTGTCTCAGCTTCCTCAAATATAAAATGGATTTGCCCATTATACAAAGGTGGTAATGTAAGCATGGAATGAAATAATGAGTGAGAAAACACCTTAAAACTGTAAAACATTGTTAAAGAAACATAGGGGACTATTAATCATTTCCCTCACCTGAAATATAAGCAGAACTCACTGTAATGTTTTGGTGCTGAACTGTCATGCCACACAGTGTCAATTAAGGTTTGCACTTCTACAGACAATATGGGGGATAATCTCAAAGTCCTTTATAATCAGAACTGAACTTAAAAACATTTTAGGAAGCCCTTCAAGCAATCCTGAAACCTAAAAAATATACATCATTCTAACCGATCTACATTATAAAACTGTATATAACATCAAAAGTACTCTGAATTAAGCATCATTATTTGAATTGCATATACGTGAGACTTTTTAAAAGATAGTGACCATTTGGAAAGCTATGTTTTTTCTTGAAATAGGTATCTTGAAGGAAGTCCAAACTGTTTTTAAAGTAAACCTATATCCAATGTACCCCATTAACAGTGAAACCAAAATTTTAAAACAAAAACAAGGTATGACTTCAGTGTATAAGCCATTTTTTCTTTCTCTGCGAAACCTAAGCCTAACTATTTAATATTTAATATCAGATCAATATGTGTGAACTAGAAAAATAAGGCTGCTGGAGTATACACTTCTGAAAGAATGGAGGGAAAAGGAAATAAACGCTGTTAGTTGTTAAGACTAATACTCCTACCCAAGGTAAAGTTCTTTCTTCTAATCCACACTTCCCATTTGCTTTCTCCCTGCCCCATATTTCAATTCACAGCAACTACTTCTAAGAAATATACATTAGCAATCCCATGTTTTTAACTGTTAAGAGAAGGAAAATTCTTTTAACACGCTGTAGGATACTGAAAGCTACAATAGAGAGCAAACATTTTCAAAACATTTTCAAAATGACTTGACTAACAAGTAGAATTCAAATTAGATCTTTTAACTATGCTGCAGTTCAAATATCATATATATATATATATTTTTTTGTAAAGTTAGGTTTTCTGTGGCTTCTGCGGAAAAAGCAAGCACTGCTGGAAAGTCAAGGTGAGTGGGAACTGAGAGTGGTGGTGTTCAGTCTGATTCTGAGGTTGGAGAAGCTGTGCAGGGCCCATCAAGTGCACACACTCCATTAGAAAATAATGATGATTGTTTAAAAGGAACATAAAAATAGTATTAATAGTATTCTTCTCAAAAAGGCACTGTGCTAGGTTGAATGGTGTCCTAACACTCATGGTCATCCAGAATCTCAGAAGGTAGGGTGCCAGAACAGTAGTATATTTATTAGATGCTATATATATATCTCCAGAATCAAACATATATAGAGCATCATAAAACTTGAAACTGAACTGCCTTAAACAAGTGGGCTTGTCCAGGATTTGGACCCAGGACCTCTTGCACCCAAAGCAAGAATCATACCCCTAGACCAACAAGCTATCATAACCTTACTGACTGTCCTTGGTGTCATCCATTTCCTCCTCTCTCCTCTCCCTCACTCAGTTTGGGTGGTCCCCCAGATCCTCCCTCCCCTGAGGGAAGAGGGGCTTGTGGCTGGAGGATCTGCCTTACTCTCCAGAGAGAAATGAGATCAACACTGTGGGCCCCAGGGGCCGGGGGGGTCGCCTCTCCATGGATCCACTGCCCCTGGGCCCTCCCTCTGGCCCAGGCCCAGTCGCAGGGACCACATGGAGACTCCCTGTGAGACCCAAAGTCGAGACCAACTGACCAGCCCCAGCCACTGACCTTGAATCAACGCCAAGTCTCACCCTACAGGAAGGGGGACTAGGGTCCAGGGCAGACCCTGGGGCTCCTGGGCTGGGCTCCCAAAGCCCCCGTGTGGCTCTAGGTGCCTCACAGTTCCCTTTCTTATTCCAGAAACTGACTAGGAAGGAAGAAGGTGGCCCTGGCTGGACACTGCGTCACACCCCCTGGGTACCGGGTTTCCTCTCCCAGGCTTGTAGCAGGTCCCCTGGGTCGTTCTGGATAACTCAGGCGGCCCGCCTAAAGCGGGGAGGGATAGAGTTGGGGGTGGCAAGGTTGAGTGGTGTGTATTCGGGGCAGGGGTCAAGGGGACCAAGGTTTGGCCCTAGGAGCTCTCGCAGGCCCTGAGGACTCACCCCCAGACCACTGTAGAAAAGAACGCCTTGTGCCACCTGTCTTGGTGAGCTTGCCCTCCCGTCTGCAAGAGGGTCCTAATTTCCCCCTCGCCCTCACGGGAGGGAGGGACGGTTCGGGGAAGCTTGGGTTCTAATCCCATATCTGGAAAGCAAGAAGACAGTTTCGTGGGGCTGCCTCCTGCGTGCGGGGTCCTGGGACGTGGATGGGATTCAGGGGCCTAGGCACCGGTCTCTCAGCGGGGCGCGCTCCGGGGCCTCCATATGCCTGTCTGTCTGGGTCAGCCTCCGCCCCCTATCCCGCCCCTCCCCGCCCCCCTAAGCAAGTCTCTAAATTATGGTCAAGGCTGTGCCGCCCCCTCGCAGCCTTCAAACCTGAGACTCCCTGGCAGTTTTTCGAGGAGACAGGGAGAAGCCAAGCTGTTCACAGCAAGGACCTATGGACAGGGATCGATCTGTTAAGAAGAGACAGGGTAAACAAGCAGCCCGGCTAGCTCAGTCGGCAGAGCATGAGACTCTTAATCTCAGGGTCGTGGGTTCGAGCCCCACGTTGGGCGCAGCTTTTGTTAAGCTGCTAAGGGAATTCAGATTCTTCCGTGTGGAGCAAGCATTCACAGAATCCTAGCCACACCTGTCTGCAGATGGGGCTACTGGCTGCCAAAGCAGGAGACAGAGAGACGCAGTTTCCATCCCTGTGTCAGGAGGATCCTCTGAGTGGCAACCCACTCCAGTATTCTTGCCGAGAAAATCCCACGGACAAAGGAGCCTGGCGAGCTACAGCCCACAGGGTCACGAAGAGTCAGACACGGCTGAGACGACTTAGCACGCACACACACAAGTTGCCCAGATTGTGGTAATTTGTTAGGGCAACCACAGCTGACTAACACTGGTCCTGAAGGTAAGCCTTTTTCCCCCCCGCCCATAAAGCTACTAAGGTTATATGGACCTAACTATTCTGTACCCCAGACCGTTCTTTCTTTTCACCTAAGAACACCAGGAGAAATTCCTGAGAATAAGTGTGCCTTAGTCTGGCCGGAGCAGCAGCCTGGGTCCTAGGAACTCGAGTTCCAAGGGTCCGGGGGAGCAGCAGGGGCAGCCTCGCTGATGTCACTCCAAGAAAAGCCTGGGTTCCCACCAAAAAAGAAAGCAAACCTGCTCCGGCCAAACACCCAGCCTGCCCTTTTAGAAGGCTAGACCCTTGAGAGAAAACAAGAAAATCCGCTGATGGCAATTGTATCCTGTCCTCCTCGCTTTCCCCCAAATCCGGAAGCCAAACGCCCCGTGTCCATGTCCTTTTTACTGGGGAGAGTGGAGCAAAGTTGAGAGGCCCCCCTCCCCGCCTCTGCCAAATAAGAGACCACCTATTGCCGGGGCCGGGGGTGAGGGGCGGGTTGGAGAGGGAAGTTCTGAGCAGCCCCTCCTCAGGCACGCGGGGAACCCTGCTTCGGAGGAGCCTCCTGATGGGGCTCCCCAAACCTCGGTGCCTGGAACTGGCCGGAGCGCTCCGGGCCCGGAGAGTCGCCTTCCATCCCCGCCCTCCCCACCCCCACCGCCGGCACCCACACCCCGGGCAGCGGGCGCCCTGGGGTTCCTGGAGTCCGGGGTTCTATGAGCCCCTAGTCAAGTGCAGCGGCGCCGGTCTCTCGGGGTTTACGAAACCCAAGATCCAGGGGCTAGGCATCTTCTCGGGCCAGGTATTCAAAAGCTGGCTGGAGGGCCTAAGGTCTGAACCGTCTCGCTCAAGGTGGAGACGGAAGTCTGCGGCTGAAATGGGTGACAATCCTGGGAACCGATCAGGTTGCTGGCAACGTAGGTCCCCTGGCTGCCTGTATCGCTAAAAACCTCTCGAAATGGTTAATTCTTAGTATTTTCCACCCGTGCGGCCTCTTCATCATCCAAAAGCACCCACCCAACTTGGGGCTCGAACCCACGACCCTGAGGTTAAGAGTCCCATGCTCTACCGACTGAGCTAGCCGAGCTTAAATAGAGGCCGTCTTTGACTCCGCGCAGCTGAGTCCCAAAGGCGGGTCGTGCAAAAAAAAGAAGAAAAAAAAAAATCGTCACAGGTGTGGGAGTCCCGAAGCCCGCCCTCTGGGCATTCAGGTGGTTGGCACAGTCCCTGGACGTCCAGCCGGGCATCGTCCCCCTCCCGCGCCCTCCGCCGCCTCTCCCCCCTACCCCCTTTCTCATGCAGTTGTCGGCAGACAGGGATTCTTTCTGTTACTGTTAAAGTGGAATTAAAAAAAAAAAAGTGGAATTTTTGGCCTGGGGCCATTAGCCACAGCCCTGGGTCAGGGTCTGTCAGGGTGGTCCTCGGGGGTTGAGGGTGGGGGCAAGGAACAGCCCCTCTCCTGGGTCCGAGTATGGCTCAGAGGAGTCTGGATCATGGCTCCCTCTGCCTGTATAATCCGGAATCTAACTCATGATTGAGCTCCTATCTATGTATCGCTTCAGTGGTTTAAAATGACCTTAAGGATCAGCCCCTTGCGCGCCTCTTCTGATCTATGCGCAGCACCACAGAGTCCCAGAGGGGAGGGCTCGTGGGCCCTCCTTTGCCCCTGTGTAGGGTCCTCGCATCTGTGACTCCAGGGAGCCAGTGCTCTGCCCACGACCACCGATGTCTTGGGACAATCTTGGAAGAATCAGAAACTGATCCTGGGTCCCTCCCAGGATGGTTCGTCTGTTCAGAAGTTCTCTGGGATGGGGGGCACATTGTTTACCATTCCTGCTGAGCTTGGAAAACCCATCCTGGGTGGGATTCTGTTCTTGACCTCTCTCCTCTTCCCCCCAAAGTTCCAGAGTCTAGAAAAGCTGCCGCTACTGAAAAGTCAGAAGGACTAGACTGGGACATTCCAGGGACCCCTTCCCTGCCTCCCTCCCCCCCACAGTACCAAGTGACAGCTCTAGCTTTGAAGGTCCATTGGAAGCGATCAGAAATGCTAATACCCAAAGCTGAAGCTCCATTTGCCCCAAACCCGGGCAATAGAAACCTTCTCCAAGACCCAACACAGTCCCCACTCCCAGTGGAACCCAGGCCCACGATCCCTGGCTTAAAAGGCCAGCGAGACCCAGCAGGCCCTGGGCCTTCCCCCACAACAAGGCTGGGTCTTCCCATCCTTCCACCCATGGACCCCACATCAGCCCCTCTTCCAACACCCACTCCAGTCAACCCCAACCCCTCTGTTCTGTCCTACGTCTTCCCTTCCTCTCTCTGCCCCAGGTCAGCACTTGGACCAGCCTCCCTGCCCTTCCAGGTGTGTGTGTCCCTGCTCAAAGGTCATGGTCTCCCCCACTGGGGCTGGTGCCCTCAGAGCCGGTCCCTGCAGAGTTCTCAGCACAGGGCATGGTGCATGGAGTGTGTGGGGTGAGTCAGAATGCACGTGGGGAGGAGGGTCACTGAGGTCACAGAGTCAACAGGGACATGCAAGGGTGGTATCTCAGGTCTGACAAGTCCCAGCAGAATCTAGCCGTGAGCTCTTCCGAACGTTTTAGGGCCTGGGCTTGGGTATACAGGGAAGAGCAGGCCCTCTGCCGAGCTCTGAAGAGGGCAGAGCCTCCAGGGCAGGGGGCCAGGGATGGTGGTGGTGGCGGGTGGCCTGTGGACAAGGCCACCAGCTCAGGGATGGAAGCTCCTGCGGGAGCGCCCTGAGAAAGGCCCAGGCCACATTAGTTGCTTCTCTGGGGTGACCAGTGCACCTGGCCCCTAAGCCTCAGGAGACCCACATTTCTCTGAATATAATTCTCTTCCATGCAGAAGACTGACAGCTGTGTAGCTCGTGGTCTTGTCAGGACCAGAGGAATCCAGGCACTGCGGCTCCAGCTCTGTCCCCAGTCCCCAGGCTTTAGTTGCAAAGAGAGGAAAGGACTCTCAAGTTCCTCTGCGGTGGAGGCCTCAGTGATGGTGGCCTGGCGTTGCCGGTCGAGCCAGGACTAGGGGAGGCAGAACGGAGTCCCAGATGCACAGAGTGATCAGGCTCCGGGACCTGGTGCGCACACGGGCGGCGACACTGCACTCTCCCCTTCTAAACGCCAGAGAACTGAACTTACTGGAGCCCTTTGTGAAGCGGCTCGGAAGCGGGTAGCCGTAGCCCTGAGCCTGGACAGGGAAGTGATGTGAGGATAATATGGAATGGGAAAAGAAAGAGTTACTGCGGCTCGTTGGTCTAGGGGTATGATTCTCGCTTAGGGTGCGAGAGGTCCCGGGTTCAAATCCCGGACGAGCCCAGCTTTTTATCCCCAGAATTCCCAGTGTACCTATTCCAGGGCCTCCTGTGGACATCAAGTGTGGTCTGATGTACCATCACCCGCCCGCCCCATCCACTCAGCCCGCTAGCCCGAGCGGAAGGGCTAGAGGTCCACAATCTGAGTCCTGAATTTGGGCTCCACATTAAATAGCTTAGCGGGTGGGAATTATGAAGAGAGAGCCCCAGGCACAGCCGGCGGCCACAGCTCCCGCCTGCGACGCCGAACCCTGCGCGCGTCCCTGTGCCGCGCGGCACTGGCAGGTGGTTTTCCCCGGCTGGCCGCCAGGGGGCGCGCCGCGCCAACGCTGCCGCGCGGTGAAGAGCGGCGCTTCCTCCCGGCCCTGGTCTGCGAAGGCTCCCTGGTGCGTTCCGGCCGGGGGAACTTCTGGCAGCCCCGCTGTGCTGCTGCTGTTGTTAATGACCGGTGCGGGGTCGGGCGGAGACGGCAATGGCACCCCACTCCAGTACCCTTGCCTGGAAAATCCCACGGACGGAGGAGCCTGGCGGGCTGCGGTCCATGGGGTCGCTAAGAGTCGGACAAGACTGAGCGAGCGACTTCGCTTTCCCTTTTCACTTTCATGCATTGAAGAGGGAAATGGCAACCCACTCCTCTTGCCTGGAGAATCCTAGGGACGGGGGAGCCTGGTGGGCTGCCGTCTCTGGGGTCGCACAGAGTCGGACACGACTGAAGCGACTTAGCAGCAGCAGCAGCAGCGGGGTTGGGGAGCCCCCCTGGACTACCACCCCCCTTCCCACGGGTGAAAGGAGATAATAGGGAGGCTGGGCAGGACTGCCCCGGGCATCCACCTGAGGAAATGGACCCCTTAACTTCGGCCGAAGTGTTTCCTCACCTCCCCTTTCCCCTCCTGGGACCTGAAACGTCAGGGCCGTTGGCCCAGCACCTAGTAGCAGCGTCCCCCCTTCCCCCGCCCTGCATTAATCCAGCTTCTAATGATGGACATTAACGTTCCCCCCGACCTTCTCTTTGTCTACGCGGGGAGCAGTAGGAGGCGCCCCTCCTGCCTCCTACATGGGCCCATCGGCGGAAGCCTAATGGACAGTATGAGCTCTCACTCCAGCCCAGCAGTGTGGGACCCAGCAGGTCCCATCCTGTGGGAATTGCCCTCACCAGACAGCAACAGGGTGACTCCCTCTTTCCCTACCGGAGGGCGCCTTGTCAGAGAAGGCTGCTAACCCAGAAGGTTTAAATGAGATCTAGAGTCTCATAACATAATGCTGAAACTCCAAGATGCAATTGAAAATCACTGATCAAACTGAGAACCAGAAAAATGTCAACTTGAAGGAGAAATGGCAATCAAGAGAAGCTGACTCAGATGTTGGAACCATCAGCCAAGGAAGGTAAAAGTGGTTAAGTAGCCATGCACAAATGCTTCAAGAGCAATTACAAGCCACTTAAAACAAATTTAAAAAGTGACAGTCTCAAATAAATAGATAAAAAATAACCAACTGAGAAGCTTAGAACTGAAACATACAATAATCAAAATAAAAAACTTAATTGACAGGCAATGGCAGGATCAACGGAAGAATCAGTTGAAGACAGAACAATAGATGTTACCCAATCTCAAGAAAAGAGAAAATAAATTTAAAAAAATAAACCAAGTAACAGAGCCTCAAGGCTTGGTGGGGCTTTAACAAAATATATAATATTGGAGTCTTGAAGACCTAAGAAGAGAAAGATGGGGCTAAACAGTGTTAGAAGAAATAGTAACTAAAAAAAGAAAAAGAGAAATGAAAAAATAAATACAATTTAGAAAGGATGTACTTGCACCTCTCCATTCTTTGATCAAAGAATAAAGTTTTCAAAATAAACCTTACTTTTAAAGTTTTGAAAAAAAAAAATGGAGCAGAATCACATAACCCCTCACCACCACCCCCCCCACACACACACACACTGGAGCGTCCCCTATCTCTGTGCATATTTGAAACCTGTGTGTGACATTGTTTCACCCGTAAAAGTTTTTTTCCTTAACTCTACAAATTAAGTCCTCCATTTTAAAATAATCTAATGCCACGTGCACATCCAACAGCATTAAGGATGGCCCCACAGTATTCCCATGGTGCTCAGTGCCTGCAGGCTCCTGATGCCTCCTAACCTCCCTTTGCATTCAGCTGGCTGGTTTCAGGATGCAGGCCAGCTCTGCACATGGGAACTGGTGGAGTCTGAAATCTCAGGGAATCCTCAGAAAATTCTCGGAGGCACCCTGTCTCCAGAATTTGGGGTAGCGGGAGGGGGGGAACAGATAACCTCTGCCCTCACTCCCAGTCCACTGTATATCTGAAGTAGCTTTCTGCTCTAGAGAGGCAAGCTGGGAGGGGGATGTGGCAGCGTAGCCTCATCCTCAACCTACACAGGTCTCACGAGTGTGGGACAAGCATCTGCTTTCTTCCTCCAGGGCCACCTCACTTCTGATTCTGAATCCCGGGAGACTGGCCAAAACAGGAGTGAGCAGGGTAGGTGTCCTGGTGGGTGCCCCGGGGTCTCCAACCCCTTCCAGCAATCCACCACCAGGTCCTTGGTTCCAACAATTCAAGATCACCCAAAGGACAGACCGAGAAGGGTTGGGACAAAATAAAACTTTAAATAAAAAAAAGTTTATTTTAGATAATGTGCAGGAAGCATGGATGGTGTTATGTGAACATAGAACCCAGTAGAATCCAGCATGTCTAACAATTCTTTTCAGTTCACGAGTTTGTTTGTGCAAATGCAGTGGTGGGTCCCTTGCCGTTGCCCGATTTCAGTTGGTCCCCTCTTCCAGGAGTATCGGGATCGCCTTGGGGAGGTCCACGCTCAGTTCTATGCCAGCTGCAGGGCTCCTGGCGGCTGCTGAACAGCTGTCTGTCTGTCCCTCTGTCAGTGTGGCATCTCACCCCACATGTCCCCCACTCTATCCCAGCGCCACTACTCCCCTCGACTCTCCCCACTTTCCCTGACTCCCGCATTCCCCCCTCCCCCCTCCCACTTCCCCCCACTCCTCCCTACCCCCACCCCCCCCACACAAGGCTGCCTTCCTGCTGGGGATTCGGAGAATTCTGAGCAGTCTAAACACACAGAAAGCCCTGAAAGGACTCCACATCCCTGCTGACCCAGGGATGTACCCCACTCAGTCATTTGGGGTGATCCACAGCCAGTCAAGTTCCGAAGCTTGGCTGGAGTCTTCCCCTCACATGCGCCCAGCTAGCTCAGTCGGTAAAGCATGAGACTCTTAATCTCAGGGTCGTGGGTTCGAGCCCCACGTTGGGCATCTTTTTGACAGGATCTCTAGGTGTTTAGGAACAAAATGCACCAAAGGTGAGGTCACACAGCCTGTGCCTTTGCACCATGCCACCCTGCCCAAGCTCTCATAAGCCCGAAGTGTCCGCTCCTTACAGTGGATCCGCTAACTCACCAGGTTCCTCAACTTCTTTAACCAAAGGAACCCTAGAAATAGATCCATTAAAGATTTGAACCTGGCTTCTAGACCAAACCCACCCACCAGTTTTTCCTTTGGTTTATTTAGGGGAGCGAGCGAGCCAGCTACTATTATCTCTGCATCTGCAGGACAACATGTCCACGGTCATAAAAAGCTCAACTTACACCAGGATGCTCTTCTGGGAGTCAGGGGAGAACCGAGTTCCACGTTCTTTCTACCAGGAGTGGCCCTGTAGATCTGAGCATCCCAGACCACTGCTCGGAAAGATGAGGATGACAGCTGAGGTGGGAATAGCCATATCCGGTGAATGTGAGGAAAGATGAGGATGACAGCTGAGGTGGGAATAGCCATATCCGGTGAATGTGACAACAGTGAGTCCCCGGGACACAGCCTTGAGTCCCCAGGACACAGCCTTTTATTAAAAGCAGGGTTCGTCCAGGATTTGAACCCGGGACCTCTCGCACCTTAAGCGAGAATCATACCCCTAGACCAACGAGCCACCTGATGGGAGCCTCCTCCCCTCCTGCTGAACTCAACCTGGCTCTGTCCTCCCTAGTCCGGGACTGTCCCTGTTTCCTCAGTCCATGGATGGTTCCCTTTTCTCCGTGAGTGTCATGAGTGGAAGGATTTGATTCCGTGGAGTGGGGTGGGAGTAGGGGTTTGGGGGACATGGGACTTTCCGCATTGCCCCACGCTGAGGCTGCAAGTTGGTGAGTTCCAATGCAGGTTTTGGAGGGTTCGGCTCCTCCCCTATCCTTCTCTGTATGAGGAAAACTGAGGCAATCAGCTCAGCAGAGTACCCCCAGATCGCCTCTGTCACCAGGCTGAGGCCTGGGCTGCAGAATGAAGCTGGGAGTAGAGTTCGGATCCCGTCCTTGACGTCGCGGGCTCCTAGACACCTCCGGGACTGCCTGGCTCCCCCAGCACCCACTGGAAACACCTGCCGAGGGGTTGCCGGTCTCACAGCTGGTCCCACCCGGAGAACCGCCTCCAGAGTTCCAGACACGAATCCCAGTGCAGACCGCAGCCAGGAAGGGGCCCCAGTGATGAGTGGGGGTTTAAGTAGGGAGTAAAGAAATAAGGGAGGAAGTTGCTCAGAAAAAATGCCCCAAGATGCTGTTTCCATTGGTGTGACCTGGGTCATGGTGCCTCCCTGTCTACTGAACACACACGGACACTTGACCTCAGTGCCCAGGCCTGTTCTGGCCACTCGCATCCAGCGGGTCTGGGTCCACCACCCACTGCGCCTGCCCCGTGATCCATTCTCACAGGCCCAGGACCCACACCTGCTCTGCCAGGCATTCTGTTTCAGCCCTAAAGTGACCAGAAAAAGCAATGGGGCTCCTTGGGGATTTGATGCCAAAAAGCTCCACAGGGAGCTTCCTCTGCAGTGCTCACTTCCTGTTCCCTGGACAGATGACAGTCAGACCCCAGCTGCAGGCAGGACCGAGACTCAGGGCTCTCTGTAGAGGACAGCAGACCTTGGGTGCCCAAGTGGGGAGTGGGTTGAGGCAGGTCGGAGGGAGGGGCACCCCGACACAGAGAGGAGTGGACCTGCTGCTGGAGGCAGTGGTGGTTTCCCTTCAAGGAATGGGAGTCATGAAAGGTTCTGTCTGTGGGGGAACAAAGTGCTGGCCAAGGAGCCTGGTTACCCTGGTTGACACCCACTAGGCCTCAAAGGCCAGAGAGGCCTCCCTGGACACCCAAATGGGACCCAAGGTTCTGTTCAGGAAATGCACTCACTAGGAGACTTGAGAGTCTGCTGCTGCTGCTGCTAAGTCTCTTCTGTCGTGTCCAACTCTGTGTCACCCCATAGATGGCAGCCCACCAGGCTCCTCCGTCTATGGGATTCTCCAGGCAAGAGTACTGGAGTGGGTTGCCATTTCCTTCTCCAACTTGAGAGTCAGGAGGCATGAAAGGGGCACCGAACATGCAAGACTCCAGGCTTAACCAGAGAAACTGGGGCGATTAGATCAGAGAAGAGGGTCACCAGCCCCCTGCCCCCTCTGCACGTGCTGGGCAGCTCTGGCCCTGTGGCAGCTCGCCTGGCAGGGGCTCTGTGCCTTAATACCCTGGGGAGGCCCGACTCTGGGCCTGCGATCAGAAAGCTGCCTAGACTGGGGGCCCTCAGATTCCAACCAAAGTCTCAGTCCCTTCCTGTATCAGCCATGTCTTTTCTGTATTCTGTTGTTTAGATGTCTGGAGCCTTGCTGACTCTGGAGCAAAGGCCTCTCCCAAGGTTGGTCAATTCTTTTTCTTTTTTTTTTTACATTTTAAAATTTTATTTTTGAATTTTCAATTGGGAGATAATAGCTTTACAGTGTTGTGTTGGTTTCTGCCATTCATCAACGTGAATCATCCATAAGTGTATATGTCCCCTCCCTCTGAACCTTCCTCCCTGGTCAATTGTGCCCAGTTTTTCAGTCGTATTGGACTCTTTGCGACCCCATGGACTGTAGCCCGCCAGGCTCCTCCGTCCATGGAAATTTTCCAGGCCAGAATATCAGAGTGGGTTCCCATTCCCTACTCCAGGGGATCTTCCAGACCCACCGATCTGGTCAGTTCTTCGAGATGGCAAACAATTCCCATGTCAGCAGGCATTTTTCAAAGGTAAACCAACCAATCCAGGGTCCACAGCCCACGACCACCTGTTTTTATCAAACTCTCACCCTCTGGGCCACAATCCACCTGCAGAATCACCTCAAGGCCAGGAAACAGACAACCAGGGACAGCACCTGTGCCCGCGAGCCCACTGAACTTATTTCAGCCAGCCATTTAAACCTGTCTTCCCTGCCTGACCTGTTCCACCTTCCCTGAAACCACAAGAAAGTGTCCTGCCCACATTTTCTTCTTCCTGTCGACACTGGCGTGTCCCCGTCCCCCCTCCCCCCACGGAGACGTGCCGTCTCCTCTTGGAAACTGTGATAAGCCATCTTCTCAGTGGCTTGGTCTGTTGGCCTCAGAAAATAATAATAAAACCTATGAAAACACCCCGGTTCTTCTAGGAGGAGAGGAGACCCGGTGTCTGGAGCACCGCCCCCCGGACCCCGGTGGAGGCTGGTGGTCTATTGCGGCCCTATGCTTAGTCTCCTCCGCGGTTTCCTTCCTTGCCTGGGTCATGGAAGCCCCTTTGGGCAGCCCCTCAAACAGGAAAGACATGGAAACGTGGGCTTGTCCTTTACTTGGGTCATAAAATTTGAGTTTATTACCCAAAGTATAAACACACGCCCGAAGTCACACCATCACCCAGTCCAGTGACCGTCTGGCACACGGAGGTGGTCTCCCGAGAGCCGAGACTGACCCATCTCGGTCTCCTCCCCCAGCGCCAGACCCAGAGCTCGAGGAGGCCGCCGCCCCTGCGTGCGACCCCAGCGCAGTGATGGCCACTTGGCAGAACAGAACCGAGTGCGGACGATCGGATCGCGGCCGGCGGGAACCACGATTCAGTCGCTCAGGATTCCGTAGAGTTCCGGAGTCTTCAAACCGAAAACTAGCTGGTGTCTAGGGAAAGGGGAAAAAAAAAGAGCTGGGCTCGTCCGGGATTTGAACCCGGGACCTCTCGCACCCAAAGCGAGAATCATACCCCTAGACCAACGAGCCAGCACTACAGTGGCCCCTGGTGCCTGTCCTTGGAGGCCTGAGATCGCGGCTCCGCCCTCGGATCCCGGGCTGATAATCCGCAGCCAGATCCTGGGGATGGTTTTGGTTTCGATTCAAGAAGGAGAGGAGGAGCAGCGCGGCCGGAATCTCGGGGTGAGGGGATCCCGCGCGCTCGGGCCCCCGGGCCGCGGAGCCAGACCCCCGCCGCTACTCCCCTGCCACGAGGGCCACCCAGTCCGCAGCAGCTAGAGGAGGGGGCAGGTGACAAGGAGGAGCGGGGAGGGACCGTGCGGCCGGGCGAATGTGGTCTCCCATGGTGGACCCCAGGACAGAAATTTCACCCAACATGCGACACAAGGAGAATGAGACTCGGCCACCTCCCAACCGGCCGGTCCGGGGTGACCCTCAAGCTTCTCCGGGTCCCTCCTGGACTGGGCTCGGCCTCAGGAAACCCTCACGGATCTGGAACCTGATGTAGGGGTCAGAACTGGGGGTGGTGCTCACTTCTCCCCGAAGGGCAGCTGCTCCAAATTTTTGCACGAGCAAGGGGTCCACATCCCCCCACCCCACCCCCACTCCGCCTTGTCCCGGAGGCGAGGCCATCAAGCCTTCCCGATCGGCTTAATACTGCTGCTGCTGTTGCTGCTGCTGCTGCTAAGTCGCTTCAGTCGTGTCCGACTCTGTGCGACCCCGTCCCTGGGATCCTCCAGGCAAGAATCCTGGAGTGGATTGCCATGCTACCTCTCCTGAAAGGGGCTGAGAGTTTGAAAATGAGAAATCGCCCGTGACTGAAACCCGGCGCCTCCCACACCCTAACAGAGGGAGGCGGTGTGTGCGGGATTCAGAGAGTGTCCCTACCAGTTTTAGGTTCAGCGAAGTTCAGGAGAACTGTTAGCTCATCGTTCCGCAAGAGCCCGGCTAGCTCAGTCGGTAGAGCATGAGACTCTTAATCTCAGGGTCGTGGGTTCGAGCCCCACGTTGGGCGCAGCTTTTGCCCCTAGGGCTTTACAGCTAAACAAAAGTGATTTTAGAGAGGGACGCAAAAGTGATTTTAGACAGCGACAAGGTCCATATAAACTAATCCTCTTACCACGGGGCTTCCTTCTGAGTTCGAAGTTGCTAGACCAGGGAGACTGGCACACTGAGTCTCAGCAGAGCATCTTGTTTCATTTTCGTTTCATTGTATGTGTTTTGGAATTTAAAAGCTGAAACTTAGTGATCCTTTTCTAGGAACTTAAAAAAAATTTTTTTTATTTGGCTGCAGTAGGTCTTAGTTACGGCAGGCGGGGTCTTCCTCTAGGAATTTTCTTGCAATTCCTGAGATCCCGGCAAGGCCAAGAATTACCCCCAAAACTAGGACTCGAACCCACTTTCTTATGAGATCAGTCTCAGTTCTACAAACTGAACGACAGCAACAAGCGGAGACTTGGAGATGGATTTTCAGCTAACTCTGGCCCTGCGCGGGGACCTATACGGTGCTCCGTCTGTATCCAGGGGTGATCCCCAGCCAGGAGCCTCGCCTCCTCCCACCCTGTGTGTCCCCACCGGCATCCGCTGCGGCTTTCCTCCCTCCTGGGGGAGATGAGCAGGGAAGGGAGCCCCTCATCTCCTTTATAAAGTAGAAAGAAAGCTGGAAGTCATGGGATACCTCAGTTAGAGGTGAGGTCCCCCGCTCCCCAAGAAGCAGCAGTGAGGATGTGACTTCCTTTCTGAGAGTGAGACAGGGGAGCTGGAAAGTTTAGTGATGCCACTCCTGAGGCTCTCAGGATGTTGGGTCATCTGGGATCTAGGTTCCAAGGTGGGGGTAAGAGGGAGGCAGAAGAGGGCTTGGGGAGGTGCCTGCCAGGTCGTGTCTCTCTTGGTGGCTGGATTGGGGCACCCTACTCATCCAAAAGAGGCGGACCCCACTGTACTCATCAGAGTTCTGTTATAGTCTGTCTTTCTGGGGGAAGTTAGGGAGAGATTATGACTGATTGTAAAGAACTGGCTCCCACAATGAAGCCGGAAAGATAAATTTAAAAACTAGCCTATTTGTCTATCCTGCGTCCTCCTCTCCCTTACAGATGCCTCCTCAGAGTGTTCCCTTCACGAACCGATTACACAAAAATCCCTGTCTCAGCTTTTCTGGAAAATATGTCCTAAAATAGTTGGAAACACTCTAAGAATGAGATTGTTACGGAACCAAACTAGAGTCGGCTCAGCCTCGTACAGCAAAGCCAATCTACTGATGCTGAGTCGTGGTGAAGGAGTTTATTACAGACTCCAAGCAAGAAGTCCAGGAAGCTAGTGCTCAGAAGGCTCAAACTCCAGAGATGGCTTTCAGGGAAAGGTTTTAAAGACAGCGTGAGGGATGGGAGTCGTGGGGTGGGTGTTCAGCTCATGAACATTGTGGGGAACTAAGATCCCACATGCCGAGCCACACACCCATCACTTCACAAAATTACCTTTTGTGTGTGTGTGTTGAGAACACTTAAGGTCTACATTTAACAATTTCAGGTATACAATAAGGTATTATTAACTATAGTTGCCATGCTGTACATCAGATCGCCACAACTTATTCATCTTATAATTAAAACTTTGTATCCTTATAACAACCTCTTCCCATTACTCCCACCCTCCCACTGGAGGGTTTATTGACTGCTGCCTGGGCCCTGGTTTGGTAATGAATTTGGACTTGAGCTCCTTGCCAGCGGAAAATGGGAAACTGGTAACTCCTGACATGCAGCAGCACCGTGATCAAGCCGCCTATCACGTGGTTGATTATGATGAAGTGCCGACAGAAGCAGGTGCCCTGGGGGACCACGTGGCTGCTGCACTTAACTGTTACAGCAGGTGACCACAAGGACTGTGATGTGGGAAGGACTCCCCTGGGTGCGCCCGTTTGTTTGAAGAAAGAATATGACAAGATCAGGCCTTTAAACTTTCAGCCTAAGTCATGCCCAGAGATCCAGGGATATTTTCTGTCAGCCATAAAATAATCGTATAGCTGCAGGGCTGACATTGCTGAAAATGAAACACATAACTGAATAATGTATATTGCAGGGTGACACTGTCAGTTGAGCTCACAGCCTCGAGAGATCTTTTTGGTGAAAGGGAGGGCATTGATTACGAAGGAGTGGAGCCAATGCCTGGGGAAGTTTAGGTGGTCTTGGACTAAGCTAAGATCTTGAACCCCTGAGTCACCTGGAGTCTCCCTTGCCAGTGAAAGCAGACTGTTCTCTGATATCTGGGGAAAGTAGCTTTCCTCTGTTTGAATATACCATAAAAATCTCACCTGGAGTGGTTGTCTTGCAAGGGGAGGAGAGTTCTCCTCAAAGCCCACACCAGCCAGCCTTGTTACCCTCTAACGCTGGTTGTCCCATAACTACAGTTAGATCAGCACGCTGCAGGAACAAGTACAAAAGGCTGGCCTGGGAGGAACTCATTCATATGCCAAAAGAATGATGCTGGCAGAAAACTAGGGAATGTGTGTGGGAATGGATCTGACGATGTTAGGATAAAGACGATGGGATGTGATTTTTGAATCTAGTGAAGTTATTGCTCTGGGTGTATGTCCCAGCAAGCCTGTGTTTATTTCTTAATTTTTTTTTTTCAGCAGAAAGATCTTTTATTAAATAACAGAGGATAATACACTCCTGAAACATGAGAGCAGGCTGACTGCAAAGGAGTGGCTAAAGCCTGTGTTTAAATGTTATTCATGCAGCTGAGTGTCTCTTGGTTGGTTGGCTAAGCACGGAACTCAGTGGTGGCCTATGTTTAAGGGGATTAGGATTCAAGACTGTCCCTGGCATCATGTAAAGAAAGGAACTCAGACTCTGCAAGTTAGAAGTGCTTCAGCGAGTCCGCCATATTTATGAGCACACCCACCACCCCACCGAGAGGGCCCCGAGGACACTCCCTTCCATAAGGCAGGGAGAGACGTCAGAGAGGGAAACACTGGCAGCTTGGATCGCTCTGTGGTCACTGTTCTCGGCAGGCCACATATGATGGTGGGAGATGCTGCATTGAGATGAAGTTCCTGATTTGAGAAGGGATGACAGGACCCCAGGTGCCTGGGAAAGTAGGAGAAGTAAGCCCAGAGCTGGAGGATCAGAAGAATCTCGTTCATGGTCTTTAAAAGGAAAAAGAGAACTATGTGCATATATACTATATATATATAGTCGCTTCAGTTATGTACGACTCCTTGTGACCCTATGGACTTTGCTTTTACTTTATTTTTTAAATTTGTATCAGATATGTTATCATACAATTTCTTTTTTTTATTTCATATATGATATTATACATGTTTCAATGCCATTCTCCCAAATCATCCCACTCTCTCCCTCTCCCACAGAGTCCAAAAGACTGTTCTATACATCTGTGTCTCTTTTGCTGTCTTGCATACAGGGTTATCATTACCATCTTTCTAAATTCCAAATATATGTGTTAGTATACTGTATTGGTGTTTTTCTTTCTGGCTTACTTCACTCTGTATAATCGGCTCCAGTTTCATCCACCTCGTTAGAACTGATTCAAATGTATTCATTTTAATGGCTGAGTAATACTCCATTGTGTATCTGTACCACAGCTTTTTTATCCATTCATCTGCTGATGGACATCTAGGTTGCTTCCGTGTCCTGGCTATTATAAACAGTGCTGCGATGAACATTGGGGTACACGTGTCTCTTTCAATTCTGGTTTCCTCGGTGTGTATGCCCAGCAGTGGGATTGCTGGGTCATAAGGCAGTTCTATTTCCAGTTTTTAAAGGAATCTCCACACTGTTCTCCATAGTGGCTGTACTTGTTTGCATTCCCACCAACAGTGTAAGAGGGTTTCCTTTTCTCCAAACCCTCTCCAGCATTTATTGCCTGTAGACTTTTGGATCACAGCCATTCTGACTGGCATGAGATGGTACCTCATTGTGGTTTTGATTTGCATTTCTCTGATAATGAGTGATGTTGAGCATCTTTTCATGTGTTTGTTAGCCATCTGTATGTC